>NW_024080632.1:14791580-15183299 GCF_003009895.1 Hyaena hyaena
ATATTGCTTAACTTCTCTGTGCTGAGACATGAGATGGTCATGTCAGTTTGGAAGTGCAGCAGAAACGGCAGAAGGCATGGCATGGCACAGGGGACTGTAGCATCTGAGGGCTGCCACCACGGCCTCCAGTGGCCACGGAGATGACAACGTGGGCTCAGCACAGGCCCAGGGCCAACATTGATTACTGTATCTCTGGGTGCAGGCTCTCTTCCTTTGCACTAAGGTCTTCTTTGTTCTCCCTTCCCTGACGTAGAAGCAGGTTCAGAGAAGGCAAGTGACTTGGCCAAGGCCACACAGCACAAGAGTAATAGAGTGTGTTAGACCCACATGTTTCCATAAAAGCCCTCCATCCCCTACCATTGTCTCCAATGTGGGTGGCGCATGGCAGACATTACCCCATTTTGCAGACAGAGGACGCAGAGTCCATCTCAGAGAGGGGATGTGATGTTTTGGGGTCTCTGGGCTTCCAAGCCAGTGCTCACTCCCACCCCATCTTCTCTCTCTCCCACCCTAAGTGCTAATCACTGTGGCCAGGGTGGGGGAAGGATGGGCAGGCACAGGGAGAGGTTCTGTCAGAGACAAGGGGCTGCTGTGGCTGCACAATGGTGACAGTCGAAGGCAGATGATAGACACTGGGCCTCAGGAGCAGCTTGGAGACCCCCTGCGGCTTCCTCCAGACAATGGGGAGCCTGTGCTCCCGGGAGGGGACAATAGGCGCCCGTGTTGAGGGCTCTGCCTCTCCCTGCACCACTCTGAGGAAAGCGATGGCCATAGTAGCCAGTGCCCACCTAGGAGCAGGCAGACGGGGGCAGGGGGGCTCACACGTGGTGGTGGGAGAGGGGAAACGGGGAGCCCACCCACCTGATGGGATTTGGAAGGCCTCTCTTTCCTGGCCCTTATTTTGTCAGCGTGCCTAAAAGTAGATAACTCTCCATTCCCTTGCCTTTGGACAAGCAACATAAACCTCTCAGACCCTCAGTTTCTCCATCTGTGAAAAGAAGTTGATAGACTCTACTTGGCAGAATTGCTATGAGAAGCGGATGAGGGACACAGAGGGTGACACATAGTGGTGGCTTGAGATGTGCCCATTCCTTTTCATGATGGATGGATGGTGGATACATGGGGGGTGGAAGGATGGGTCAGTGAGTGGGTGGATGGGTAGATGGGAAAATGAATGGGTGAGTGGATGGATGGGTGGATGAATGGATGGAGAAGAGAATAGATGGTGGAAGCATGGATGGATGGATGGGTGGATGGATGGATGGATGGATGGATTGAAGGGTGGATGGAAAGATGGAAGGAAGGAAGGAAGGAAGGAAGGAAGGAAGGAAGGAAGGAAGGAAGGAAGGAAGGAAGGAAGGAAGGAAGGAAGAGTGAATAGAGGGAGGGAGGGTGAGATAGTAGATGAGTGGAAAGATGGATGGATGAATAGGTGAGTAGATGAGCGAATAGGTGGAGGGTGGATGGCGGGATGAATGGATGGATGGATGGGAGAACAGATGAGTCAAAGGATGGACGGGTGGATGGATGAATATGAGGCTAGTGTCTGGGAAACAGGTGGAAGGAAGAGTGATGCCTGAGGTAATCAGGAAAGGCTTCCAGGCGGAGGCGAGCTACGCATAAGCAGAAGGGAGGGTACTGCATGCTCCTCAAGGGCAAACAATGTTCACCTCTCAGCTCTGAATCCCCAGCCCCTGGCCAAGGTCCCCACAGAGGACAGCTGCTCAGAGATCCTTTACTGAATTAATGTGTGCTGTGCTACCAGCAGGCCTGCCGGGTGGCCCCGGCTCTGAGTTCCAGCTGTGCCGTGCACTCGCTGTGTGGCTTTAGGCCCACCCCTTCCCCTCTCTGAGATTCAGCCTCCTCCGCTCCTCCACAAGGCATCCGCATCCTGACCTGCGGTTGTGGATAGCAAGATGATGTGGAGGGGAGTCCCAGCACGCAGTAAGATACACGGTACGAGGCTGGCTGAGGCGTGGGGCAGGGGAGAAGCAGATGGCAGGAAGGGGCTCAGGCCCCAGAGCCCCTGCTGGGCCTGACCTTTGGCCTCCTGAATCCTGACACCCCCCTGACCCTAGTCCTCCAGCCCCTGAAACCGGAAGGAGCCCTTGGGACATCTCGTAATATAAAGAGAACAAGCGGGGTGGGGGGAGGCGGGGGAGGCTCTTGAACCATTGCTGCCTCTTAATGGAATTACCAAAAAGGACTTTTTAATTAAAAACAAGAAGTTAGGGACAGGTTCGGATTCATAATTCAGGGCCCTGGCGCTGCAGCCGCCCATGGTTTCATTTTCCTCTATGCCTCACTCGCAGCGTGATCTATATTGTTAAAATCCTGCATGAAAAATGGGCCGGGCTTTTCAGGTGGAGCTGTAAATATTTACCCTGCCTGACATGGGTCGCCCTGTCGAGGGAAGCTTAGGGGCTTTTAAATGCAGCTTAAGACATCCCAGAGATGTCTCATTAGAATTTAGTCTTGCTTTTCCATCTGCTGTGATTAACGCTCACAGGGCACAGGAGGGGCAGCTGGGAGGGGGACCTGGAGGCGGCGTAGGAGGGTCAGGGGGCCCTGGCTGTGCCGGCCTAGTCACCCTCCCTCAGAAGTCTCAGCCACCCTAGCCCAAGAAGGGCCGACAGCACAGGGGAGCTGGCTCGGCCTCTGAGGTGGGGATCCCCAGAGCCCAGGGTCGACCCTGGGGGCCTGCGGCTTCCCCATCTCATCCCCTCAACTCCCTTCCACGGAGCCAGGGCTCCCCTTGAGTCCCTTCCTCCATCCCTCCCTCTCTTCCCAACATGCCACACTCTCTGGAGCCTCTAGGCTTTCACATCTGCCGTTCCCCCTGCCCGGAATACTTTTCCACTCCTGAGCTGCTCTATTGCTTTTTCGCTCCTTTGGGCCTCTGTTTACATCTTGGTTCTTTGGGAGATGGTCCTGGGCCAGAGCTGAATTAGGGACCCCTCCTCTCCGTGCTGGCCCTGATATAGCAAAGTCACTTCTGCCTACTGGCCAGCCTCCCCTCCTCCCCCTCCTCTGTCTGTCTGTCGGCTTCTGGGAGAGAGGGCACATCCCTTGCCCCCCAAGGAGCCCCCCACTCCAGTACAGGGCCTGGACCATGGAATGAGTTTGGCATGGTGGACAAGGTTCAGGATCAGTCTCCAGTGCTGGGTCCCTGCGTTACTTCCTGGGCTGTGCTTGACGGCCCCCCGCCCAGCTTCGAGGAGGGATCTGAAGGCCTGGGCTCTCCCCTGAGCGCGGTGCAGCCAGGGAATCACAGGGACCCTGGACAGGGGTCCACTCGCCAGCGCAGACTGGGTTTTGTTTTTCACAACACTTTCGTGAGATATAATTCACATATTTGAAGGGTGTCCAAGTTTTAGAACCGGTACCACGATTTTAGAACATTTCGTCATTGCTCCTAAAAGGAAACTCCTCCTCATTAGCAATCACACACACACACACACACACGCACACTCATACACACACACTCACACACACACACAGCCCCTGGCACCCACTCTTCGTTCTGTTTCTTGGATTTGCCTATTTTGGGCATCAGCACGTAAATCATACACTAAGTCGTCTTTTGTGTCTGGCTTCTCTAAATCGGCACAACGTTTTCAGGGTCCATCCGAGCTACCGCACGCATCCATGCCTCCTTCCTTGTCAAGGCTGCATAATAGTCCACTGTAAGTATGTGTTTTATCTATTCCTCAGGCGGGACATTGGGGTTGTACCCCTTTGGGGCTGTTATGAATATTCATGTACGAGTCTTGGTAGGGACATAGGTTTTCACTGCTTGGAGGTCGATGCTGGGGAGCGGAATTGCAGGGTCGTGCGCTTGGGTTTGCTGATGGCATTTTGGCCGATCTCCTGGGTGGGAGGGCTGGGTGAGGGGGTGGAGAGCAGAGCAGTTCTGGGCTACCTGCTGTGGCCTCTGGGCAAGTCACTCCATCTCGGAGCCTTGGCATCCCCATCGGCCAAACGGGGACGATGACAGCACTTCCCAGAGGTGGGCAAGGCCACACGAAATGACAAGGCTGGAGGGAGAAATCTTGCTGGGAAATACTTAAAAGTCCGGATTATCAGGTGCCCAGCACCACCCCTCACTCACCCAGAAATGGTAGCAGAGGGAGGGGTGTCCACAGGTGGGCGTGGTCAGAGGCCTGGCCTGGAGGGGCCGGGGCTTGGCTCCGCCCACCCGCAGGCAGTGCTCCGCCAGGGATTGGGCCCCTGGCCTGTGCAGACTGGGCTGTGGGCGGCGGGGGAGGGGGTCCGAGGTGTCCCCCAGACCAGACTTCCTGTCTCTGCAGCAGCTCACAGAATCATCCTAAAGGCGGCACAGTCGACTGTGGAGCTGAATCCCCTGGGGCTAAAGACTCCGAGCTAGTGCTTTGTCAACCTCAATGACAGGTCGTTGCTGTTATTGCGTTATTATTATTGTCAACATCCCACTGACGCACTTTGCAAAATGCTGCCTGGCAGAGAGAGAGTCGTGGGCTGGGAGTGAGGTCCCGGCCCCTAGCTGCTGTGGGCAGCCCGAAGGACCTTGACGAGTCCCACCACACACACCCCCTCCCCAGGGGCTTGAGCAGTCATCTGCCCCCGACAGCGTCCCACAGGGGCCAAGGCTCTGGTCGGGAGCCATGTCCCCGCAGGTGACCTTGTGCAGGTGGCTTGGAAACTCAGAGCCTCCACTTCCTCATCTGTAAAATGGAAAGAGTAGTTCCCACTCCCTGCATTGTGGTGAAGATGGTGAAGATCTGTCGCGATCACAGGGCGATGCCTGGCTCATGGTGGGTGGGCGGGGTGGAAGCAGGGCTAGAGGCAGACCTCTGGCCCAGAGGTGAGGCAGGCAGGGAGGGGAGGCTGGCACTCCTTGCCCTTGGACCCCTTGCCTGTGGCGACCACACAGGTAGATGTGTGTCACGCAGGGGCTGCCACCGTTTGTGTCATCTTCCAATCTGCCACGGGGAATCAAAGGCTCTGATGGGCCTGTTAGCGCCCATTCTCCAGGGATCACTCCGACAATTTCCGCTGCGCTCAGTGACAATGGGCTGTAATTAAGGTGTCAGCATATCATTTAGCCCTTTCAGTGCAAAGCCCAGAGACAGGCTGGGCAATCTTCAGACTCTTTAAAGAGAGATGCTCACAGGGAACAGAAGGGGGGAGGCAGAGAGGCCTGCGTGCATGAGAGGGGGCATACGTCCCCCTGATGCCTTCTCTGGCCCATGGGGATGGCTGCCCAGGAAGCAGGTGGGTATCTGAGTGGCCTCTGGGGTCGTGGCCATAGACGTGAGCAGGAAATGAGATGGCCTGGGGGAAGGAGCAGGGCACAGGGCGTGAGGGCAGGCCGGTCGGCTGGATCAAATGTGTCCGCAGACCCCCACATCCCCTGAAAGCTCTTGTGAGCTGCTCGGTCAGTTCTTGTGCTGCCTCACTCTCTGTTGTGGTGATGAGCTCCTTGAAGACAGAGCTCATGCCTGTCACCTGTCCCTGCATCTCTTCAGCACAGAGCTTGGCAGAGAGTGAAACCCAATAAAAACTTGAGGGTAAGAATGAAATAAAGAAGGTAGGAAAGAGGGAGAAACAGACAAGGGAAGAGGTACCCGGACAGGGAAATGTTTGATAGTCCACAGGATGGGGTATGGAAATGATGGGAGTCTGCTAGAAAGGTACAGAGGAAAAGAAGTGTGTGTGTGTGTGTGTGTGTGTGTGTGTGTATGTGTGTTGGGTTGAAGTGTGTCCCCCAAAAGGTATGTGCAGTCCTAACCCCCAGTTCCTGTGAATGTGACCTTTGCCAATGTCATCAAGTTAAGGTGAGGATGTTAGGGTGACCCTAATCCAATATGTCTGGTGTCCTTTGAAGAAGAGGAGAAAAGACACAGGGACAATGGAAGATGTCATGTGATGACAGAGGCAGAGACCGGAGGGGTAGCTGTCAGCCCAGGGATGCTGTGGATTGGCGGCCATCACCGGAAGCTAGGAAGAGGAAAGGAAGGATTCCACCCAGCATCTCGGAGGGAGCACGGCTCTGCTGGCACCTTGAGTTTGGACTTCTGGCCTCCAGCACTGCAAGAGAATACATTTCCATTGTTGGAGGTACCCGTTTGTAGTCCTGTTACGGCAGCCCCGGCAAGCGAGGGCAGCCTGTGTGCACGAGTGTGAGTAGGAAAGGAAAGGCAACAGAGAGGAGAGATGGACACGCAAAAGCATGGTGTGCGTAGAGCCCCAGGAAATCCGAAGCTTCTGCATAGCCTGATCTGACATGCTTTCTGTGCGGAGAGATCTCTAAGAGCAGCCCTACCATCGCCATCATCACCACGACCGTCACCACCGTCATCACCATCACCACCATCGCCACCATCACCACGCCCGAGTGTGGAAGGAGGAGAGAAGGGGAGAAGGCAGAGCCGCGGGGAACACGTGCATTCAGGAGACAGGGCAGGAGGAGAGGAGGCTGCACAGAGCACAGAGCAGACAGGAGGAAAAACAAGGGAGAAGACATCCCAGACTCAAAGGGAAGGGACAGTGGCAAGGAGGGGGTTAGAACAGCGTCCAGTGCCCCAGAGAGGCCTGTGTGATGGGCCCAGGGCATGTCCAAGATGGAGAGCTGCCCTCTGAGGGGATGAGGGCCAGAGTAGACAGCTGGGGAGTGGGGAGGAAGTAGGAAGTAAGAGTGAAGCCCCCAGGCTGTGAGTTGGAAAGGTGCCAGGGTTGGGGGGGCACGGATAGAGGGGACAAGCCTGAGGCAGGGACACTTGGAGGTGCTGGTGTGGTCCCCAGGTGGGCGGCAGCCCCATGTAGGGCTGAGGCTCAGGAGCATTGAAGGAAGAAGGCTGGACTGGGCTGGACAGCTGGCCAGCCCACCCTCACTCCTACCGGGTTAGCTCACAACCGAGCCTCACAAACCACGACAGCAGAAGGGTTGTCTCCCCGATCTGGAGGCCAGGGTCTGAAATCAAGGTATTGGCAGAGTTGGCTCCTTCTGGAGGCGCCGGGGTCAAAACTGCGCCATGCCTCTCTCTTAGCTTCTGGCGGTGCGGGTGGCCCTCGGCCTCCCTTGGCTGGCGGTGCGTCGCTCCCAGCTCTGCCTGTGCTATCACATGGACTTCACTTCTCTGTGTCCAAATTTCCCTCAACTTATCAGGCCAATCATTGGGTTGAGGGTGCACCCAGATCCGGAATGGCTTCATCTTAACTCAATTATATCTACATGGATTCGTTTTCCAAAAACGGTCCCACGCACACATACCGGGGGGTTAAGACTTCAGCATATCTCTCTGCCCACGGCAGCCACGGGTGTGCCGCCCATCGCTCCATTACTGGAGGTGTTGACTAAGCGCCTCATTGCCCCCAGAGCGGCCTAGGCACACGGCCCCTGGTCTCACGGAGCTCATGGTCCAGGACCAAAACGTGTGGCAGACACTTTGGGGAGCAAGGCTGAGCTCAGCAGGGAGTGGGGGGACACTCATTGGCTGTCCTCGGAGCAAGACTAGGAAATGGAGGCAGGAGGGGGTAGGGGGGAAGGGGCTGCAGCCTCTGTCCTGGCCCTTCCCTCGGTCCCTGGCATTTGGGTAAAACCCTCAGAGGAGCGCGTGACATCTGGAGCCTGTGTAAACGGAGCATAAATTAGCTCT
The DNA here is from genome assembly GCF_003009895.1 of Hyaena hyaena. NCBI lineage: Eukaryota > Metazoa > Chordata > Mammalia > Carnivora > Hyaenidae > Hyaena > Hyaena hyaena. Next base: position 14,799,218 of record NW_024080632.1, read on the forward strand.
AACAATCACATCTGCAGCCTCCACGCGGCAGTCTGTTTCCTGCTGAAGCCTTGGGGGGGGACTGGAGGGGACCGGGGTGGGAGGGCAGAAACTGGTCTCATACATGCCTGACCCCCACCCTTAGCTTCACTGTTTAGAAGCTTCTGCCAGAGTACTTTTGTGCCCGTGACACATGGGCACCGGCTTCTTTTCCCCCAGTGTGGACTCAGGGTATGAACAGATGTGGACGGAGAAGAGACAGGCTTTGTAAAGTGGAGGAGCGGGAGGGACACCTCCTGGGGGCGAGGGACAGTGAGAGCTGACCACGTGGCTGAGGGCGTTGGGGGGGGAGGGGCACGAGCCACAGAGCACCGTCCCACCCTTCCACTTGCTTCCTGTGTCCCCCACACCAACTTGGGAGCCCAGAGCCAGCAGGGGCGTGGGGAGCAAGGGGCCACCACAGGCCGGGCTGCTACACAAAGGAACTCATTTCACTTCACCTAATCTTGACCATGTCCGTAGGAGGGACATTTGTATCATCCCCATTTCACAAATGAAGAAACAGAGAGCCTCCCACTAAGAGGTATCTGAGTCAGGACCCGAACCTGGTGCTTTGACTCTTCCTCTACCTCATTGTCTCTCCCTGCACCTGACCAAGACAGGGTGTCACATGTGCATGAGCGTGCAGGTGTGAGCACAAGTATGTGCACAAGTTTAGAAGAGCACACGCACATGTGTGAGTGCGCATGTGATCATGTGTGGGGTCAGCCTCTCCCCCTCAACTCTAGGTCAGGATGGAGGAACTAGGACGTCCTCTTCCCCTCCTGACCCAAGCAGCAGGGCCACCAACCGATACTGAGCACCTACTGTATACAGGACCAGCACTCCCCACTCCTGGCCACACACCCAGTGATTCATTCAGTTTCACAGGCTTGAGCATTTCCTGAGCCAGGCTCTGCACCCGTCACTGGGGACACCGGATGAGTGAGACACAGTCCCTGACGCTGAGGTCCTCACTCCCCAGTGGGGAGGCAGCCCCGGAATCGGAATCACTGAACTTGGCAGCTGGCAGTGGCAGGTGTCCTGAATGAGGTTAAGGAGGTAGGCTTCCAGGAGGTGGCATTTGGGAATTTGCTGCTGGGGCCCAGGGACCAGGTCTGTGTGGTTCGTGCTGAGCTCCAGCTCCCGACACAATGCCAGGCCCACCACGGTCTTGCTGTACACGCTTGTTGAATTTTTTTAGCCAAGCTACAGTTGACACACAATATCCTATTTGTTTCAGGTGTACAGTATGATGAGTTGATGTTTATATACACGAGGAAGCACTCACCACGGTAAGTGTAGTTACCATCTGTCACTACACAAAGTTATTACAATATTATTGACTATATTCCCCACATGGCACTCTTCGTCTCCGTGGCTTATTTTACAACCGGAAGTGTGTACCTCTTCGCCCCCCTCCCCAATTTTGCCCATTCCCCCCACATCCGCCCCCCCTGGCAACCACCAGTGTGTTCTCTATATTTATGAGTCCATTTCTGATTTCATTTGTTTGTTTGATTTGTTTTTCAGATTCCACATATAAGTGGAATCATATAGAATTTGTCTTTGCCTGACTTATTTCACATGGCATAGTACACTCTTGGTCCATCCATGTTGTTGCAAATAGCAAGATTTCCTTCCTTTTTAAGGCTAAATCATATTCCATTGTATATATGTATAGATACCACATCTTCTCTATCCATGGATGGATACTTGGGTTCCTTCCATATCTTGACTGTTGTAAATAACACTGCAATGAACATAGGAGTGTATTCATCTCTTTGAATTAGTGTTCTCATCTCCCTTGGTTAAATACCCAGAAGTGGAATGGCTGAATTGTAGTTCTGTGTTTAATTTTTTAGGGAGCTTCCACACCATTTTCCGTAGTGGCTGCACCAATTTACATGCCGGCCCCTGCCTCTCTCTCTCTCTCTCAAAATACATAAGTAAACTTTAAAAGAGCAATAACGGGGTACAGGAAGAGGGCTGCTTTAGTTGCAGTGAGGGAAGACTCCAGGAGGGGGTGACCTGTGGGCTAAAATCTGATTGACATTTGAAGAACATTCCAGGCAGAGGGATGGGCCGCAGCTGACCTGATGGACATCACAGCCATGCATGGGGATGTGGGGAGAGGCAGGTGGCCCTGGAGGCCACACGAGAGGCTCTGATTTCATCCTGAGGGCAACAGAAGCTGTTGGAGGGGTTTAAGCAGAAGAATGGCATGGGGGGAGGGGATCTTGACTCATCAAAGATGTCCATGTCCTAATTCCCCAAACCTGTGAATGTGTTCCCTCACATGGCAGGTGGGGTTAAGTTGAGGGCCTTGAGATGGGGAGATTAGCCTGGTTTATCTGGATGGACCCAATGTCACCACAAAGGTACTTAGGGCAGTCAGTGACAGAGAAAGATGTTACAAGCGAAGCAGAGGTCGGAGTGACGAGGCTGGGGGGGGAGGGGGGGAGTAGGGCACACTGTGAGCCAAGGAAAGCAGGTGGCTTCTAGGAGCTACAAAAGGCACAGAGAGAGATTGCCCCCTAGAGCTGTCAAGAAGAACACAACTCTGCCCCTTGATTTTAGCCCCAGAAAACCCATGTGGACTTCTAACTTTGAGAACTGTAAGATAACAAATGTGCATTGTTTCAAGTCACTAAGTTCATGGTCATTCATCACAGCGCAACAGGAAACTTATACACATGGCATGCTCAGATTTTCATCTTTCTGTAAAATTTTTTTTAATGTTTATTAATTTTTGAAAGAAAGACAGAGACATAACATGAGCAGGGGAGGGGCGGGGGGGGCACACAGAAGCCAAAGCAGGCTCCAGGCTCCGAGCCGTCAGCACAGAGCCCGACGCTGGGCTGGAGTCCATGACCTGAGCTGAAGACGGATGCCCAAAAGACCGAGCCATCCAGGTGCCCCCAGGGTTTCATTTTTAAAAGAGCTGGGGCTCCCCTTTTCTAGAGATACAGAGATGATGTGTCAGCTGCCATGGATGGAAGACCCTGGGCTGGGCTCTTGCCCTCTCCATCCCTCTCTCTCTGCTTTGATGGGTCGGTCCCTGGGATCTCACCCTGCCTCGCACCCTAACCATCACGTATGTGTCGGATGCCCCGCACCCCCAAGTGCTGGGAACACCGTGTCCGGCTGGTCACTCAGCTTCTCCTGTGGGCACTGAAGACTCAGCACCTTCCAAACTGGCCTCTGGATGTGTCCTGGCCCTGCCTTGTCCCTGCCCCACCTTGTCCCTGCCCGGTGTTCTGCCTCCCAGCCATCCACCTCGCTGTCATCCTTGACTTCTCTCTTTGTCTCATACCACACAGCCAGTCCATCGGTAAATCCTGTCCTCTTGAGCCTGGGCCCGGGCCCTCCTGCTCCCACCAGCACCCCCCCCCCCATTCTATTGTCAACACAACCGCCAGACAGAGCCTTGGGGAGGCATGCCACTCTGCTGCTCAAAAACCCCCCTTGGCTCCCACCTCCTTCAGTGATCATGAAGCTGGAGCCCATCGAGGGGCCCTCGGAGCCCCACTGCCCTGGCCGCATCTCCCCTCTGCCCCTGCTCACTCTCCCTTAGATTCTGTCTTGTGCCTTCATAACCTGTGACTTCAAACGGTTTTTTAAATTGAGATGGAGCCAACATCTCAGAAAATTCATCCTCTTCAAGTCTACAATTCCGTGGCGTTAGTATATTCACCAAGTTATGCAACCATCACCAATGTCTAGTTCTAGAACATCTTCATCACCCCTGAGAGAAACTCTGCACCCATTAACACCCACTCCCATCCTGTCCTCCCCCAACCCAGCCTGGGCCAACCACTAGAGATCCACCCCAGAGAAGGGACTCTTGGAGTGGACAGTTTGGAGGAACTTTCAGCCCCAGCGGGGCCCCCTTCCCTCATACAACGCCTGGGGTCCCTCAGAGTGTCAGCCTGCAGGTAAGTGTGGCGTCCCCAGGAGGCCCCGCAGGAAGATGCAGGGACTCACAGTGCCTGGCCCCGGGAGCTGTGAGTGTGTGGACAGAGCCCAGGCGGGCTCTGGTCCCCTCCATCTCTGGGAGGCTGCCTCGGCAGGTATTGCCGCTATGCCCACATTTCAGATCGAGAAACAGGCTTATTTGTCAAGGACGGGACCACAACACTGAGCACCTGAGTGACTTAAGATTTCCCTGCCGCTTCTCGGAGGAGCCCAGACCCAAACCCAGGGGGTTCTGACTTCAAACCCCATTCTCTTCATCCCGCAGCGCTTCTTTGGACCCCTTTTGGGCCCTGGCCCGGCTGTTCGATTCACGGAGGGGACTGCTCTGACAAGGCAGAATCCCAGGCCTCGCTTAGTGGATCCAGGGTGGGATCCAGGACCCTGCGTTTCTAGCCAGCTCCCGGGCCATTCTGACGCTTCAGGGAGGTGAGACCCACTGTCCACGCTCTGCTCCTTATAAGGGTGTGGGACACAGGGCTCCGGATCCAGAAGTTTGATGGCAAGAGTGACCGGGGCTCTGCCTCCCTGACCGCGGCTGGTGGCCGCCTCCGGAGCCCCTGGAGCCCTGCTTGAGGGGGGCCTGGGCTTCTCTGCCTCCACCCGCCTCCCTCCACGGGGCTGCTGCCAGCGCACACGGCTCTGCTGGTAAAGTCTTTATCGGGAATGTCGCCTAATGCATTCATATCAAACAATAGCGCCTCATACATCATCCCTGCCAGAGGCCGCCCCCGCTAGGACAAGCACAGTCCATTACCCTGACGGGCGCAGGCCGTGCGCAAAACAGATAACGGGCCCGGCCGTGCGGGGGGAGTTGTCACAGGCCTGGCAAACACCCCGGGGGCCCCGAGCAGCTGCCACCCCGCAGTAGTTGGGTCACAGGGCCTCAGAGGTCCCAACCTTACATGGTGGTAGAGAGAACATTGCTTGAGAACCTAGCTCCGCACGCTCAGGGAAGTGACAACCTCTCTGAGCCTTGTTTTCCCCATCTGTAAAAGGGGGCTAAGAACAGAACTTGTGAAGCGTAGAGCTGTCAGAGGGTTTAAGTAGACCGGGCTGGTGAAGTGCTAGGCACGGTGCCTGGGGGAGAGAAAACAGTCGACAAATGGTGGCTCTGACTGTCACTCTATTACCAGGACCCCGTTCGGGGCACCTGCCGCTTTCCTGTGGGCCTGGAGGGACAAGTCACCGGCTCTAAGTCTGGCTCCCTGGACCCTGAGACAAGAGTTTGACCGTAAGTCTGTTTTGGAGATGAGGCTCACACCAGGATTTCTTCCTGGGAAAGAGGGCAGGGAAGGAGGCGAACTGCTGTAAAAGACGCATTATGACCAGAGGGTACACGCAGCTCTGGGAGCTAAGAACCATCACTGGGGTGGCCCTGGGGGCACAGATTCCCCACCACTTCCAGCTACTGGTGACAAAGCAGGCTTCAGGGAAAGCCTTCCGGCAGAGAAACGTAGGGGCTGGACTAATGTGCAGCTAGCTGATAAGGGGCTGAATTGTGTCTCCCCCCCCAATTCATATGTTCAGGCCCTAACCCCTAGGACCTCACTATGTGACTGTATTTGGAGAAAGACCCTTTACATAGAGAACTAAGGTAAAGTGAAGTCATGTGGGTTGAACCTGTTGTCCTTATACGAAGATTGGGGGGTGGCCGGGTGGCTCAGTCGATTGTGTGACTTTGGTTCAGGTCATGAGATCACGGTTCATGGGTTCAAGCTCCATGTCGGGCTCTGTGCTGACAGCTCAGAGCCTCGAGCCTGTTTCGGATTCTGTGTCTCCCCCTCTCTCTCTGCCCCTCCCTGACTTGCACTCACTTGCACGCGCTCTCTCTCTCTCTCAAAATAAATGAACTTTAAAACAGTGATTAAGACATAGAGGCACACAGAGGATTCCGTGTGAAGACACAGGGAGGAGCAGAGGGCCATCTCTACAAGCCAAGGAGAGAGGCTCTGAAAAACCAGACCCACCAACACCTTGACCTTGGGCCTCCAGCCTCCAGAACCGGGAGAGAATACGTTTCTGTGTGTAAGTCCCGCAGTCTGGTATTTTGTTAGGCAGCTGAGCTGACTGCTACGGGCCTGAGAGTATGCCACACCAGCCCCGCCTCCCTCATTGCTGGCCAAGAGTCGTAAGGCCAGTCCGAGGTATGATGGATGGTGCTTGTCCCCTGCTCTTGATCCAGCCCTTCAGCCCGTCTCTTGATTTCCCAAGGCTCCTCAGTTCCTTTCCGCCTCAAGAGCATTCTTCCCCCTTCCCCCCAACCTGGATTGCCAAGCCCCCAGGTCTCCACAGGGCTGGCTTCCCGGCCTCCCATCTCGGCCCCCTGGCCTGCTCCATGCAGAGGTCCTTCCTGACCCCGTGATCGCTCCCTTTCACATCCCCCTGTTTTATTTTCCTCCGAGCACTGTGGTGGCCCCTCGCTGTTGTCCTCTCCCTTCGCCAAAGGTAGGAACCCTGAGCATCTAGTTCTCTGCTGTACCCTCAGGGCCCACAATGGTGCCACATGCATAGTGGGGCCTCAGCACATTTCACCGTGAGTCCAGGAGTGGAATCCAGCCACCCAGTTCCCCACGTGTAAGTTCTGTCTCCCCGGCACACGATGCTATGGGCTACCCCTCCTCGCCCCCAAATTCCTATGCTGAAGCCCCACCCCCGGTGTGATGGCATTTGGAGGTGGCTTCTTTGGGAGGTGATTAGGTTTAGGTGAGATCATCAGGGAGGGACCCTCATGAGGGGGTTAGTGCTCTTATTATAGGAAGAGACATCAGAACTTTCCCTCTCTCTCCCTCTCTTTTCTTTCTCCCTTCCTCTCTCCTTCTCTCCCTCCCTCCCTCCCTCCCTCCCTCTCTCTCTCTCTCTCCGTCATGTGAGCACACAATGAGAAGGCAGCCGCCACCTCTCACCAGAAGCCGGCCATGCTGGCACCTTGATCTTGGACATGTAGCCTCCAGAACTACAGAGGAATAAAGGTCTGCTCTCACAGCTCCCAGTTTACAGCTTTGGTTTCCGCAGCCCGTGCTGACTAAGACCCATGGTAAGCCAGTTCTTAAGGCCGCTTCAAAGTTGTTCGCATCCCCTCCTTCCGCCCAGCACTGTACAGGCGCACAGTAGGTGCGCAATGTGTCATTTTCAAAATGGAAGATCTGAGGGCACTTCTTTTTACTTGCCTGCATGGCTGGTAGGTTTTCCCTGTTTTTTGCCTGCAAAGTTTCATGCTGTGCACTTGCCTTTCCCATCTTTACCTCGGCCAGGAAGGGAGACCGGGTGGGTATGGAAGGGGCAAGGAAGCAGATCCCTGCGGCTCAGGACGAGGAAGTACAAAAGACCATTGGATTCTATCAGAAGGGTTGGGGCAAGAAAAATAAGCTAGATTGGCCGCTGAGGACCGCGGGAGGCTCTGCCGATACTCCTCAGGGAGGTTGGTGACATTTGTGCCCGGGGGGGGGGGTGCGGTAAGAGCCCTGCACCTGCTTGTTCTCACTCGCTCTGGGAGGCAGCCTGGGCTGGCGGCCGACACAGGGACTCCAGAGCCCCTTCTCTTGGACTCCAATCCCCAGCCCTGCAATTTACTGGCCGTGTGTCTTTGGACAGGCTTGTGAAACTCTCTGGGCCTCAGTTTATATCGTCTGTGAAATGGGAGTAAGGACAGCTACCTCAGATGGTTGTTGCAAGGACCAGAGGTAAAAGCAGATGGTGTATGACTATAATAGGACTTGCTCCTGCAAACTCCCTGTTGGCTGGCTCTAGTCATTTGGGTGACATCACGTGTGGCCCATTGAATACTTTAGCTCCACTTTTCAATATTACAGGAGGCATTTTGCTGCATATAAAGCATTTGCACAGGACTGCGTCAGTGCTAGCTGTTATTATCATCAATCCCATTTGAAAGATGACAGAACTGCCGGCCGCTGGCAGAAGTCCAAGGGCAGGGGAGAGCATTTGGGTGCCCCCTGAAATATGAGAACCAGGGGCTCCAGATTCCTCGGCCCTCCCCAGGGGCCGCAGCTTCATTACTCACCCAGATCTCCACACATCAGCTGAGCGGACTGAAGGGCTACACAGTCATAAACTGGAGTTTCGTTAGCTGCGCTACCGGGGCTGGGCTGAGCTGGGTCTCCTCCGTCTGGGCCCAGAAGCCGAGAGTCTGACCAACAGCCACTGGCCATGCGGCTCCGAAGTCCCCGGATAATCCGGGACATTTTACCTAGAGCAGACGGCAGTGGAGGCAGGCTTTGGGGTTCCACAGCAGCCCTGAGAGTAGGGAAGCGGACCAGGCTCTTAATAGCAAGTGATTGAAGACACCAGTAATTGCGGCTGACGGGAGACTCATCCCCAGGGCTGAGCAGGAGGGGGACCCCAAAGCCCAGATGTGGCCCAGGGTCGGGGGCTGACAGGAGTGGGGGGAGCATTCCCTTAGAGCCCCTGAGCAGCAAGTTCTGTGGTTCTAGAAGATGGTGCCATACATCACACGACGCCTTTCCGTGGGACCGGCCTGGCTGACAGCAACCATTTATCTGAATGTCATTGGCAGTAAACTGGTGCAGGGGAGGGTGGTGAGGCAGGAGGGGTATAAGGGGGGAGTGAGGGGCTCCTTGGGAATTTCCTAGAGGCCAGCCCACAGCCCCAGCCTGGGGGAGGGGGACAGCTATAAGGCAAGGCGGCCGTGTGACTCTGTCTGTGGTTCTGAACCCTGTCTGGTGCCTTTCTCACTGGCGATACTGGGGGTGCAAGTGGGGGAGATGGCAAACTTAGGGTGTCCTTGGAAGTCAAACAGGACCTGGGGGCCGCTCCAGTGGTGAGACAGACGCTCTGGCAAGGCAAGGGAGGGAATGAGGTAACCCTGGTGGTCATATGGACGTGGAAGGAGGAACCATAATCCTGGTGTGGTCACTCATATAAAGTATATGTATTTATCAAGAGCAGGTCCCCCAGGGCATAGTCCCTGTGGATGTCAGTCGAATAGTCATGCAGCCTAAGGTAAAAATTTCAACACTAGTTGTGTGACCTTGGGCAAGTTACTTAACCTCTCTGTGCCTCAATGTCCTCATCTATAAAATGAGGGCAATAATCACAGCCATTTCAGAGGGTGAGATAATGTAATCAAAGCGCTTAGCACAGAGCCTGGCCAGTGGAAAGTGTCCAGTAAGTCTTAGCTAGCATTACTGTCATCATTAATACTAATAACATGGGGGCCAGGCTTTGTGCAGAGAGCCAGGGGAGGCCTGAAGGATGATGAAGGCTTGTGTGAGGGAGCGTGAAAGGCAGTCCAGGAAAAGGGGACAGCATGAGCAAAGGTCCTGAGGTAGGAGAGGGGCAAGACTCATCAAACAGCTAAAAGGAAGACAGAGGCACAGGCCCTTGGAGGGCAGTGTAACAGCCTCAGTTTCCTAATCTGTTAAACCTTTTGCAGAGCCCGAGATGGTGTTCGAAGTTGCCAGCCTGAGGGCTGGCTCAGTGGAAGGATTGGTTAGATCCCTGGTTCCGGCCCCAGGGAGGCCAAATTCTATTCGCCACGCCTCTCATTAAAGCTTGAAAGGACATCAGAGGCCATTCATTTCACGCAGGGGCAGGAGGACTTAGAGATCGGGTGCAAAGTGGGGTTACCGGGGCTGCCTGTTCTGGCCTCACCTGGGGCAGGCAGTGGAAACAGGAGGGGCTTGGGGGACTAAGGGCTGGGGTTAAATCCTGACTCCAGTGCTTCCCTGTTGGGGGATTTGATGGGATGGATATAAGCTGGAGGCACTCAGTTTCTTTATCTATAAAATGGGGATAATAACACCATCTGGCCCACATTCCTGATTATAAGAGGGGTGAGCACTGGGGCCCCCACAGGGGCCAGGCAGCAAAGTAAAGGCGACAGGAGGGCTGGGTGGGAACTGGGGGACAGGGGAAGCAAACTCCCGCTGAGCACCCAGCAAGCCTGTGGGACAGGGAGCTCAGCACTGCCTTGTGCTCTGACGTCTCAACAGAACCCCAAATCCTGATTCTACGTGTCCCTATTTGTAAGTGTCAGAAAACAACTAATTCAAGCTTTTTGAAAGCACCAGAGGGTGGGTGCCTGGGGGACTCAGTCAGTTGAGCGTCCGTCTTTAGCTCAGGTCATGATCTCACAGTCCATGGGTTCAAGCCCCGCATCGGGCTGACAGCTCAGAGCCTGGAGCCTGCCTCGGATTCTGTGTCTCCCTCTCTCTCTGACCCTCCCCTGCTTGTACTCTGTCTCTCTCTCTGCCTCTCAAAAATGAATAAACATTAAACATTAAAAAGAAAGAAAACACCAGAGGGGCTGAAGAAATTTGATCTATGGACTACCAGTTTGCAGCCTCCAGTGGAGTGGAATGCACTTAGTAGGTGTTCAATTAATGCGATCCCTTTCCCTGCAGTGGCCTCCCTGACCCTGGTCTCCAATGCCTGTCAATCTAGGACACCAACTGCCCGCTGGGAGCCCACACCTTCCTAGGTCAGGCTGGGGCCCAGGACCCTAGACCCAGAGCCCTTGAGACCAGGGAGGGATGGACCGCCCCCCCCCCCCCACCAGATCTCAGCCTCTCCCCATCCTCATCCCACCGCTGTCCCCACCCTGGCTGCTCCTGTCTTGCCAGGAAGGTGCTGCCTGCCAGGGGACCCGAGAGCATGAAGCACGCAGGCGGCTGGTGTGGGAGGCGCCTATCACAGCCCTGTCACCACCACGCCTGCTCCCTCCGCCTGTCGGTGGCGTCAGGAAACCCCGGGAAGCAGGTGATACAATTCCCCAGGGCTGCACCTGCCTCGGGGAGCGGCAACCGATGCAGATGCTGATGGATGTGCTTGCTGGTAAAATAGGCAGAAACAGTGACGCAGAGCTGCGTGGGGCCTGGGAGGCCAGACCGATGGTGTGCAGTGGGGAAACTGAGGCCCGGAGAGGTAGTCGCACAGCAAGGTGATGGGGTCCATGTCCACTGACTCATGATCAAATGCTCTTCCTTCACACCTTCCTGCCAGACCGAGATCTAGAGCCGGGGACAGTGGAGCCTCTGGGGCGGGGTCGCCCGGCCTTCTGGGTCACAGGATGAAGCTGGTGCCGGGGGCCTGGTTCTGCCACTTACGGTGTGTCCTTGGGCAAGTCTCCTGGCCTCTCTGGGCCTCAGTTTCATCGTCTACAAAGTGGGAGTAAACCTTTTGCCAAGGTGAAACGAGAACTTGTGCAAAATCATGCTCCATAATGGATGCTTAAAAGCCTTTTTTAAAAGGTACCTAGAACTGGCCTCATTTCAAAAAAAGGCTTAGAAGCGCCTTACAAATACACAGCACAATGTGCAAACAGGAAAGGCCTGGGCGAGCAGACCAGGGTGGGACGTGACGGGGTAAGTTCCTGTATGGTTGTGAGTAGTGGGCTCAGAGCTTCCTCGCAGCCGAAGCGAAGAGAGAAATGTGACCACTGTATGACTCAGCGGCCATGAGCGGAGAAACTACCAGTTACTTAGGGGGGGAAATGTGGCTTTTGGGACTAATGAGATGTGAACCATTTCTCAGGCAAGCCTTCCAAAAAGGGCCCCGTGGGGAAAAGCTGTTCTTTCTCTTTCCTTTCCACCCCCTCAGGCCCTTGTGCGGCTATTCCCGGGGGTCACCCACACCCTACAACCACAGCTGATGGCATAACGATGAAGAGGCCAGGTTCCTGAAGACAAAACCAGTCTCTACCACTGTGCAGCCTCGGGCTAGAGACCTTCCCTTTCTGGGCCTCAGTTTTCTTGTCTATACAATGGGAGGGTTAATAATAACCACCTCACCAGCTTGTCCCGAAGATTAGAGGAGAGACCATCTCTAAAGACCTAGTGCTGGGGTGCCTGGATGGCTCAGTCAGTTGAGCAACTACTCTTTTTAAAAATATATATATTTTTATTATTCTTGAGAGAGAGAGAGAGAGAGAGAAAGCATATGGGCAGGGAAGGGGCAGAGAAAGAGAAGGGGAAAGAGTATCTGAAGCGGGCTCCACGTTGACAGCAGAGCCCGATGGATGCGATGCGGGGCTCTCGAACTCATGAACCTGTGGGATCATGACCTGGGCCAGAGGCAGACGCTTAATCGACTGAGTCACCCAGGTGCCCCAGCGACCCACTCTTTTTTTTTTTTTAATGTTATGTATTTATTTATTAAAAATTTTTTTAGTGTTTTTATTCATTTCTGAGAGAGACAGCATGAGCAGGGGAGGGTCAGAGAGAGAAGGAGACACAGAATCTGAAACAGGTTCCAGGCTCTGAGCTAGTGGTCAGCACAGAGCCTGACACGGGGCTCGAACCCACAAACCGTGAGATCATGACCTGAGCCGAAGTCAGGCACCTAACCAACTGAGCCACCCAGGAGCCCCTGTTTTTTATTTATTTATTTTTGAGAGACAGCGTGAGCAGAAGGTCAGAGAGAGAGGGATATACAGAATCCAAAGATGGGCTCCAGGTTCTGAGCTAGCTGTCAGCACAGAGCCCGATGCGGAACTCGAACCCATGAACCGTGAGATCATGACCTGAGCTGAAGTCTGGCGCTTAACCGACTGAGCCATCGAGGTGCCCCAACCCACTCTTGATTTCCTCTCAGGTCCTGGGATGAGCCGCGCATCAGTCTCCTTGCTGAGTGTGGAGCCTGCTTGGGATTCTCTCGCTCTCTCCTCCGCGCGTGCGCTCTCTCTGTCTCTCTCTCTCTCTCTGTCTCTCTCTGTCTCTCTCTCTCTCTCTCTCTCAAATAAAAACAAAAACAAAAGCCTAGCAGTGTCTGGTACACAGCAAGTGCTCAATAAATAGTGGCTGCTCTTCGTCCAGCAGGAACTCAATAATACTCAGCGGATGGCCATCACAGGGCGGCAGAGGCATTTTATCTCCCAAACTGTTACTCGGGTACTTCTCGGCAGCAGGCTTTCTCCCCAAACCAAACTGCAACTGTGTGTGTGTTTTAATCAATTCCACGGTTTGTGGGAGCCAAAAAGCCCAGGTTAATGGAAGCCGGCTGAATCCCCCTGTGAATTTCAAACCCTCCTTGAGAGGCCTCTGCTTTTTCCTGCTCAGCCACTGGGAAGCTGCTGCCTCCACTCCGGGTGGAGAAATTGAATAATTGATGCAATTTGAATAACACTAGGATTTGTAATGATATTGAAATGTAAAGATAAAAAAGGGGCGTGAACGGTGCCGATAGCGGAAGCGAAACGTTGTTAATAGGCACTTAGGGGCTCGAGTGGAGGGGGGCTGTTGCACTGGAGACCTGCTGGAAAGGCATTTAAGAGAGGAGGCGCCTGGAGGGGGGTGGCTGGGAAATCTCCACCCGATGAGGGGGAAAAACCATATTCATAAATAAGATGCGGAAATTTCTCCCGACTCAGCAGCACTAACAGTTAGAGAGTGGATAATTATTTAAATGCCAAATCATTCCGTTCATTAGAATCCCAAATCATATCTGAAGAAACTGATTGCCCAGGGCAGGCTTGGGGCGGGGGCAGGGGAGGAGGGACGTGACCAGGAAGGTCTCCCCACCTTGTGGTCCAGGCTAAGGGAAAGATGGGGCAGAAAGAAGGGTATTCTAGGAGGGGGGGTTAGCATGTGGGCTCCTGAAAGTCAGACAGATTCAGGCTCAGGTGCAGAATCTGATAACTTCCTGGCTGGAGGCCTTGAGCACAGTACCTTACCTCTCTGAGCCTTGGTTTGCCTAGCTGAAAAATGGGGCTAATGCCAAGATTTACTTTGCGGGCAGTGAACCTGGGAGGCAGGACTGAGCATGAGTGGGGGAGGGAATTGGACAGGTGCTTAGGGAAGATGGGGGAGAAGCCTCAAAGGAACCCCAAGTCGGGCTCCTTTCTTCTCTCCCACCTCCGGCCCCCAGGCAGACACAGGAGCTGACTTGAGGGACCCAGAGGGGGTAAGGGGACCCAGCAAGTCAGTGGCAGAGCCAGGAACTCCCGAGTACACACATGTCCTATAATCCCCATGGCCCCCCAGCTCTCAGCCTGTTCGGGCCACCATCCAGGGTGCCAGGAGGTCTCCCAGGTGGGAGGCAGTTCAGCGCCTGGGAGCCTTATCATGTCTGTGGGCCAGAGTCACAAGGGCACGTCAGTAACAATTCAATTACGCCGAGCAATTCCCGGCTGGCTGGCGCCCCCTCCCCCGGCGGGCGACCGCACTGCCCCTTAGACACAAGGGAGTGAGAACCCTGGAGCAGGGAGGGCCACAGGAAGCACTGGCTGGGCTCAGCTGGGACCCGAGGCCCTGACACGGGTAAGCAACGTGTGCTCCTACGCTCCCAATGTGACAGAGCGGTGACACGAAGACCACCACGCACCTGCCAGCACGATGGTGTCCCTGCTACGGACAGGCCCTGTGCTGAGCATTTTGTTGCATTTAATTGGTCACAAGAACCCTGGGAGCAGGGACAGTGGGGAAACTGAGTCCCAGCCAAGTGTGGCTCCCAGTTCACGCAGCCCAAACACCGTGCAGCTAAGGTTTGAACCTGTCTGCCTGAAACCCAAGCCTCTAGAAGTAACTCTGGGCAGCACTCGAGCCCGGGTGAGCGGCTGGTGCCTTGCTCTGTCCTTCACCATGGCCGTGGGAGGCCCCTAGGTGCCTGGTTTTAGGGGAGACGCTGCCTAACCCCACAGAGAGTTGGTGAGGGAGCGGGGATTCAGACATAGGTTGCTCTAATTTCGATCCCTCGCAGCCTTCCATCTTCCCTTCTCTGGAGCCTCAGAGCCGTGTTCTGGCCTACCTTGTGGGCCACCCCCTGCCCCACTGCACCCCCATGGCCCCATGGTCAGTGTGGAGGGCTGTCCTGCTGCCGCTTAATCAATTCCAGTAAATAGGACTTCAGACAGCTACTTTCCCCGTCCAAGAAGCCAGAGGAACCAGCTACAGCCTCCTAGGTGGGCTCCCCACATGCTTGTTTAAAGTCCCCCCTACACTCATGCTTAGCTGAGGTTGGGGACCAGGCCTGCCAAGGTGTCCCAAGTGGTCATTGAAACGTTAGCCCTGTTAATATTTCAGTGGCCCAGGCTTGCCTGTGATACCTGCAGCTCAAGCTGGGTCCTCTCCCTCCTCATGGGGGCCAGGCGGAGACAGCTGGGGAGCCCTGAGGTCAGGGGCAGTCAGAGGATTTGGGCTAGAGCCCCCCCTGCCTCTCTGTGTGGCTTTGATCAAGTCCCTTCCTCTCCCTGGGCCAGGTCTGTAAGCTGGAGATAGCCAGCCAGCCTCAGCGTTACCGGGATTAGCTGGGGACATAGCAGGTGCTCAGCCAGCGCTTGACAGTATCCAAGGGACCAGTGTGTTCCCAGGAGAGATACCTGACCTACCTACTCCAGAATTGTACGGGGGTCTTGTTGCAAATACAGACGCCTGGGCCCCACTCTAGGGTGTTGGGGTCCTGGAGTCTGCATTTGTGACAAACACACCTAGTGACTCCCGCATCTGGCACTCCTGGCACCCCTGAGTCCAGTGAGGGAGAAGGAGCCTCGGTTCGGGGCAGACAGCTGAGCCTCGATCTTTCTTGTATGTAAATGGGAACAGAGACATTCTGCTCTGGAGGATTCTGGGGAGAATGAATGAGACAGGGAGACTGGCACATAATAGGTCTTCAATAAATGAGATTCACCCTCCCACCACCCGTCACCCTTTGGTAGAGGGCGGGGTGTCAGCCCCTTAGAAAGGGGACGAGGGGGTGTCCTGTCCCTTGGGAGCCTCGTCAGCAGGGCCTGTTCCAAATCGATCTCTTTTCCCCCCATTTTCGAACCCGGTGTCAGCATCTCTTGGGGCGGGCGGAGAAAATGCCAGCATCAGCACACCGCGTGCCCAGCCAGACACCGCTGCTCTTTATTAATTAACCGCCAGATGTTAGTTTTGCATCTTTTATCAGAGGGAGGTTTATCACTAGGACCCTGTATGTCAGGCCATTAGGGAAAGGCAAGCAAACATCCCTTGGGGGGCCGTGCCGGCGGCATGGCGCCAGGTGTCCAGCTCCCCCCCTCCCCCCAGGGCACGCAGCCACCGGCCCAGAGCACCTCTGTGCCTCTTGTCCCATACACAGCCCCCCAAAGGGCGCCCGTGGAGCAGCTACCCTGGTGGCGATCCAGAACAGCGGGGCCACCACGATGAGCAAAACGGATACGGGCCCTGCACCCCGAAGCTCGCAGCCCGCTGCAGAGGCAGCCACAGCCCAGTAAGCCCAAATAAATAACATTAGGATAAATTGTGATCAGTACCATGAAGGAAACTGACAAGAGGGCAAACAGCTAGCAGTGGGGACCTCATTTAGCTGGAGCAGCTTCCCTGGGGACATGACATCTCGGTAGCAGCGTGGAAAAGGAGCCGGGGCAGAAGGTTGCAGGCAAAGGGCGCAGCAAGGACAAAGGCCCTGGGGCAGGAACCGCCTTGGCATGTTTAGGGACCTGAAGAAAAAGCTGAGAGGCTGAAGTGTGGCAAAGGAGGCCATTGCCAGTCTGCCGAGGTCTGGGGCACGGGGAGGAATGTGGATTTCTTTGTCTGGAGGGCACTGAGGAGCCACAGCAGGCTTTTGAACAGGAGAGCGATGTGATTGTGGGATTTTCACATTAGAAAGAATCCTCTCAGGGGCGCCTGGGTGGCTCAGTTGGTTAAGCATCTGACTCTTGATTTTGGCTCAGGTCATGATCTCACAGCCATGAAATCAAGTCCTGCATCAGGCTCTGCGCTGACGGTACGGAGCCTGCTTGGGATTCTCTCTCTCTCTGCCTTCTCTCTTTCTCTCTCTCAAAAATAAATAACTAAATATTTAAAAGAGATTTTTTTTTTCTAGGAGAGAGAGAGAGACAGCGTGAGCAGGGGAGGGTCAGAGAGAGAGGGGTCACAGACTGAAACAGGCTCCAGGCTCTGAGCTGGCAGTCAGCACAGAGCCCAACGCGGGGCTCAAACCCACGAACCACGAGATCATGACCTAAGCGAAAGTCAGACGGTTAACCGACTAAGCCACCCAGGTGCCCCAAGAGATTTTTAAAAAAGAAGAAGAGAGAGCCCTCTTTGCTTCAGAGGGTGATGAATGAACTGGAGGCGACAGAGAAAAGACAGGGAAGCTCAGGAGTCATCAGTCTGTGACAGCTGGTGAGCCCGAACCAGGGCAGAACGAGAACAGCACTTACCAGGCATTTCCAGGGTGCCAGACAGGGCTCACCTTCGGAAACGCTAAGGAAGCAGAAATGGGAAGTGAGGAAGAAAGGTCTGGGTGACTCCAAGCGCCTCCCTCCAGACACACCTGAACCTGCTCCTCCTCCCAACACCCAACAGGACTGGAGTCATGATTGTCTTCAGTTAACAGCTGAAGCAATGGAGAGCCAGAGAAGTGCAGCCGCGTGCTCAAGGTCACACAGCGTGCAGCGGCAGGTCCTGCATTTGCACCGGTCGGCCTGATGTCCAGGGTCTTTCCTGCAAACAGCTGTCCAAGCTCAGCAGGCAGCAGATAACTGCTAGTCCTTACCCTGCTATTTTCTGAATGCACAATTAATTACCTGGTAAATGCCACCGGGACAACCTGGTCAGGCAGGGGGTCAGCGGGTCCCAGGGCCAGCCCTTGACGTGTGCACAGGTGACAATAAATCCAGACCCCAGTCTATGGCGTCTTCTTCCAAATAGATACGGCACCATTACCCCGGCTTATTATTTTCCACCCGATCTGCACACCATCTGATAAACAGGTGATTACTTCTCCCAGTTCACTTTCTGATTTGCATACAATAAATATCATCCTCAGGAAGTGTGTGCGTGTGTGCATGTGTGTGCGTGCGTGCACGTGTGTGTTGAGGGTGGAAAACAGGGCTCATGTCTTATTTATGAGAAATAAACAGGAGCGCAAGCTCACATAATCAACACATATTTAATCCGGCCCTTACTCGCCCTTTTGACTCTAATCAGGCCGGGTGTGTGAAGAGCTGTGGTGTGTGTGTGTGTGTGTGTGTGTGTGTGTGTGTGTGTGTGTATGCTGCAGGGGGATGCCCTTGCCAAGATCCTCATTCCATTCTGATCGGGGTTGGTGGTCAGGGCATAGGATGCCCCTGGCCCTGTGTGTATGCTTCTCAAGGGGCAGCTTGAGAATCTAGGGTCAAGACACAGAGGGTGGCATTTGCTCCCGGCCAACAACTTTGCAGAAGGAAAAACATTTAAAAAAAAATTTTTTTAGGGGCGCCTGGGTGGCTTAGTCGGTTGAGCGTCCGACTTTCGCTTAGGTCATGATCTCGCGGTTCGTGGGTTCGAGCCCCGCGTTGGGCTCTGTGCTGACTGCCAGCTCAGAGCCTGGAGCCTGTTTCAGTCTGTGACTCCCTCTCTCTCTGACCCTCCCCTGCTCACGCTGTCTCTCTCTCCTAGAAATAAATAAATAAATAAATAAATAAATAAATAATTTTTTTTTAACGTTTACTCATTTTTGAGAGACAGAGAGACAGAGCCCAGGCGGGGGAAGGCCAGAGAGAGACAGAGACACAGAATATGAAACAGGCTCCAGGATCTGAGCCAGCTGTCAGCACAGAGCTCGACGTGGGGCTCGAACCCACGAACCATGAGATCATGGCTTGAGCCAAAGTCAGACACTTAACCGACCGAGCCCCCCAGGTGCCCCTGGAAAAATTTTTTTAATATTGTCAAAACAAGGGGCACTGGGTGGCTCAGTTGGTGAGGCGTCCGACCCTGGATTTCGGTTCAGGTCATGATCTCACAGTTTGTGAGTTTGGGCCCTGCATTGGGCTCTGCCTTGACGGTGTAGAGCCTGCTTGAGATTCTCTCTGTCTGCCCCTCCCCTACTCGCGCTCTCTCTCTTTCAAAATAAATAAATAAATAAATAATCATTAAATATTGCTGAAACATGTTTGAACCATCAAGAGTACCAGCAATATAAATGGTGCAGTGTTAGCCACAGTTCTGTTAGCAATGACATCTAACATCACATATTTTTCATCAAGATAGAAAAGTAAAAACTGGAGGGGGAAAAAAAAGCATTGCATGGAGGAATCAAGGTCACATGCTCATAAATGCCACAGCCAAGGCTTAAACATATGACCCTGACTCCAAAGCCCGAGTTATACCTCCCATGACATTGCCTTCCAGACATGACAGGTGAGAGATCTGGGGGAAGCCACTGGTGTGGTCACTTACTGCCACCTGCCTCCTGCTCCACACGTAGAAAAAGTGAGGCCAGAAAAGTAGAGGGACTTGCCTGTGGTCATGCGCAAACCACGTGAATATGTGTGTGTGTGTGTGTGTGTGTGTGTGTGTGTACAACGATTTTTTTGCGTATGTTGACCAAGACAGGACACAGCAAGAACAGCTTATGTTTGCCCACTGGTGACTGGGTCCTAAGTTGGGTCCTTGAATGACTAGGATAGGTGTCTGGGGCCCCAGTTCTGGCTGTCAAATGGGCCCCTTTGTTCTTCTCCAAGTTGCATATGCTGGGGCTGAGCTCTCTAAAATGGCTCTTACACGCACATACATATCTGCTGCCCTCAATGGCTGGGCTGCAGGAGCGAGTGGAATGTCCCCTTTCTCTTGGTGCAGCCTCTCCATTGAGCCAGCTTGGGCTTCCTTGCAGCATGGCAGTCCCAGAGTAGTCAGACCTCTAATGTGGTGGCTGACTGTCACCAGGATAAGCATTCTGAAATGTTGACTTGCGTTTTTTTATTTTGGTATATATCCTTGGTTTTTTTTTTGTTTTTTTTTTTTACAAATACGTTGTTTTTATACAAACACCTATGAGCGATATGGGGCATACAAATTCAAACAATATGGAAAAGTGCAAAGATTCAAGAAGAAAATCATTCACAGGGTGCCTGGCTCAGTCAGTTAAGCATCTGACTTCGGCTCAGGTTCTAATATCGTGGTTCGTGAGTTCGTGCCCCACATCAGGCTCTCTGCTGTCAGCACAGAGCCGGCTTTAGATCCTCTATCCCCCTCTCTCTCTGCCCCTCCCCTACTTGCACTCTCTCTCAAAAATAAACATAAACATTAAAAAAGAAAAGAAAAGAAAATCATTCACAATTCCACCATCCAGAAATTAACATTTGGTGAATCTTAATCAATGGGTCTTCCAACCACAGAAAATAAAGAGGAGGATGGATGGGAAAATGGATGGGTGGATGGATGGATGGATGGATGGATGGATGGATGGATGGGTGGATGGATGGATGGGTGGACAGAGAGGTGAGTGATGGGTGGATGGATGGATGGGTGGATGGGTACAAGGATGGATAGATGGATGGATGGGTGCATGGTGGGTGGATAGAGGGACAGATGGATGCATGAGAGATGGATGGATGAATGGTTGGATGGATGAGTGTTGGATGGATCGATGAATAGATGGGTGGATGGATGGATGGATGGATGAGTGATGGGTAATGGATGAGTGAATGGAGAAAATAAACGCAGAAGAAAGTAATTCTGACTGTTGAGGGTTCTAAGAGTTAGAGAGAGAGGCAATTATGGTTCTGGCTGCTGGAAAAGTGGCATTGGAGAGGCCCATCTCTCCAGATCCGCACTCCATCCACACAGCAGCCATGACTGAACCTGATTGACTGCAGAGTAGTTGCTAATGGGGTGGTGTGATATTCTGGAAATGGACCACTTCCCTCAGGTGAATTACTTAAGAGGAGACCGTCAGGAACGAGGGCCCAGCACCTCACAATCAGGACAGGCTAGCTCCCTGCCCACCTCCATAGCAGTCACCTTCCTGAGAGTTCTGGAACTCAAACTATCATCCTTTCCTTTGCTTCAGTGACCCCCTCTGCCTACCAGTTAGACTCTGAACTATTAGTACTATCACTGCCACTACAGCTACCACTGTTACCACTATTGTTACTGTTACTGCCACTAATACTACTATTACTAACATGGTTACCACTATTGCTACTGTTGCTATTTCCGCTGTACTGTGACTCCCCCCCCCCACCGCCATTTACCATTACTCTTACCACCAGCACTATTTCCCCCACAGTTAACTGTTACTACCACGATTACTCTTACCCATGTGGTAAGAGTAATCACTATCATTACTACTTCTTTTTTTTAATGTTTTCTTTATTTTTGAGAGAGAGAGAGAGAGCACAAGCCGAGAAGGGGTAGAGAGAGAAAGGGACAGAGGATCCAGAGCAGGCTCCATGCCGATACCAATAAGCCCAATGAGGGGCTCAAAGCCGTGAACCAGGAGATCATGACCTGAGCCAGAAGCCGGATGCTCAACCGACTGAGCCACCCAGGCACCCCCTGTTACTAGTTCTTATTCTCCCTCTTTTTTCCCCCCACAGAATTGTGATTGTTATTTTAAGAGTCTTATTATAACGGTTAACACAGATGCATTAGAGAAAATTTAAGAAATTTGAGACAACGTCAAAGAGAAGTTAAAACTCACTCCCAAATCAGCCCCCTTCCGGTCCCCATTCCTCAGCCAGGTCTGCAGGGCCCTCAGGGGTAGGCCACTGGTCACCTTCCCATCCCATCCCCTCTCTGACCATGCATGCGCTGTCAGATCAAATCTCTAATGCCCCAGACCCACCTGCCCTCCTTCTTCTTGCCCCTGGGCCTTTGCATCTGCTGTTCCTTCTGCTCAACAAGTCCTTCCTCCTATACTCTGTTCGGTTCGCCCACACACACTCTGGGCTCTGAGCATTGACATAGACCCTCTAGGGAGCCTCCTCTGAGTGTCCCACCCTTTAGACAGGGACAGGGGCCTCCCCTGGGCCCCAGCCATCCCAAGTGCTCCCTGCTGAAGCACACGGCACCCCATCTCGTTCCTGTTTCCCTGTCTAGTTTCACCATGCAGAAAGCTGGGGCCATGTTGAGCCACCTCTGTGTGCCCAGCACAGGCCTGTCACATAGCAGGAGCCACCATGTGTGTTTGGGGGAGTGAATGAGTGAAGGGTTTTCTAGAAGATGTGACATTTGAGCCTTGCTCTCATGGTAGTGTCGGGAGGGTGTAGCGCCAGACAGCATTCTCTGCACCGAATGATGCGTCTTCTGCATTGACTTCCGACCTGAGCTGTCGCTCGGGCCCAGGAGCCCCACGCCTGTACACTCCCAGCCTCCTGGTGGCATGTTTGAGGCCAGGCAGCTCCCGCCCCATCCACACCACTAGACAGACAAGCTCAGACGCGAGGAGCACGATTGCCTCTGTGTGCTATTGATTTTTCATAACCGCCCGCCGACAGACAAGGTGAACAGTTCACTTTTATGAATCCTTGTTAACAGTGTGTTGAGAGATATTTCACTTTAAGTGCCCCCTTTTCACAGCAAAAGAAAAAAAGAAAAATAACAGAAAATGTAAATTATCTCATTATGGAGAGACGTTGAGGGTTCTGAGCTGCGCCTTCGAAGGAGACCAAGCAGAGACAGGCTGGAGTACGAGGAGGGGCTCCCCCGGTGGCCCAGGGCCCTTCCCAAAGCAGAGGTGGCGGCAAAGCCAGAGCGGGCACAGGGAGTGTGCCCACGGAGCTGAGGGCTGGGTAGAGGTGGTTAGAGCCCAGGGGCTGACTCTGCACCCAAAGCGGAGAGGAAACACAGGGATGTTCACAGCGACCCTTAAACAAACAAACCTGGGGCGCCTGGGCGGCTCATTCAGTTGAGCGTCCAACTTCAACTCAGGTCATGATCTCACGGTTCATGAGTTCGAGCCCCGCGTCGGACTCTGTGCTGACAGCTCAGAGCCTGGAGCCTGCTTCAGATTCTGTGTCTCTGTCTCTCTCTGTCCCTTCCCTGCTTGCACTCTCTCTCTCTCTTTCTCAAAAATAAACATTAAAAGAATTAAAGGGGCGCCTGAGTGGCTCAGTCAGTTAAGTGTCCAACTTTGGCTCATGCCATGATCTCACGGTTCATGGGTTCGAGCCTCACATCAGGCTCTGTGCTGACAGCTCAGAGCCTGGAGCCTGCTTTGGATTCTGTGTCTTTGTCTCTCTTGCCCCTTCCTCTCTCTCTCTCTCTCTCTCAAAAATAAATAGACATTAAAAAAAATTTTAAAGCATAAAACTGGAAACAATTTAAGTGTCCATCAACAGGGGACTGGTTAAATGTAAATTATACTGCAGTCATTTAAGTGGAGTACTACACAGCTGGGGAAAAGAATGAGCTAGTTCTGTGTGGACCAGTAGAGAAGAAGGTATGTGAGCTATGACAGAGTGGAAAAAACAAATCACAGGACAATTTCTAGTGTGCTGCCATTTACGTAAAGGGAAGCATAGATGTGTTTGATGTGCATGAAAAATGTGGAAAGAGCTACACAAGCATCGATTCACAGTGATTCTCTCCAGAAAGCGAGATTGAAGAATGGGAGATGGAGACTGCTTTTGGGTTTCATTTCACATATTGATGTGCCAGTTTCATTTACTTTGTACTGTGTGTGGTATGACTCATAATTTTATTTATTTTTTTTTATTTATTTTGAGAGACACAGAAACAGCACAAGTAGGGGAGGGGCAGAGAGAGAGAGGGAGAGAGAGAATCCCAAGCAGGCTCCGCACTGCCAGCACAGAGCCCAACATGGGGCTTGAACTCACCAACCATGAGATCATGACCTGAGCCAAAACCAAGAGTCAGATGCCTAACCAACTAAGCCGTCCAGGCACCACTGACTCTTACAATTTTAAAAGTTTAAAATCTTTTTTAAAGTTTATTTATTTTGAGAGAAAGAGAGTGTGCATGTGCACAAGCAGGGGAGGGGCAGTCATCGTGGAGCCCGACATGGGGCTCGAACTCACGAACCTCGAGATCATGACCTGAACCAAAGCCGGAGCACGACCGAGGGAGCCACCCAGCCCCTCAGTTTAAAATCTTTTAAAATGTTCAGTATAGGGAGTTAGTTTAATTATCTCCTTTATATCCTTCCCTATTGTTTGAGTTGGGGTTTTTTTCCCCCACAACAACCACTATATCTATACATACAAAATTATAAATTTTTTAACCAAAAAAATATGGGCTTTGGTGTCAGGCTGACTTGGCTCTTGTTCTCAATCTTTCCTTTACCAGCTGAGTGATATTAGGCAAGTCACTTAACCTCTCTGAGTGTGAGCTTCCTGCAGCAATATTAGGTATTAATAGTATGCGCAGCGTACGTGGTGCAGTGAACAGTAACTTTATCATGATAATGGTTATTAGCCCATAGAGAGGTGGTAAACTCTCACATGCCGTCCCAGTTGGTAAATTAATGCCCGTCCTTGTTAAAGACCCTATGAAGCTATTTAAAATGTTATAGGCCAGTGGTCCTTCAAATGATCTTTAGGTATGTAATTCACTGAAAAAATCTCAAGCGGGAACCCAGTATGTACGAAACGGGAGCCAGAACATCTTAGCAGCATCCAAAGTGTGACGTGTATACCCAGCGGTTGTTTGTAGCATCCTGTCTCCTTCTTTTGGTGACAATACCCCAATCTTCCTTTGAAGGGATTGTGTATCCACCCCCTTGACTGCCTCCCACACCAGAGGCAGTCATGGACCCAATGCCCCAAGGAAGGGTTCAGGGACCAGACTGTGACCAGTATGAGCCAATCAGGCTTGTGGCCTGGAGAGGGAGAGAAGGTCCTTTTTCTTCTGGTTTTGAGCCTAAGGTGGAGACAGGGCAAGGGTAGAGCCGCCAGAGCTCACCCACTGTCAGTCTAAGAACAAAGCCAGTACTGTGAAAGTCTGAGAGATGGCAAAAACTTGAGCCTTGGTGACACCACAGGAGCCCCTGAATCATGCTGCGCCTGAAGCCAGCACCACCCCTGGAGTTTTTCGTTGCCGGAGCCGTTACGCTCCAGCTAGCTGGATTTTCTGTCACAACCACAAATGGGGTAAATGATATAATATATTTATT
The DNA here is from genome assembly GCF_003009895.1 of Hyaena hyaena. Classification (NCBI taxonomy): domain Eukaryota; kingdom Metazoa; phylum Chordata; class Mammalia; order Carnivora; family Hyaenidae; genus Hyaena; species Hyaena hyaena. Next base: position 14,824,010 of record NW_024080632.1, read on the forward strand.
CATAAAGCCAGTTAGGAAGAACAATGAAGCTGCTTTGACAGACATAAACATTTGAAATCAGGAGTGAGGGATGACAGCCGCTGTCTTGTATCAACCCTGCATCCAATTTATTTCTGCAGCTGGTTTGGGTTGCCCAATATCAAGAAAATCCTGATTCACAGGTAAATATCGCAGGAATTTTGTGCGACGCTTAGGTGCCCAGACTCTGGAGCAAGATGCTCTGATAGCTCTGCAGCTGTGGGATCTGGGGCAAGTCACTTGACCTCTCTGAGTCTCTGTTGCCTAGCACCCACCTCCCCGGAGCGCTGGGAGTAGTAGATGAGTCAATACACGGGAAAGCATTTAAACAGTGCCTGGCACCTGGCTTGGGTGAGCTCTTGTTACAATTCTGCTACATTCCTACTCTTAGGAGCACCTGCAGTTGGGCTGACAGCTTTACCGGAATGATACTTCCTCTGCCATGTCGGTTTCATTGATAAATATCCTGACATGGCCTGGCAAGCTTTTCCAAAACCTATTGGCAACTGCTTGTCTGTGATTTAGGATTTTGACCTCGGAGCCACACTGCAAGAGCAGGGCGATCCCTAGAGAAGTTTTAGCAAAGTGAGTTTGAGCTCAGCCTACGGAATATGTTTCAGTGCATGCAGCTGTCTAGAGATGGACCAGGCTGCCCTCTACGCAATGAGCTTCGCATGTCGGGAAAGAGTTTGCAATGAGGATGGACTCCTGTGCAGTGAACATCCAGAGAGTAATGTCAGTGCCAGACGGAGCTGAGCCTTCACTCACTCATGTATTCATTCATCAAATATTTACCATGACCCCAGCCTTAGGACGAACATCCCCACTAACTCTAAGGTCTTTTCGTAAATGATTTCTTGCTAAAGGTAGAGGGGACTCCTTCGGCTAGCCTTCTGGGGGCTCCTTTCATTTTTTAAAAAGAGCAAGTGTCGGGGGAGCCTGCGTGGCTTAATCAATTAAGTGTCTGACTTCAGCTCAGGTCATGATCTCCTATTTCATGAGTTCAAGCCCTGCGTTGTGCTCTGTGCTGACAGCTCGGAGCCTGGAGCCTGCTTCTGATTCTGTATGTCTCCCTCTCTCTCTGTCCCTTGCCCACTCACACTCTGTCTCTCTCTCAAAAATAAATAAACATTAAAGAAAATTGAAAGAGAAAAAGATCAGGCGTTGGTGAGAACGCTAAAGGTGGACTCAGGTGTTTCGGCAGCTCTGCCGGGTGGAGAGATGGGAGGTGGCCCAACTCACCCTGCCTCCTGTCTTACCTGGCCAAGGTGGGCGGAGTAAGGGAGAGGAGCACACGCCACACCTCCCAGGTGGGGTTTCAGATCATAATGGTAATAATGTGAGCAGCTAAGCGTGGGGCACATGTGATGTCTCATTTCCTTTCAGCTGCGCTGGGCGCTTATTAGGGTTCCCCAGGCAGGCAGTTTGGCCTCAGACAGTCCTCCCTTTCATCCCCATCCCCACCTACTGGAAGTCCTCGTTTCCTCCAGTGCTGGGGGAGCAAACAAGCTCGCTGGGGAGCAGATAGGGTGCCAGTGATGGGGACAGCAGATCAATCAAATCATCTTCCCTGGAGAGCCCACATCTGGTGCATCAGGCAACGGGCAGAGCATAGGCTCCAAGGGGTGCAAGAGAGGGTGGAGAACAGGCAAGGGAGGGGAGCCCAGGGGGCCCAGGGAATCCTTTCTCTCTGAAACAGGAGCAGATCTCTATCCATCGAGCCTACCGACAGCACCTGCAACAAGAACTGGCATTAAGTGCCAATGTGTTGCAAACCCGACTGAGGCCTCGTAGCACCTCTGTGAGCTGACATGCTCCCCTTCCCATCTTCAGAAGAGGCTGAAAACGAAAAGGTCGCACCCAAGGAGCAAGCCTGTCTGGCCTGGGAGCTCCTGCCCTATCCCACTTCCAAGGCTCCCTTTATCCTCCCAAACATCCGTGGGTTTTATGACCATTTCACAGGGGCAGAAACGGAGGCCCCAAGAGGCAAAGTCACTTGCCCCAAGCTCAGGTGAGCTGAGCCAGCGCTCGGCCCAGTTCCATCGGACCTCTGATCCTGGGTTTCCCCCCCTCCCTTGTCGTCTCTGTAAGCAAGACCCTGAAGGAGACAGAGTGGGGCTGCACAGAGCCCTTTCCGGCTCGGGGGACAGTGTGTATAGTGGGGGTGGGGCTCCAGGACCGCGATAAGAAACCATTGACCCTCCTCTTTCTCTGGAGCCTAGAGAATATCTCACCGCCGACAGAGGCTGCTAGTAGAGCTAATAAATCTCTATGTTTCTCCCTCTAAATGTAAATGACAGGTGAGTGGGATGTTATGGGTTTTGGAAAAAGAAAAAGCAACAGAAAAGTAATTTGCATTAGATATGTGTGCAGCTTTTGACACAGTCTCAGGAGACAAGGATTCCCCAGTTCCAGGTTAAATTCAGGGCCCCCACCTTGGAGGGTGGTGAGGGAGCCTTCCATAGAGGAATGATTGGGCCCTCACTCCCCCCACCTGGAAGGCCAGCTTCTCCCTCCCTAACCTCTCCTCCTCCCTTTCCCAGCTCTGCTCTCTCCCCAACCCCCCAAGAACCCTGCTGGTGCACTGCACTGAGAGGCAATTTATAAAGCAGATGTTTATTGCAAGGTTTCACGCGAGCTTGGTGCCTCGCCAAACGTTATAGTAATTGGAGGCTGCGTTTAATTACTGATCAATGTAAAGTTGGGACGAGACGGGCCTGGAAACTGCCTTTGGTCTAGACTCTCCTCCCTGCTTCAGAGAAGGCAGGAGCTCTCAGCACACCCTGAGCCAAAGCCTGGACAGTGGCAAGAATGGATGTGGGTTCAAGTGGCTGCTGGCCTGCTGGCCTCTAGGAAACGGCTCTGGGGAGAGGGTACCAGATTCTGCTACAGCCTTTTCCTTGCCATCACATTATTTGTTGATGCCTAGTCCATGCCAGGAACTGTGCTGGGCATTGGGATCATAGGGATTAATGAATTTCTCCCGCTGCACAGACTGAGAGCTTTGCATACACTATCGTTCAATCCAACACAGGCAGGTGCGGTACCCAGGCTGCAAGGTGGCCCCCAGTGATCCCTGCATCCTGGTATCCACCTGTTTGCAGTTCCCTCCCACATGAAGGGAATGGCCTGTGTAACCAACATTGCTGAAGTGACAGCTAGTGACTTCTGAGGCTCAGTCATTAAAGACATTACAACCTTTGCCTTGCTTTCTTAGTTCACTCGCTCCAGGGGAAGCCAGTCCCCATGTCAGGGGGACACTCGAGCAGTCCTACAGGGAGATCCGTGCAGGGAGGAACTGAGGACCCACCTTGGGGAGTGGAAACTCCAGTCCAATCAAGGCTTTGGATGAGACCATAACCTTGGCCAACATCACAGCTGCAACCTCATGAAGAGACCCTGAACCTGAACCACCCTAAGCCACTCCACGGCAACCATGAGATTCTTTTTTTTTTTTTTTAATTTTTTACATTTATTTATTTTTGAGAGACAGAGCACAGTGGGGGAGAGGCAGAGAGAGAATGAAACACAGAATCCGAAGCAGGCTCCAGGCTCCGAGCTGTTAGCACAGAGCCTGACGTGGGGCTCGAACTCACAGACTGAGATCATGACCTGAGCCGAAGTCAGACGCTTCACCGACTGAGCCACCCAGGTGCCCCAACTATGAGATTCTTAAATGGTTATTGTGGATGCTCAGTTGGTTGAGCACCCGACTTCAACTCAGGACATGATCCCACGGTTCATGAGTTTGAGCCCCCCCGTCGGGCTCTGTGCTGACAGCTTGGAGCCTGGAGCCTACTTCAGATTCTGTCTCTGTCTTTCTCTGCCCCTCCCTCTCTCATGCTCTGTCTCTGTCTGTCTCTCTCTCTCTCTCTCAAATATAAATAAACATTTAAAAAAATCTAAATGGTTTTTGTGGTAAGCCACTAAGTTTTGGAGTAATAGATAACTAATACAATAGCCATGGGGAAAAAGGAAACATAAGGAAGACTAATAAATAGGAAACACAACAAATGTGACAACAGAACCACCATAAAACATGTAATTATATGATCACTCTATGTAGATGTAGATTTTTGAATGTATTTATATATTGGTGATATATATTTTATGTGTGATATTATAGTATAATCACAATAAATGTGAATGAGTTAAATTCACCAGTTAAAAGAAAAATTTACTTCATTCTTTCCTCAGAATAATGCTATGCGATAGGCATTATTATACCCATTTTACAGATGAAGAAGTTGAGGTTTGGAGTAGGGAAGAAACTTGCCCAAGGTCTCTCAACTCAAAACCTATGGGGTGGGACTGAAACTGGTCCTTCTGACTCCAGAGCCCTAAGCGGTATTGTTTTGTATTGTTCGCTTCTTTGGATAGAAAAGGAAACTGAGACTCAGAAAGGGTGACTGACTTGCCTGGGGTCACACAGCAAGGTTTTTCAAAACGGGAGCCAGAAGCAGGCCTCTGACATATTAGTGTTTGCCCCACGACCTATGGAGCTCTGACATCAAACCCCAAGAATCTCAGGGGTTTTCTGTCTTCATGCCTGCTTAAGACAGCTGGAGACGCTTGGCTGTGGCCAGAGAGACCCTCTGGGGTCAGGTGGGTGAGCAGCTTCAGCGGGGAGAACACCAGCACAAAGCAACTCGCAGGGGCCTAGGGTGGGGCGGCTCGATGAATCGAGCCGAACTCCGGTAATTACATCAGGGCCGGCGGCGTAATTTGTATCTGGGTGATGAATGTCTGTGTTTTCGGGCCTGATTGCCCTATTTACATTTGGAATTTGCTGATCTATTATTAATGTCTCCTGGAGGCCAGGGCGATGAGCGTGAGGAGCTGGGGAGTTCCCTCCCCCACTGATCCAGGGAGCAATCTCCGAGGCCCTAGCTACCCGAAGCCCCACCCTAGCCCCCTTTATGTGACTCCAGCTTTCACAGGGCTGTTGGACTAAAGGGCAGAGGGACTGACCTGGGATGAAGTCTCCCAACCTCTGTGTACCCACGTACACACACTCAGATACATGTATGTGCAGGCCACACATTCACATGTACATCCGTCTACATCTTCACATACCACAGGTATGTGTTCATATGAACACGCACATGGAAACGCAAACACATCCGTGTGTACACACACTCATGCATGCACGTGTGCACCTGTGTGCAGCATACATACTGCTATGGACTGAATGTTTGTGTCTCCCCCACCCCAAATCCGTATGTTGGAGCTCTAACTCCAAATGTGATGGTATTTAGAGATGGTACCTATGAGAGGTATTAAGGGCTAAATGTGGTCACAAAGGTGTGACTGTCATGAAGGGAATGTGCCCTTATTAGAAGACATACCAGAATCAGAGCTCTGACTCAGAATCAGAGCTCTCCATGCATGTGAGCCAACGAAAGACCATGTGAGTCCACAGTAAGAAGCCAGTTGTCTACAAGCCAGGCAGGGAGCTCTCATCAGACACTGAATCAGCTAGCACCTTGATCTTGAACTTCCTGGACTCTAAATGGTGAGGAAAGAAATTTCTGTCATTTAAGCCACCCAGTCTACAGTGTGTTACCGTGGCAGCCCAAGCCAGGACACAGGCGCACCGTCACACGTCCGGCCGTGCTGGGGGCAGCACATCCTGAGAGTGGTATGGTTGGATCCATGAACCAGGGGCCCAAATGGCCTGGGTTTGAATCCCAGCTCTGCCACTTACCAGCTGTGTGACCTTGAGCAAGTCACATCACCTCTCCAGGCTCCTGTTTCCCCATATATAAAACGGGAACAATAATGTTACCACCCCTTGGAATCATTGTGAGGATAAATTAATAGAACACATAGTGCATCATAAGCACTAAATACGTGTTTGCCGTGTCATTATTATTACTGTTATTTATGCACCTGTCACATGAGAAACTGAGGCATTTTCTTGCTGGATGATGAAACGCACCATTCTATACCCATACACTCATAATACACACACACACACACACACACACACACACACACACACACGGGAACCTTCCAGGGCTCCATAGTTTCTCCCTGAAGGCCCTCCTGGCCGCTCACTGCCCCATGTCCACCCCAAGCCTGCAGGCAGGGCGGGACTGGGGAAGGACCACTGGATATACCTCCTGTAACCAAGCATCAGACCTCTGCTCTGCCACTTGCCAGCAGCATGACCTTGACCCAGGAATTCTAAACCTCAGTTTCGTGATCTATGCAATGGGGGTAACGATAGAAATGAGCTTGTAGAAACTGCACCTTGGATGGATGGCTGACAGCAGAGTTACAGGCAGTGTAGGAATCAATAACACTGGCCTTCCCTGCCCAAGATGGGCCCTGCCGAGTGAGTGACTGCGCTGGCATGCAAATAAGTATGCAAATTAGACTCATTCCCTAAGACTGTGGGAAGCCAGGCACACCCACGCTGAGAGGTTCCATTTCAGCCAGCTCTTTGTTGAATGGCACCAGCTAGGGGTGGAAGAGCACTGGACAGGGAGTCAGGACACACACTCCACGAATGACATGCCCAGGTATGACATGCGCACGCAGGTGGCATGCACGTCTCCTTAGATTGGCACGGCCACCCACGTAAGAACACACAAATACTCGTGATGCGTCCACGTGGGAAGGTTCTGGACCTGACGGCAGGTGGTACTGTATTGCCGCCTCTGAGCTCTATACTTCTCTGGGCCTCTGTATTCCTCCTTTGTAAATGAAGTAAGTCATACTCGGACCCTATTTGGTTGTGGTGAGGACCGAATGAGACACATAGATGGCAGGCGATGACCGCGGTGCCTGGTATACAGTAAGCACTTAATAGCTGGTGTTCATGTTATGAGCATCTTCATCTATGAAGTGTGAGACCGGAGGAGGTGCTCTCTGAGCTCCCGGTTGGCACAAAGGTCCTGCGGTTCTGTGAGCTGCTCCCGTGCCCCACTCAGAGGCTGTCAGCCATCTAGGCTGGAGGACCTCGTGCAGGTTCCAGAAACTGGCCAAAAAGGGTGATTCTGCCATTCCTCAGTCATACTGGAGCGTCTGGCCCGTGGCAAGTATGACTAGTATGCTGGCCAGCCCTGTGACAAAGGTCTAAACTTCGGGAGGCCAGCTCAGAGTTGGAGGTGAGACCAAAGGCCCGAGCCAGGCTCGTGGTTGCTCAGAGCTGGGCTCACGCAGCCAGCCATCTCTGCAGGCTTCTCTGCTCAGAGCAGGGCCCAGTGGCCAAATCTGCGTATGTTTCTACTTTAGGATGTGGTCCGATCCAGGGTCCTTGGGCCCAAGCAGTGGCTCCAAAGGATAAAGAAATAAAATCCGATGTGAAAACCCCAGGACAGCAGTAACCACTAGCCCATATTGAGTATTTACTACACACAAAGTATTTAAAACACTTGCAGCTGTTTTACCTCGTCCAGGAGGCTGAGACAAAGACGCTTACATGCTTAAAGTCATACAGCTCAAAAGGAGCAGATGGGACTCGAACCAGCACCTGTCTGAATTCAGAGGCCCTACCCTTAGCTCACACTCCAGCTCCTCCCCAGAGAAGCAAAGCAGAGGAAAATGAGTTTGCAAACTGCAACAGGCCAGAGGCCTCGGTCGCTCCTGCCAGTGACAGGAGGGGACATGAGGCCAGCAGGTGGGGCAGCAAGTTTCCCACCGCCCCCTCCAGGAAGCCACCCCCACCCTACCCTGGTGTCTCTACCATTCCAGGGAAGGTCAGCAGCCAGCACATTAAATAAGGCCATAAATTTGTCATGAAGGCCTGGAAATGAACGAGGCTTATCATTTATGGATGGAATAATTAAGCCACTGTGCTCAGTGGTTCACTGAGGCCTGTGCCCAGGGACCAGTTTGGGGACCATCCTCACCCCTCGGCATCTCAATCCAGACCCTGGGGCGCAGACAGCACCAGTAGCCACAGCTGCCGCCCACAGGCCCTGCTTGGCAATAGCCCCGCCCTCATGATGTCAAGACAGCCCAGGCCAATCCCAGACTGACTTTTCTTGAAGGCCCGCCTCTGCCCAGCCCCTCAGATGGAGGTGGTGCTCCCGGCCTCTCCTTGGGATGTAAAGAGGCTTTCTCGTGTGGTAGAAAGCGGAAGAAATTTAGGCTTTTTCACTCCAGCTGTGTGTGTCCGGGCTAGTCACTTCACCTCCCTGGACCTTTGTTTTTTCCTCTCAAAAATGGGCAGGGATGGCTCGGTGAGTTGAGCCTCCACTCGGGTGTCGGCTCAGTTTATGATCTCATACTTCCTGAGTTTGAGCCCTGCGTGGGGGTGGGTCCTAGCAGGGCAGAGCCTGCCTAGGATTTTCTCTCTCCCTCTCTTTCTACCCCTACGTGTGCTCGCTCGCTCTCTCTCAAGAATAAATAAATACACATTTTTAAAAACTGGGCAAAATAGGGGTGCCTGGCTGGCTCAGCCAGTAGAGCATGTGACTCTTGATCTCGGGGTTTTAAGTTCTAGCCCCACGTTGGGTATAGAGATTACTTACAAATAAAAACTATTTTTAAACTTTCTTATTTTTTTAAATGTTTTATTTATTTCTAGGAGAGAGAGAGAGAGAGAGACAGCGTGAGCAGGGGAGGGTCAGAGAGAGAGGGAGTCACAGACTGAAACAGGCTCCAGGCTCCGAGCTGGCAGTCAGCACAGAGCCCGACGTGGGGCTCGAACCCACGAACCGCGAGATCATGACCTGAGCGAAAGTCGGACGCTTAACCGACTAAGCCACCCAGGAGCCCCAAAAAATATTTTTAAAAAGGGGTAAATTAATCATTTTATGGATTATGGGGAGGATCGAATTAAATGATAGTTATGAAGTAGTACCATGTGAAGGTCTGGCATATACTAAGTGCACCACAAATCCAGCATTTCATTCATTTTTCCAACAGAACAGGCAGGCAGGCAGGAATCAGGAAGCTCAGAGAAGCAAAGAGACTTGACCAAGGACACACAGCATGTGAGCACAAAGTGGGCGCCTAGTGCCTTCACCTGGAGTTCCTGTCTCCTATCACGTGTGGGAGGGCTCAGCCCATCCCCCAGCCAAACATTGAGGCCCCTGCCCCCTCCCTGCCCCCAGCTACCCCAGTTCTGCAGAAAGAAGGGGTATTTGTAAAGGTGACCATAACCACTAGCATTTACAGAGTTCTTGTGGTGGCCAGGCATTTTCATAAGGGTCCAGCAATTATGATTTCACTGCATTCTCCAGACAACCCTTGGGAGTAAGTACCATTATTATCCTCCCCATTTTAGAGATGAGGAAATGGAAGCTTATGCTCAGACTTTGACTTTGAGTCACTCAGCCAAGGAGTAGAATTTGTGTGTGGTTTCCTGGGCCCCAGCAGTGCCAGGCTTGGGAGGAGGGTGGCAAATTGAAGACTATTTGGAGTTTGAAAGAGATCTCACTTGACTAGATCAGCATGTTCCAGAATTCCAGCTTTGTTATTGCATGCTCTTGAATGGGTTCAAGCTCTCATTTTACAGATTGGGAAGACTGAGGCCCCGCCACCAGAGGCAGAACCTTGGTGCTTGCCCACAGGCTCTCCAGAGCCTGTCCCCTTGGTCGTGGGCACCAAGGCTGGAGCAACTAGAGAGGTCTCTGGCACCTGCCTTGGGGAGGAGTCTGGACCCCCCTTCCCTCTCCACCCCACCCACCCTCCATTACCATGGCAACCATGCAGGTGAGCCTCATCACCGCTAATCCTCTAATTACCAGCCACCTCTTCAATCGGCTGTAATTACTTTGGGGACACAGTTAACCTCTCATTAGGAACGCACGGCCGCTTTCTCCAAAAGCGCAGCGGTGACATGCCTAGTAATTTACCGCCCCGGCTCGCGGGGCCGCTTTGTGTTTAACTCGGGTGCCATCGCATCCCTGTCATTACTCCAGCCCGGTTGTCATGACGATTAATCATTCAATCCCTCATCAGCAACTTTTGCCAAATGTCACCCCGCTCTTGATCAAAATCCATCCTGCAGCCCGACACTGGGGGACTAATGACTTGGAAATAGGCTTCTCCGTTCCCAAGAGCTTTTCCCCAAGACTCTTTCTCAGCTCCCTCCAAAGAGGAAGAGGGAGATCTGAGCTCAGTGTGGTGGTGTGTATGTGGCGGGGGGGGGGGGGGGGGGGGGGGGGGGGGGGGGGGGGGGGGGGGGGGGGGGTGGAGGAAGCAGTGGGAGCAGAACTGGCATGAGTTGGGTGCTTATTCTGCACTAGGCACCTGAGGGGCATTGATGCATTTAACCCTCGTGACCACTCCCTGGAAAGGGAAACTGAGGCTCAGAGAAGTTGGTGGTGTGACAGCAAAGAAGTGTGGAGGGAGTCTAACTCAGACCTGTCTAACGCCAAAGCTGAGCTCTTTTTCCCAAACTTCGAGGATAATGACCGCCAGCTAGCAAGATCCTGGAATATCACAGTTTGGGCAGCACAGAAATTAGCCAGCCGGCCCATTAAATTCAAGGCAGAACCCCTTAAGAAACAATTCTGGGCACTTTATGATAAGGAGATCAGTCTAGAGTGGGCAGCTAACTGTCATGAACACCTGTGTCCCCAACAGCAAGCAGCAACGTCCAGCAGAGAGTGACCTCACAAACCGGGTGGAGAAATAGGCTGACATGTATCGGTAGTAGGTCCATGAAATGATCTAGACTGAGAGTCTAGGCCTGGGGTCATCGGTGCTTTATCATGACTTCAGTGGCCCATGACCCCCATGAAACTGCAGGATGCATTGTGATTGGATGTGAGTATGTGCATTTTTCCAGGGAGATGCTACCAAAAAAATGTTAAGAACAACTGCTCTTATCTTTCCTCACATCCCCTTTTTTACAGAAGGGGATACTGAGGCCCAGAGACTTGCCCAAATTTCCCTAACAATTCAGGATGGGAACCACCGGTCCAAGCAGGTGTGAACTCTTTCTCGGGTGCCCAGGGCAGCCAAGTAGGTCTGGGCAAAGGGAGAAATTCCTGTTCCTTCAGAGCGGCTTCCAACGCCCCCTCCCCAGCCCCCAGTCTCCTGAGAAAGCCCAACCCCCCACCCCGCTAAAGGAATCTTTCCGAGGCCTCTCCCAGGGAATGTTCCTGCTGGCTGGGCCTCCAGCATGTGTGAGACATAATTACAGCACGTTGTAAATGGCATTAACAGACTGTCACAGCAGCCACATGGTATTAGCAAACGGCTCTGTCTTCATCATGCAGTCCCCGCAGCCTCCGGGCTGGAGCACTTCCCAAGGGGTCGTCCAGGTCCAAGTTGCCGAAGTCTCCTGGCAGGGGGCTGGGGGTAGGGGCAGAGATGCAGCTCACAGAGGCCTGGAGATTGCCCCCAAGGCTTTCTGAGGTCTCAGCAAAGAGCTGAGTAGAAAGTTAGGAAATCTGATTTGTAAGCCTGGTTCAGCCTCGAAGAACTAGCCTTTATCAGGGAGCTATAAAGGAGCTACGTGTGAGCCAGGCGCTGTGGAATGCAATGTTGTTTATACCTTATAACTGCAACCTAAAAGATTACATTCTTCATTCCGCTTTATAGATCAGGTAACTGAGGATCAAAGGGGAAAGGTGACTTCCCCAAGTCCCTTCAGCTAACGAGTGACAGCTGTAGGATTCAAACCAAGTTCTGATGCCTCTGGAACTTCTGGTTTTCCATGTATCATGCTTCCTCCTTGGAAAAGCCTCGGATCCGTTTTCTGTCCATAGATACTATAGACTTGAAGGTAATTCCCTGAAGCTACCAGCCCACTGGAAACTTATCAGCCCCTGAGCTCTGCACCCAGGGGTTTCCATGGGAGCAATGTAGTGACAACATAATAATAATCAAGATTGTAACAAATATTGTATATTTCCCTACAGTTTCTTCTATGTTCTTTGTAGCAAATCCATGAGGGAAAGAACATTTTTTTTTAATGCTTTATTTATTTCTGAGACAGAGACAGCATGAGCAGGGGAGGGTCAGAGAGAGAGATACAGAATCCAAAACAGGCTCCAGGCTCTGAGCTAGCTGTCAGCACAGAGCCTGACACAGGGCTCAAACCCACGAACCGTGAGATCATGACCTGAGCCGAAGTCAGACTCTTAACTGACTGAGCCACCCAGGTGCCCAGGGAAAGAACAGTTCTTACTGGAGTTGAGAACTAAGGCCCGGAAGGGGAAAATGACTCCCCCAAGGCTTCACGGCAAGTTTGTAGTGGAGCTAGAGTGAACCCTTATCTCCTGATTTCCAGTTCTGGTTCTAGTTCTTTTCCATAAACCACTGAGAACGTCTCCATAAGCCTGAGGCTGGGGACTGAGCAGGGGGCATTTACTCTTCCTGGTGCCCCCTGCCCTCTCGCCTGCCCTGTGGGCACCGGTGATTTATGCTGTATCCAGGAGGCCTCCAGGCTGCAGGCAGCCGGATGGGCTGCCTCCTGACTGGTAAGCAAATCCCCTGCTGAGCAGGTCATATTTTATCCAGGCCGCCACCTGCCAGCTCATTTGCTTACAGATACAGGTGCTTCATCAGGGAGGAATTAGCGATTACTTAGCCCTGAGACCCTAGCAGAGGGAAGGGAAAGCCAGGGCCATATCTGGGGTGAGAAGTCAGGAGCCTATCTATGAGGTCTCTCTCTCTCTCCCGGGCCCCTTAACTCTGCTCTGGAGCCAAAGGGTAGGAGCTAGGGTGGAAGAAAGGACCTCTCTGCTTTGGGGGAAACTGACTTCCCGCTCCCAACCCATATTTTACCAGGTCTCCAACGGTGGGTGCCAGTATTCCCATTCCCTGAAGCCTTCCTAGATCCTGCCAAAAAGAACAAGGTAGTAAGTCTAACAGTGCCACAATGTTGATGGGTGCCTAGGACTTTATATGCACTGCCTCATTTAATCCAAATCAACTAATACGGCATTTTTAAATCCCCATTTACAGATGAAGAAATAATCGCGGAAAGATTAACCAGTTTGCTCAAAGTCACACAGCAGGTGAGGTACAGAATTCAGCCTTCTCTGATTTCAGACCTCTTCTCCTAACCAGAATTCCCCAAGCCTTGTACTTAGCTTGTTAAAGTTTCTTCACTTGTTTCTCTATTTACTTATTTTTTAAATAATTTTTCATCTCAGAACAATTTTAGACTTGCAGAAAGATTACACACATAATACAAAGATTTCCCATATGCCCCACACCCAGTTTCCCCCGTTATTAACATCTTAGATTTGTCACCACCAATGAACTAATATCGATACATTTTTATTCACTAAAGCCCATTCTTTATTCTGATTTCTTTAGTTTCTACCTAACAACCTTTTTCTGTTCCAGGACCGCACCCAGGATACCCCATTGCATTCAGTGATCACTTCTTCTTAGCGTCCTGTTGGCTGCGATGCTTTCTCGGATTTTCTTTTTTTTTCTTTTTTCTTTTCTTTTCTTTCCTTTTTTTTTTTTTGATGTCTTTGACAATATTGAGGAGTACTGTTCAGGTATTTTGTAGAATGTACCTTAACTGGGATTTGTCTGATATTTTTCTTTAAACTGGACTGAGGTTATTATTTTAGGAAGCCACAGAGGTGAAGTGCCACTCTCATCCCATCAAGGGTACATACTATATGAGTTTGAGATGTCACTATCAAGCTTTATCTTGATCACGTGACTGGGGTAGCATTTGCCCGGCTCCTCCACTGTGAAGTGTCTTTTCCCCTTCTTTGCATATTTTATTTTTAGACTGAAACACTGGGGAGTTGTGCTCCCCCTCCTTGAAGGCAGAGTATCTACATAAATTATTTGGGATTCTTCTGCACAGGAGATTTGTATATTCTCCCTTTTTGTTTATCGATCCAGTCAGTTATTAATATCAGTATGGACTCGATATATATTTTATACTTTGGGTTATAATGCAATGCTACTCTGTTTTTTAAGTGATGCTTGGTTCTTTCTTCCTTGGTGTATCAGCATTTCCCCAATTCTATTCTGAGACAATCTCATTCCATGGGATTTTAACAGGCAATCCTCTTAAAATAGGTTCTAGAGACAAGTCATTTGGGGTAATAGTGGTTGAAAAGGGTTGAAAAGAGATCTTGACTGTAGGACTTGTCAGATCTTTTAATGTGCTAATAATGCGAGTAGTGAATCACCCAGAGGGGGATGTAATAGGCCACATTTCCCACATTTCTTTTCCTGACACCCTGGGGTAGGGTGGGAAAGACACAGATGAGAAAATAATCCAACTATGTATCTCATCTTCCCTTGGAGACCAGAAGTTCTTAAAAGCTTAAAGATGATGCTTTCTTCTCATCTTTATCTCTAGAAATTAGCACTGAGGAGGTGCTAAAGAATGTAGTTGTATAATGGAAGGATGAATGATGAACAGATGGATAGACGGGTGAGTGAGATGGATTCATGAGTCCAAAGGATTTGTAATTGGTAGATGGATCAATGAGCAGGTTGGTAGGTGGATGGATGGATGGATGAGTGGATGGATGGATGGATCAGTAGGTTGGTAGGTAGATTAGTAGGTGGATGGATGGATGGGTGGATGAGCAGGTTGGAAGGTGGAAGGGTGACTAGGTGGATGGATGGATACATGCATGCAGAAGGAGCAGAAACACCAGGCCTTGATGCCCTTCTTTCTCTCTGCAAAAGTGTAACCAGGTCATTTGCCCAACAGGGAAAAGCCTCTGCCTTGACTAGTAGAATAGCTTTGAAATCAGACAAACCAGAAGCAAGTCCTGGCCCTGTCACCAGCTGTGTGATCTTGGACAAGTCTCTTAGTCTCTTTGAGTCTCAGGTTATTCACCTGTCATAGAGGATCGGTTACTATACCTCAGGGTTGCCGAGAGCCTTAGTTGAGCTAATACATGTAAAGTCAGCTAATTAGATGCCAGTTTCCTTACTTCTTCTCTTCTGGTCCTGTGGAACAATCCAGTGCCCTGATGCATCCTCTGGAGGTAGGGAGAACAGAGGCTCTGCCTGTAGGGTGGGAGTTTTGGGGGGTCCATGGATAGGATTTACTGTGTTCATGAACCCCTGAAATACTACCCAAAACTGTGTGTGTGCAGAGGCATTTTTTTCTGGGTAGAGAGTCCATAGCTTCAATCAAATGCCCAAAGGGGTCCCTGACCTCCAAAACAACAAGGACTCCGAAGGCTGGGTCTGGGCTCCTGTCACACACTGCCCCAGCCCCAGTCCTTAGGCCATCTGCCAGGCTCACTAGTCATCGGACCTCAGCCGGGTTCTTTCTCTGCCCCAGGAAGAGAGATGGCCAGACCTGGCTCTCGGGAGGGTGCAGGCCAGGATCTGGACCCAAATATGTAGGGAACACTCCTCAGGGGCCCCATATGACATCCCCTTCAATCGTCCCCAAGTCGTGGGACAGGAGCTGTTACCATTCTCATTTTAGAGATACATAAACCGAGGTCCAGAAAGGGGAGGGGAAGGGCACACACAGAGCTAGAGGCGGTGCAGGGGTTCGGACCCAATGTTAGTTGATCATGGAGCCCATGCTCTCTCATGGTGTCTCAGGGAACTGAGGGTCCCTGAGGGTCCAAAGGTAGGAACAGGTCTGCATATACTCTTGTTCGGGTGTACTCTACCCAGAGGCACCTGGCTGAGGCGGTGGGGTTGCAGGTGAAATGCATCTGAAATTCAGCTTGATGTCCACCAGCTGAGGCTTGTTCCAAGCGCCTTCAAGAGCCTAGAGAAAATGCAGCCTTTTGATAATTATTGTGACGTTTCCTAATCAGTCTGCCCAGCTGGGATGCCTTTTCCTAATCTCAACAAAACCTCCACATGGGCTCCCTGAACCCCCAATGGAAACGCGTTTTAAAAGCCAAGCACAGGTCTCACCCCCCCACCCTACTCCCCCCACCTCCCCACCCCCGCTTTCCCAGGAAGCTCAATCGGCTCAGTTAAGCATCCGACTCTTGGTTTCAGCTCAGGTCATGATCTCACAGTTCATGAGTTTGAGCCCTACATCAGGCTCCGCACTGACAGTGCGGAGCCTGCTTGGGATCCCCTCTCTCTTTCTCTTTCTGCCCCTCCCTCACTCCCGCTGTCCCTGTCTCTCACAAAATAAATAAATAAACTTAAAAAAATAAATAAATGAAAGGCAAGCACATTGGCAGGAGCTGCGAACCTCTGCCCAGCTTCTGAGATGACACTTTCCAGGAAGGGTCCCAGGGGGTCTGCGTGCCAGTAGCAGCCAGCCCAGCTTTAGCAGGTGAGACACAGCCCCTGACATTCTCCCAGGGAAGCTGGGGCCAGCGAGGAGGGGAGATGGCACTTTGTCCACTTTTCAGCTGCCCTAGAGCATCCCCTCCTACCCCACGTAGCCCCTATCTTCCCCCCACCCAGCTTCCATAATCCAGGCATGGAAGGCAGGCCCCATCTGTGGTCATTCCCTGAGCCACCTGGATCTAAACACCAGTCCTGTCTTTCTAGCGAAGGGTGGGAGTCCCTCCCGATTCCCTCGAATAACCCCCTCCACTGGCATCTCCCAGGAGCTACAGCTGCTCCCCACGAGGCACACGGGGTAGCTATTTGTAAGGAATGATCCACCCGGGGCCTTCAGCCCCCTTTCCACTCCCCTTCCCATCCTCCCCCTCCTTGCCATCACCTCTGGCCTGATTAATGCCCCCAAATCCGCCATGCCACAGGGACTAATCAGGCTCATGCCCCACTAATTGGCACTCAAGAGACCTGACAAATGGCTCTGTGGGACTCCCAGGCTGGGCTATGTTAACCTGGCACACCCAAGCCACCCTGGGTTTGCCCCTGAGATACATGAGCTGGAGCCCTGGGTGGGAGGGGAAAGCAGAGGACCCAGGACAGAGGGAGGGCCCCACCGTAACCCTCAGATTAACCCAGCTCTGCCACTTCCTGGCTGTGTGACTTAGACTAGGTCGTCTCCCTCTCTGAGCTTGGCCTTCAGACTCCTGCACTGTCTGGTCTGGGCCTCACCTCCAACCTCAGCTCCTCAGGCATGTTGGCCCTTCCGCTCCATCCAGGCTGCCAGATCACAGTGGTTTCGTCCCAACGCCCTGGGGAAAAACATGTCTGCATGATGGGTGCATGTATGTGCGTAATTATCACTTTTGCCAATACATATTGTATTGATATTGACATGTGGCACACAATTTTAAAATAATAGCAAAACACACAATTGTCTTTATCGTAAATTCCTAGAACCAACTGATCCTCGTAAAACGCTTTTCATTGATTTTTGCCGAACTCTGGTATCAATAGCCAGCCTATAGTCAGAAGTGATGACAAGGGTATCTCAGCCTTGAATTTTGGTTGGTATTTTCGTGTGAGCACTAATGGGCAGGCTGAAAGTGGAACAGCGAAGGTAGACCTCAAAACTTCACTTGCCTGTCGGTGATGTGAGCAACTTCTTTGCTGATTGCAAAATGGTGTCTGAATACTGGAAGAATCTCTCTTCAGGTTTTTTGGGCTGTTCCCAGCTCATGTCTATAAACACAACACACTTTTAGGTTTTGTCTGTGTTAACATTTTCCCCACTACTTTCTCTTCTTTTTAAATTTATTTATTTCAAGAGAAAGAGTATGCACGTGTGTGTGAGTGGGGGAGGGTCAGAGAAAGAGAGAGGGAATTCAGAGCAGCCTCCACACTGTGACATGGAGCCCACGACAGGCTCAAACCCACAAACCTTAAGATCAAGGCCTGAGATGAGGTCAGATGCTCCACTTCCTAAGTGTAGACAATAACATACAGTTAAGCCCCCATTCATAATACTTGCCAATGATCAATCATCTGCCAATTGTCAGATACTGTGATTTCAAATCTGCCAACATGTTGGTGAACATGGACTTGGGGAGAGACCCACAGATTCCACTGTGTAGTATTCCCACCATGAAGATGCAACAGGGGAAAAATAACTTTAAGGACATAGATAGTAGCAAAATGTCATTAAAACATTAAGAGGGGCATTTGAGTGGCTCGGTTGGTTGAGTGTACGACTCTTGATTCATGGCTCAGGTCACGATCCCACGGTTGTGAGATCGAGCCCCGCTTCGGGCTCTGGGCTGACGGTGGAACCTGCTTAAGATTCTCTCTCTCCCTCCCTCTGCCCTTCTCCCCTGCTCACACATGCTCTCTCTCTCTCTAAAATTAAAAAAGAAATGATGGGTTTTGAGTCTTTACTAGTTACAATAGGATTGCTTTAGCTGTAAGTTTATACAATTTAAATGTCAATAACCACTATGTGTTGTGTAAAAAGAATGTGGCTGAACTTTGTCCGCGGTTCCTGAGAGTTCTGAGAGGAAGGCTAAATCCTTGGGCTCTCTGAAGCGATAGGGAGGATGTGTTATTCGTGAGCCCCTTAAACCATACCAGAGTTTATGCTAAGAGATGGGGTGACTCAGGATGCAGCCGGTCGCCAGAAAAGACCGGCCATGTGATTAGAAGTTTGGGGCTTTCAGGGCCTCTTCTCTAAATAGCAGTGAGGCTTGGAGATCGAGCTCAATCACGTGGCCAATGATTCAGTCAACCATGTCCAGGCAATGGGACCCCAGTAAAAACTCTGGACCCTGAAGCTCAGTACAGCTTCCTGGTTGGTAAACACGTTGATGTGCCAGGAGGGTGTTAAGCCTGGATTCCACGGGGAGAGGGCAGGGAAGCTCCAAGTTTGAGAACTCCCCCCCCCAGACCTCATCCTTCATGAGGCTGATCCTGATTTTATCCTTTATGATAAAACTATAATCTCAGGGATAGCGCTTTCCTGAGCTCTACGATCTGTTGCAGCAGATCAAAACCCAAAGGGGGTTTTGAGACTCCCTGAATTTGTACCCATTGGGTCGTGAGTGTGGGGACCCCTGACCTTGCAGTCTTGTTGGCATCCATGCCCCTTCACCCATGGGGTCGGATGCTAACTCCGGGCGGTTAAGTGTCAGACCTGGATTGAATTACGATGCACCAGTTGGTGTCCAAAATATTGCTTTAACAACTGGCTCACACAATTCCTAGCCCTTGAATAGTTGGTTCCCATTGCATTGATGGGGCGCCACTGCCTAGTTCCACTCCTGGGCCTTCACTTATGTCACTTTTTGTCTAAAGGCTCTCCCTCCACTCACGTTCCTTCCGGTATTCATTCACTTACTGACCAAGTCTTTCTTGAGTGCATGCTCTGTGCCGAGCACTGTACTCGGTGCCTGGAATAGAGAAGAAGATAGACATCACCTGCAGTGTGTCCAATTAGTGCCCCACTCAGATCCTCCTAGGGTCCCTTTGGCCATCACTATGTGTCCCTCCACTGGCTTTGCTTTGCTTTCCTTCCATCTGCCCGCACTTGTTACCCCTTTAAAGAACTGTCCTCCAGCCTTCAGGAGCCACTTTGCTGGTACGTGCAGAGAGCCAGGGGTTAATACCCCCTCACCCCCAGGCTGGGGCGGCTCTTGGTCAATAGCTGGCAGTGGGTGGAGGCCCAGCTCCCTTGACTCAGGCCAGGATACCTGTGTGGTATAACTCACACTCCCAGCTGCTCTGTGGGAGCAGGCTGAAGCACCCTCCATGGGGCTTTGCCTAAGATTGCACCCTCCTTGGCTTTTTCCTATTTCCTGTCCTGCTTCCCTGCTCCCTTACTCATATCCCATGGGATCACTTCCTTAAATAACCCCTTGTACGCCAATCCTTGTTGCAGGGTTCAACCCAAGACCTGCCCTATGGAATGGAGCTTAGAGTCTAGTGGGGAGGCAGGCATGTTTACAGGGTCCTAAAACCACAAATGTCTTTATCAGTGAATGTCAGTGTTGCTTTGAAGGAAAGCAACAGAGTTAGGAACAGAGTCTCTGAGAGCTGTTACAGGGGCATGCCCTGTCAAAGTGATCAAGGAAGGCTCCCTGGAGGGAGTAGTGCTTCTTTTTTTTTTTTTTTTGAATGTTTTATTTATTTCTAGGAGAGAGAGAGAGAGACGGCGTGAGCAGGGGAGGGTCAGAGAGAGAGGGAGTGACAGACTCTGAAACAGGCTCCAGGCTCTGAGCTGGCAGTCAGCACAGAGCCCGAAGAGGGGCTCGAACCCAAAAACAGCGAGATCATGACCTAAGCGAAAGTCGGACGCTTAACCGACTAAGCCACCCAGGCGCCCCGAGGGAGTAGTGCTTCTTGTAGGATGAAGTCTGAAGTATAAAGGGGAGTTTAGCGGAGTGAAGAGGACAAGAGGGAGAGAGGAAGTTTTGTAGGTAGATGGCATAGTAGGTGCAGAGACCCTGTGGCAGGAGAGGGAGATCGCTGTAGCTGGAGCACAGAGTGAGATGAAGCTGAAGGAATTGATAGGGGCAGAACCGTGCAGCTTGGTGGTATAAGTGGGGATTTGGGTTCATTTTCTTTCTTTCTTTTTTTTTTAATGCTTATTATGAGAGAGAGCAAGAAAGTGTAAGTGGGCGAGGGGCAGAGAGGGAGAGAGAGAGACAGAATCCCAAGCAGGCTCCGAGCTGTCAGCACAGAACCTGACGCAGACTTGATCTCACAAACCATGAGATCATGACCTGAGCCAAAATCAAGCATCAGACGCGTAACCAACTCCGCCAGCCAGGCACCCCTAGCTTCATTTTCTAAGAAGAGCAGAAACACACCTAATCTCAAGCAGAGGACTGACTGGAGAGATTTAACTTTTGAATTTTTTCAAGCTTTGAAATGTAAAGATTTCTTTGACCCCCGGGAATTTGCCCTGTGAATAAGGCCATTTTCTCGTACAAGCATGTTCACTACAGCGCTGTGGATGATAAAAAATGAGACGCAGAACCTACTAAGACATCCATTATGAAAGGACAGCTTTAGGGGTGCCTGGCTGGCTCAGTCGGTGGAGCATGCGACTCTTGATCTTAGGGGTGTGAGTTCAAGACTGTTGGGTGTAGATATTACTTAAAAAGAAAATCTTTTTAAAAAGGACAGTTTTAATAAATTTGGTTCATCCATTCAGTGGACCCTCATATAGCCTTTAAAAGCATGAGGGAGGGGCGCCTGGGTAGCAGCTCATGATCTCACGGTTCATGCATTCGAGTCCTGGGTCGGGACAGAGCCTGGAGCCCGCTTCAGATTCTGTGTCTCCCTCTCTCTCTCTCTGCCCCTCCCCTGCTCACGCTCTCTCTCTCTCAAAATTGAAATAAACATTTAAAAAAAATTTTTTAAAGATTCACTGCCGTGCTGTTTGGCACATAGTAGATAGTCACTATTAGTTGAGTGATTTCACGAATGAATACATTGTTGCTTCTGCAGAGAAGAATTGAAGGTAGGAGAGCATTTTGCTTGTTTCCTTTTCAGTCTCCTGTTCTGGGAAGATTAGGTTCCTATTTGCTGGTGGATTTTTTTTATTTTAATCATTTGGCTTTCTGACAGTGTGATTTCCACACAGCAAAATTCACTGATGATAAGCATGCAACTGGGTGAGTATACAAATGTATACAAATGCATATAATTTGAGCGCGCCTGGGTGGTTCAGTTGGTTGAGCGTCCAACTCTTAATTTCCACTCAGGTCATAATTACAATGGGCTCTGCATGGAGCATGGAACTTTCTTGGGATTCTCTTTCTCTTTCTCTATCTCTCTCTTTCTCCCTCTACCCTTCCCCCGCTCATGTGCACACATGTGTGCACTCTCAGTCTCTCAAAAAAAAATGCACCACGCAATTTGTGTATAAATGAATATAGTCATGTAAGCAACACCACAATCGAGATATAGAACATTTCTATCACCCTCAGAATTTCCCGCTTGCTCCTTTGTGCTCCATTCCTGTCCCTACACTTTGGCACAGCCCCGGCCACCCTCACTCTACTTTCTGTCACTATCTTTTTGCCTTTCCTGGAATTTCATACACACAAAATCATACAGCACATAGTCTTTTGAGTCTGGCTATAAAGGTTAAGGGGGAGTTTAGCCAGCTAAAGGGGTGGGGGTGGCTTGATGGGTAAAAGAAGAAGCTTTGCAGGCAGATAGCAGAGCAGGTGCAAACGTCCAGTGGTTTGGTTTGGTTTGGTTTTGAGGTTCAGGCATGTCATGGCTTCTGTCAGGGGTTCCTTCCTTTCTATCACTCAGTAGCCCTCCAAGGTCTGAGTGGACCACAGTTTGACTCCTCACTCACCAGCTCATTCTCCTCACACACCTGTTCACATACCTGCTCCCATGGCCCCGCCTCCACCGCCCTGGGAGAAAGCTGGGCAGAGAGCCAGACAGACGGCCTTGGCTGAGGAGTCTCTTTGTTGGTGCCGCAGCTTTGCCTTCTCTGGGTCTGGAGAGGGAAGCCAGGACTGGTTCCTTTGGGGGCTACCAAGCACCCCTCCCCCCCCCCCGCAAGCCCCCAGGAATGACTTTACTAAATCCTTATACCACCTGGAGTGGTGGGAGGCTCACCATTTTGGAAATTGGGCAAGGGCAGCTCAGAGAGGGCAAGGGCTTGCCGGAGATCACACAGCTCAGCGCGGGTACAAGCTGGGACTTCACCTACTCACTGGCTATTTCTCACGAGATTCTTGAAGTCCTGCCAGAAACAGAGAGAGCGGGAAACATCCTAGACACATGCAAGCCACAGGGAATGTTTGAACGCCCCCCACCCCGCCCCCGCCGGGTCATCCTGTTGCTCCTCCTGGGAACCAGGCCGGGAGCCGGGGAATATTGCTGGTCCCTCTCTCCGTTCCGCCCCCCTCAGCGGAAACCACTCCAGATGCCACCTGACGGAAGAGGAGAGAAACAGTCGAGGGGTCCCTCCCTAGCAGGCAGGGTAGAAGGTTAGACCCCAGGGCTAGGAGGAAGGGGATGGTCACCCGCCTCACAGAGAGCTGTTCTTTCTCCCCTACCTGCCTGTTTACACGCCCTGCCCCCTCCCTCCTAACAAGCCGTAATAATAATCCATTCTTTAAACCCCTACAGTCCCCAGTTCTGGGCTCAGGGATGCGAGATAGCAGCCTCTGGCTGTCCATAAATGTGAGAGAGAGATGTTGCCAACATCTGCAGATCAGGAAGGCTCAGTCCTGACTGGAGCTGGGAACGGTGCCCAGCAGGGTGCAGTGCTCCAAGGGGGAGGGGACCGAACCTGTCAGTCATCTGGCCAGGGGCCACTTCCACCACAGAGGAGGGCCCCTCGGCCCTGGGCAGGGCTCCCAGGCTTAGAGGCCTCTGGAGGGGGAGCTGGGCGGGTGCTGCCTGCAAGGGAGGGGACTTCAAAGGCTCCCTAATCCCCGGTGACATTTTCAGACACAGGAGTTTGCTTTTTTATGCTGCGGATCAAAGCCCAGAGCTTTATAAATAACCCTCATAAAAGCCAAGGAGCTTGTAAAGTTAAACAATAAGTCACAAACAGTGTGAGCATTCAGGGGCAGGACAGAGGCTGGGAGAGTGGGGCCCCTACCCCTTCTCTGCCACCGGATGGCCACCCACTTCCACCCTGTGGGAGGCAGGGCCCTGCGGGAGGTCAGCAAGGGCCTGGGTTGGACTTGGAATTTCCTCTCCAGGCTCTGCCAGCCCCCAATAGACATCCTAGGACTGGCCAGCCATTCATTCATTAAATCATTCCTTCGTTCTTTCCTTCCTTCCTTCCTTTCTTCCTTCCTTCCTTTCATTAGTCAATCAACAAATGTTTCCTGATCCTCTCCATACAAGGCCCCTGGCCAAGGAGCATAAACTTTGACATTACTGGGATTCAGATCCCAGTGCTGTACCTTCCAAGCTGGCTGCCTTCCAAAAGCACCACCTTACCTTTCTGAGCCTCAGTTTCCTTATCTGTAAAATGGAGATACATTTTGAACCTGTCCAAAGACAGTGGCTGGGGGGCCTCGGTGGGCACAGTGCGTGGTAAGGACTCCGAGCCTTTCCTGGCTGATCATTACTGTTAATCAGACAGCAATAAGCCTCATCGGTGGTCTCTACAGGGGACTTCTTTTCTTTGTCTGGCTCTGACTCCCCCCAGAATTACTTCCCCTTCTGCCCTCACGCTGGGGTGGGGCGGGGGTGACTTATGTTTTTCTGTGAAGCCAGAAACTTGCAGTCCTTGTCTGAGCGGAACTTTCCAGAGGGAGATCTGAGCACTTGTGTGGAAGAGGGAGGAGGGACAGGACCAGCAGATGATGAGGGTCCCCCGCAGCAGCACCCTGGGAGCTGAGGCCTGGGGTGAGGAGTCCCCGCTCCGTGGCCCACACTAGGGTCTCCCCAAAGCACCCACAGCAGCTTCAGCACTGCAGACCCATTTCGTGGATGAGAAAACCGCAGCCCGAGGTGGCAGAGGCCTTCGCCAGAGGTCAGCCAGCTCAGTTGCTCCAGGACTGGAGTTCGAATCCAGACCCTGCATGATTGCAGACCAGCCTCTTCTGCTGCTCCCATGGGCGCCAAGGCAAACAGTCCAAAGCTTGCGCCTCACTGGCAGCATCTACATGACCAGGGCTGTTCTGGAGAAAGCAAATGAGCTGGCTGAGTTGGGAGCCTGGCCCTACATCTGTGCAGCTGCTGTTACCGGGGTTCAAATGTGGCCGTGGCCACACAGGCTGCCGGCTTCCTGGTTCTCCGCGCAGAGCGATGGAAGTTGGGAACCAGGAGAGGTGGGCATGTGATGTGGTCTGTTTGGCTGCTGTTAACAAAATACCAGAGCTTTGGAGGCTTATAAACAACAGAAATGTGTTTCTCACAGTCTTGGAGGCTTGACATCGGATGGGAGGGAGGCAGCATGGTCGGGTGAGGGCTCTCTTTAAGGTCGCTGACTTCTCACTGTGTCTTCACATGACTGTTGGGGCAAGGGAGCTCTTGGGGAGAGAGAGAGGGCAGGGAAGGGGCAGATAGAGAGAGAGAGAGAGAGGGAGAGAGAATCCCAAGCAGGCTCCGCATTCCCCCAAAAGGCGCTCAAACTCAGGAACAATGAGTGGAAATCAAGAGTCAGACGCTTAGGGGCGCTTGGGTGGCTTAGTCGGTTAAGCGTCCGACTTTCACTTAGGTCATGATCTCGCAGTTCGTGGGTTCGGGCCCTGCGTCGGGCTCTGTGCTGACTGCCAGCTCAGAGCCTGGAGCCTGTTTCAGTCTGTGACTCCCTCTCTCTCTGACCCTCCCCTGCTCACACTGTCTCTCTCTATCCTAGAAATAAATAAAAATATTTAAAAAAAAAAAAAAGAGTCAGACGCTTAACTAACTGAGCCCCCCAGGCACCCCATGGGGCCTCTTTTATAGGGTCACAGACCTCATTCCCAAAGGTTCTGCCCTCAGGACCTTGTCATCTCCCAAAGTCCCCACCTCCCTATACCATGACCTTGGGCATTAGGGTTCCAACATGTGTATTTTAGGGGGAGACACACATTCAGAAACATGCCAGTGAATTCTATTAGTTGGTTCTTTCATTCAGTCATTCAGTGAGTGAGTCATCAGACAAACATTTATTGGCACCTACCACGTGCCAGGTCCCGTGCTGGATGCCAGGTCTGATGTGCAAACCAGATAATCCGGGCCCTGAACCCCACAGAACTAACAGCGAGGAAGGTGTGAGGAGGCAAGGGGAACAGAGAAGTGAGACTCTGTATGTAGAGGAGGGGCAGTGAGAGGGCTTCCTGGTGGAGGTGACAATTGAGACAGAACCAAACAAGAGAAGTTAGCCTGGAAAGGGGGGCCAGGAAGGGCATTTCAGGCAGAGGGAAGAGCCTGGGAAAAGTGAGAAGAGACAGGGTACAGACGCAGAAGGGACCCCCTCCCCCCGCCCCTACCAAACTCCTTTGTTCTGTTTCAAGAGCAGAATCCTCTGAGCAGCAGGGCGGTGCTCACATCCACAATTCTCCCAGGCCCATTCCCACATAGGTTGTATTCCCATATGACACCTGAGGCAAGGGAGGCTCAGAGAGGTCGAGTAACTCGCCCAAAGCCACACAGCAAAGACACTTGGATCTGGACCAGCTTGGTGGATGTGGGCCTCCGGGGCCCTCCCAGGAGCCCCAGCAAGTCACCTCTCCTCCCCAAGTCTCAGTTTCCTTACCTGCAAAATGAGACCCAAGCGCAGTCCCCCAGCGCCCCCACCCCCCACCTGTTACGGCCACATCTCTTGTTGACCTCATTAGGACAGCTGGCCTGGAAGGAAGCAGCAGTCCCCAGTGGAATGTCGGCCACAAACCCTGTCCCAACTAGGCCAGCCATGATGGGATCCCCTGTGGGCATTTGGCCTAATTGGCACCCCCTTCCCCCACCCCAGGAGCTGTACCAGCTTGGCTGTGATCATTTGACAATTCAGGGAGCACTCTCCTGAAGTACTTGTGAGCCAACCTGAGGACTCAGCTCCTCTGTGGCTGGAGGGCGGGCCTCCAACCCCAGGCTGGGCTTCTCTCCCTGCCAGGCCCATGCTGGGTGCCTCCCGTAGATGCCTTTGCTTGATTCCCAAAGCGCCCAGCGAGGTCAGTACCTATGTCCCTGCCTTCTAGATGGCTCCCAGGACAAAGTGGGGGAGGGGACCACCCACAGAGTGGGTGCGTGGGGTGGTGGCTCCACCATGCTGGAGGCAGCCCTTGAGGGGCCCTGTGGTGCTCCAGACCCTGGTCCCTCCATCTGGAAAACAAGGATGATGAAGGCCATCTTGTGGGTAAGGCATCGGCCTCAGTTTCCTTGTCTGTAAAATGGTGTGGATCTGATGTGCCCGGTTCGTGTAAGAATCAACCACCAAATAATAACACTAGTGCATGATGATTGAGCACCCGCTATGTGTCAGGTACTTTAGGGGCGCTGAGTGTATTTAATCCTTGTAGCAATCACAGGAGGTAGCTCCTGCTATTATCTCCATTATATAGTTGAGCAAACAGAGGCGCCAAGAGGTTAAGAATCTTAGCACCTAAAGGTTAGCTTTATTTCTGTTCTACTCCCTTTAGCATCCAAAGAATCCCCGCCACACTCTCCACCCTTCCTGGACCTTCCACCTCCTGGACAGCGACAGAGGGTGGCACTCATGGGGTCACCTGCGAGACAGAGGCGCAAATGCTCTTACCTTGACTAAAGTTAGACAGCAGAAGGAACTTCCCAGCCATGGGGGCTGCGAGGAGAGAAGTGCGTTCCCTGCAGTCAAGGCCGAGAGATGCACAGATGAAAATGTGAGCCACGACAGCAGTGGGACAAGCGGCCCTTCCGAATTCCTTCCAGCCTTGGGAGTCCGGGAGCAGGACAACAGTGGGGCCCAATGGAGCTGTCTCTCTTGGTTGTTTCTTTCCAAGGGTGGGGATGCCAGGCTATTGTCTGGCACTGGGGGGAGGGGGAGTTCCTCGGTGACAGGATCGTGGGACCGGTGAGAACATCCCTTCCCCACCCCGCACACGCCAGCCCCCCAGAGCAGCTGGGCACATTTCTGCTGTCTGCGGGCTCATTTATCATTCCGAGGGGGCACTGCCGCCGTGAGGTCCCCCGGGACAGCTCTGCCATGGCCCCATCTGATTGAAATCCAGGCCCAGTGCACACTCGGCCCAGGGAAGTGGCTGCCCAGAACCCGAAATAAATAATACCACAGGCAGGAGGCACAAATCTGCCGCTAATTACGGCATATCCTGATTAAATGGGGTGCATAAATAAATATTTCAGCTTGGAAGATGAATCAGCCAGGAAGATGGCCACACCAACCCTTCTCCACGCCTCTGCTTCTTCCCCACAGGGACAGACAAAGACAGAGCCTTGGCCCACTTGCCGTGTGGCTCAGGATCCGTCCCCACACCCCCAGCTTGGCCTCAGTTTCTGTATCCATCAAGTGGGGTGTCAGTGATCACCCCTCAGCCAAGCCCACAGGTCTGGAGGGAGGATCTGAAAGGGCATTTGGGGTGACCAGGTTTTGACAGAGCCAAGGAGGCAGTGATTATAAATAGTAAAGAACAAAGAATCCGGAGCCAAGCGGTCTTGTGTTTGAATCCCAGCTCTGAGACCATCCCTGTGCCTCGGTTTCCCCTGTAAATTGGGTGGAAGTGACCAGCTAATGAATGCTCAGCCACTTTTGGCACACAATTAGTAACCACTCTCAGGACTGGGAACACCGCACACTTGAATCCTGGCAGTTCCTGTCGCTAAATGTGGAGGTCCCCGGAAGACCCAGCCCCGCCAAGGTCCACGCCCTTCACGCCGGCTTGGAGGCCCTGCCTAGAGACTTCTGAGCCTGTCCTCACAGATGCCACCTACTCATTTCCGAGAGGCAGAGCGATAATAGGATGGGGGGGAGGTGGGCCCTGGGGAGGGGAGGGGGAGGGAGAGTCATCCTGGAAAAGTTTAAATCAATTAACTCCCTTCCAGAAAACAGGCTGAGAAATGTAATGGAGAAATAATGACTTTTCTCCACAGGATTAAATGACATAGACCAGGGCCTGGTGAGGAATTGGGAAGGCGGGCACAGGAGCCCTGTCTGCGACTGCCTGTGTGGCCTTGAGCAAGTCTCATTTTCTTCCCTGGCCTTAGTTTCCCTATCTGTACAAGGGGAGGGACTGGGCCAGCAAGGGAATGGCTAATGGAAGGCCTACCTGGGATCACTGTTCCTACCCTTGCCCATGGCAGGCATTGCTAATCGATGGCAGCACCGTCCTCATTGAGCCCGGAGGGGATAGCAAAACCAATCCAAGCCAGAGCTCTAGGCATTCCCTCTGGATGGGTCAGAGTTGGCACAGAGGCACCAGACTAGGTTTAGATGGTCTGCAAGCTCTCCTTTAACACTAGGTTAATAGTCACCAACAGTGTTATTATTGCTCTGATAGGCTCAGGGTCTGTCATAGTACTAATAGCAAAGGTTAACCTTGACTTGAGTGTTAGCTGCGGGCCAGGCACTGTTCTTTTGTATATTGTAAATGTTTGTTTATTTGTGAGGGGGAGAGAACGCATGCTTCTGAGTGGGGAGTTGGGAGCAGAGAGAGAGGGAGACAGAGGATCTGAAACAGGCACTGCGCTGAGGAGAGTGGAGCCCGATGCGGAACTTCATGCGAACTCATGAGCTGTGAGATCATGACTTAAATAGTAGCCAGACTCATAACCAACTGAACCACCCAGGCAACCCTATCTATCTATCTATCTATCTATCTATCTATCTACCTACCTACCTACCTACCTACCTACCTACCAGCCAGGTGCCGCTATGCTTTCATATATTAACTCACGGAAAGCTCATAACCATCAGATAAGGCAGTTACTATTATTACTATGGTTATTTCACAGAGAAGAAAGCCAAGGTCCAGACAGGGGAAGTGATTTGGCCCACAGTCACACAGCTGCTATGCTGAGTCAGGATTTGAACTCATGCTCATCTTCCCTGAAACAGTCCAGATGGGGTAATGTGACCCGTCTTTTTTCTTCAAACTGGAAGTGTGGGGAAGAGAGTCACCATTTCTCCATACAAAGCTCTGTGCCATGTGCGTCACGCATATCATTAGTTTGGAACTGAAGTTATCCTTGTTTTCCAGATGGGGAAATCAAAGCTCAGAGGGATGATGGGAACTGCCCAAGACATGTGACCGGTCATTGATGGGGTGAGGTGGCACTGTTCATTTCCCTCCTCCCCCTCTCCCTGCAGGAATGGTGCCCATTTATCTGGAAATTCCAGTGCCTGGCCCGGGCTGGGCACACAGGAATACTAGAATGAATGAATGAATGAATGAATGAATGAATGAATGAATGAATGGGGGCAGCTAGAACTAGAGGAGTTCCAGGGGTAGAGTGTCCCCCAGCCCTTTCATTACTAGCCCTCAGACCCCTAAGCTGACCCTCTATCCCTTACTGACCCACCTGCCCTGGGTGGATGACCTCTCCCCTCTGCCCATGGCTCCAGGCAACCCCAGGGGCTTCTGGTCAGGGCCCAAATCCATCATTCCTGAGTGGGCTGTCCCAGCCCTGCCTCCTCCCATCCATCTTCTCACTGCAGCTAGAGAGGGGGGGTGGCGCTGGGATGGAAAGGGTGGGTCCCACTCCAGAAAACTCTTGGCCCTGCTGAAGCCCTCTCCAGTACCCACCTCCACCACCTCCCAAGCAGTCCCTCCCTACTTGCAGAATGTTTGGTCAGATACCTTGGAACCCAACATATAAGACGGTCAAAGGCAGAGGGCTCTCGGATGCCCTCCAGGCCACATCACTTCCCCTCTCTGGACCTTGGTTTTCTCCTCTGTGAAATAAGCATAAAATCCTATGGTGGGTGCAGGGCACAAAGGAGTCCTGTCTGGTGCTTGACCTGCCCTCTTTGCCTCCAAGTAGCACCCAGGGTGGGGACCCCCAGAGAACCTCCAGGAAGCCGCAGAGAATGACTCTGTCCTGGGGACCAGGAGACCTGGGATTGAATTCCAGTCCCACTGCTGGCTCAATGTGTAACCTGGAGCATGTTTCTTCCTCTCTCTGAACCTCAGTTTCCCCATCTACAATACGAGAGCCTTGAACTCGGTGGTTTTCAGGCTTTTATTGTTGGAACAGCGGAAACCTTTTGTTCAAATTAAATCACATGTTGAACTCCAGTGTGAGGAGATGAAATTGGCCTTGCTGTAGTTAAAGTGAGTGGGGCAGAGCAGGGAATGTGGACCCTGGAGCTCTCTCTTTTCCAGCTTCTTCCACCCACCCACCCCCCATAACTAGTAGTCCCTGACACATCTTCCTAAAACCCTGAGACTCCTAGAAGGATTTTGAAAATATAGGAATAGATATTTATTTGATCATTTTATTAGGAAGCATTTCAAACATACAGCAAAGTTTTAAGACATTCACAGTGAACACATAAATATCCACTACCTCGATTCTACCATTAATATTTTACTGTACTTCCTTTATTAAATAAGGGTCCCCCCTCAGCTCTGTAAAATTCCATGATTCGGAGAGGACCATGCTGGTGTGTATGTGTTGAGGGGAGGGGAAGGGAGGGGAGGGAGGTGTTCTGAGTCCTTCCTGGGAAGTCCTGTGAGTTGTGGGTTTTTTTAATGTTTTTTGTTTGTTTGTTTGTTTGTTTGTGTGAGAGGGAGAGAGAGATAGCGTGAACAGGGGAGGGTCAGAGAGAGAGGGAGACACAGAATCCGAAGACGGGCTCCAGGCTCTGAGCTGTCAGCACGGAGCCCGACATGGGGCTCGAACCCACAAACTGTGAGATCATGACCTGAGCCAAAGTTGGACCCTTAACTGACTGAGCCATCCAGGCGCCCCAGTCCTGTGAGTTGTAACAGCAACATGGCAGCTGTAACAAACAGACCCTGGCATCTTAATGGTGCAACTCTGCAAACGTTCATTTCTCATGTAACAGTCCAAAGTTTGTGCTATTGGTCAACAAGTGGGCAACTTTCCTCCGCGAGTGATCTAGGGCTCCAGACTCCATCCATCTTTTGGCCCGTTCTGCCCTAGAAAGGTCAATTGTCTGCCTTGGGACAGAAGAGAAAACTGGTATGTAAGAGGCGTAACCACTTCTTACACCATGCTTGCTCACATCTCACTGGCACAAAGCTACTCACTCAGCCATGCTTGGAAGTGTAGCCCCGAGCTTCATACTCCCGCCGGGCTCTGCTTCCCAGCATCCATCCCACACCGTAGAAGGAGGTATGAATTTCAGCCAGTAAGCTGGGTGTCTGTACCATACCCAGTGTGGCTAGAAGCCACCCCCAAACCCATCCTCAGTCATTCTCGCCATCTCCTTGTGTCCCTGGCCAGATATAGAAGGCCTAGTCAGCTGTCTAGAGAAGTGTACCTTGTTCAACAAACACGTATGGAGATCTTACCGTAGACCTGGGCTCTGTAGCATTGGCCCTACAAAGACGAACAGGACTAGGCCCCTGTCTGTAAGAAGCTTCCGGGAAATGGAACAGACAACTCTTTGCTCTAAAACCCTTCTTTTCCTGAAACCCTGTGAGATCTTCCATTTTGTGAGGGTGGGTAGATCTGATAGTGGAACACTGGAGGAAGGATCTGATTCGCGAAACCTTTCTGAGGCACCTTCTGTGTGCCCAGAACATTGAGCCCATTCTGTTCTTCACTCTTCTGAAGGCACTTTCCCCATGCTATATAAAGGGAATGAAGGCTAAGGCGCAGGGTGGTGAAGTGACTAGCCTAAGGTCACACAGCCAGGAGTAGAGCTCGGATATGAGCCCAAACATCATTTCCTAGTTCCCTGGGGTTTTTTTCTGCATCATCTAGGTGTCTGTTGGGGTCGATAGCAGAAGAGAGATGCAAGAGGGCTTGCATCCCAACGCAGACCCTAAGCTTGGGGCTTCACATGTGTCCCCTGGTTTCTTCCTCCCTACCCCCAGGAAGCTGGTGCTGTTATTCTTGCCATTTTAGAAAACAGGAGCACGACTCAGAGAGGTGAAGTGACTTACTGAAGGGTACACAGCCAGTTTGGTTTTGTATCCTGTTCTATTTGATCCGATTGGGGCACGTCTTGACAAATGGGTGGGTTTTTATGGCTAAACATAGAGGCAGTGGGATTGTTCCTTGTCACAGGGGTGGCTCAATAGGCAAAGGACTGCCTTTTCCATTAACAATGGCGTGAACTTATTTTAAGGCAAGGGAATGGCATCTCTGAGCAATATAATGGTTTACAAAACAGCTGCAGACAGCTTAGCAGATCCCCTCCCTGCTGGATCCCTGCCCGAAAGGGGCTCTGGGGCAAGGGTGGAGGCACCTTTCTGGAGCTCTTTGGGTCTGAGCCAGGGGCCGGGGCTGCGGGAGGGAGCCCAAGGCCACCAGGCAGGAAGCAGGCACCTGGCCTATTGACAACGTAAGGCCCAATCAATGCTATCTCCCCAGGCCATGCCTGGCCAGACATTGATTTCTGCTGCTGTTGTTAACTCCCTGTTTATGTAACGCCTGAACTTTGCACAACTGAACCGTTTCATGTGCAGAAGAGAGCCCGTTGCCATGAAAACCAGGCTGCACATGACAGCCGGGATGCGGCGGTATCCCTGTTTTATTGGCCTGCGCTGAATGTATTTTAACCTTGATAAGTCAATAACTTTTTGTACAAAAGGAGATCTGCCAGGCGGGGTTGGGAGGGCCTGGTGGCCTTTCCAGGCCAGAGGGGAGGCGGGGAGGGCTGGGTTTAATCCCCTGGAAATCTCCCTGCCACTCAGAGCCTGGGAGAACCGGGCCCAGCTGGCCAGAAGAGCAGAGATCGACCTTGGGGGGGTCGTGGGGACCACCTCCACATCCGGTCGCTGCTTCCTGTTTGTTAAGGCCTCCAGCTAAAGGAACACAGACCCATCTGGGTTCAAATCCTGGTGCCGCCCACCCAAGAGCTCTCTGCCCCCTTCCAGCAAGGCCACTGACGCCAGCCTCAGGGTCCATGTCTCTAACACAGGCCAGTGGTTCCCCTACCTGGGCTTTGCTGTGAGGTGTACAGATCATGAGAAGTACCTGGGGTGGTGCCTGGTCCGTAGTGGGGAATTATTACTATTGGTGTCATTTTATTTTACAATAATATCATTGACTCTGTGTGTAGAGCCCATTAGGCTTTTGGAAATGTTGTATCTTTTTTCATTATAGTCCTTCCTTGAGATAGGCGGGGCCAGGGTAAGTAGAGTCCCAGCTTTCCGTTGAGGAAATGGAGGCCCAGTGAAGCTGCCTGACTTTTCTAGAGGGGTCACATGATAAGATGATAGTGCTGATTGAACGAACAAAACCCCGGACTCCCCATCCAGTGCTCTTTCAACACCCCCACTCCCCTTCATAGGCATAGCCCCTGTGCTGGTTCCCCAATGGCTAACCCCAGACTCAGCAGACATCACTAATCAGTGGCAGCACAGCCCACTTTCCCTTCTGAGCCTGGGTGAGGGGTTCTCAGAATCCTCCTCAACACAGAGCTGGTGTGTGAGATGAGACTCAAATAAAACCGTGTGCCCTAAAAGGGCTCTGGGTTCAAGTCCTACCTCTGGCCCTAGCCTACTGCATTACTTTGAGCATGTGCCTTCCCTTCTCTGGGGATTTACGGTTCCCAGATTCTCTTGGGTTCTGCCAGGTGGAGGGTTCTGGCTGCTATCCCAACCCCCAGGCATCTTGAACGTTCCCCAATTCCGTCGACAAAATAACGACATAGAACCTACTCTGTGCAAGCGATTATGCAATGGGCTGGCGATCCAGTACTGATGATGACAAAGAGTCCTCCCGCCCCCTCCCCCCAGAGCTGACAATCTAGACAGGGAGACAGAAGAGAAACAGTCAACCCACAAGGGCCCAGGGAGTTGGCGACAGTAATCAGGGCTGGGGAGGGAAAGCGAAGGAAGGTGCTGCAGGGGGAATAATGCGATGGGGTGGTCAGGAAGTGCTTCTCTGCAGATGTGACATTTGAGCTGAGACCTACAGTATGATACTGCAAAGAGCAGAAGGAAGAGTGTTCTAGGCAGAGGGCACAGCTTGGGCAAAGACCTCAGTGGGAAACAGTTTGGCACCTGCAAATAATCAAGGGGACGCCAAAGTGGCCAGAGGGGAGCATGGCAGAGGCCAGTCCCCAGGGCTACCTGGGCCTCCTCAGCCCCGCCTCTTCTGGGCTCCCTGCCCCATCTCCCTGGGCCTGCCCTAGAGAGAGACTCTAGGTACTAGGGGGCAGGGCTGGGTGAATAACAAGGTTACACGTGCTTCTTCTTTCCCCTTTTCTCCAGGAGGAGCATAAAGAGCTCTTTCTTTTCTGCTTATTAATAGCTCTGATTAAATTATCTCTGAAAAACCTACGTGGTGTGCACCAATGGGGGCTCGACTCCCTCCAGGCTCTGGCCTAGATTATGGCAACAAGGGCAGGTGAGGCAGGTGGGGGCTGGAGAGGGAGGCTGGGGCAGGCCTGCTCCCCCCACCAGGACAAAGGCTTAGTCTCTGCCTCACTCACCTCCCTCCCCAGCCCAGACCTGGCTCTGAACCACCCTCCCCCCGACTCCTGGGACACTCACAGCCCCCTCACTTGGGACACTGGGCCTTTGCATTGGCAATAACCTCACCCCTTCCCTTGGCTACCTCCTACCCATTTTTCACAGGGCTGCTGATCGGCCTTTCTGCCATCACCAGCCCACCGGCTGGGTCAGGTGCCTGCTCCGTGCTTTTCCCTCCTGTCACCCTGGATGATAACTGCTAACTGACTTATCTATCCCCCCATGAAACCTGAACCCCACACGGTCAAGGACTGTGTTTGGATTACTGCTGAATCCTTAGTGGCTAGCAAGGAGCAGGTACTTAGGAATATTTGAATGAATGAATGAATGAATGAGCAGAGTTAAAGAGGGAACAGGCACACCTAACATTACATATATGGGAAAGTGCAAACAAAAGTTCCAGGCTCCGGATTCCTTGAACAGTACCTACGTGGCGATGAACCCCATTTCACAGAAGGGGGAAACCGAGGCACAGAGCAGATGAGTCACATGGCTAGTAACCTGAAGAATCAGGACTCAGACCCAGTCAGTCTGATGCCACTCCCTCCTCCTGTCCCTGCTTCTCCACTACAAGAGAACAAAACAACACCTGGGCCACAATTACTCATTGGTTCAGAGATGAACGCTACAAAACTTTACTGAGCACTCACTGCATACCAGTGCTGCAGTGAAAGCAGTTCAAATGGAACTCCTGCCCTCATAGAGCCCTCAGGTTGGCAGGGAAGACTGTCAAATAAGTGGGCCATTATAAAATAGACTGGTACATCTAGGAATGGGGGAGCTCTCCAGCCTGGAGGGCAATAGTCAGGGAAGGCTTCCCAGAGGAGGCGACCCCTAGCTGAAGTCTGAAGGAGGAGCAAGAGTCACCTACCTGGAGGGAGGATATTCTAGGTGGAAGGGACGGAATGGGTAAAGACCTGGAAGTTAGACACCTGAGAAGCTGTGCAGGTATTTCAGCAAGGCTAGGATACAGGAGGTACACAGGAGCAGCGAGGGCTGAGGTGCCGCCTGTCCCCCAACCCCTTCAGGGCCTCCTGAACCCCTGGCTGGAGCCGGCATTCAAGTGCTGGCCTGCCTGGTGGTTCTGTGGACCGTGGCAAATCTATCTTGACGCTGTCTCCATTCACATAATGCAGGGTTATTGCATGTGACCAATAGCAAGGGGAGGCTGGATCGAGGCTGGGAACTGGGGGGCCAGGGGACACTGACGGGAGGGCCTGACCTCAGGGAGGTAGGCACTGTGACTATGGGAGGGCATAAGTGAAGACCTGAGGTTGAGCATCTGTGAGGCCATTCACCTGCCTGGAGGGCTGAGAGAGGCACCTGGAAGACTGAGCTCTCTGCCTATGCATCTGTCTTCCAGCCGCTGCTGCCTGAAATCCTACCATTAGCACCTCATGAGCTCACAGACCTTCGGAGATGGAGGGGCCTTTTGAGAACTGCTAAACTCTCAGCTGCACGTTGGAACCACAGTAGGACCTTTGGGGGCTACCAAGTCAGGGAGGGGTGCCAGCTCCAGAGACCCTGATTGGTATACCGGGCTCAGTTATAAGCCCCACCCTCCATTGTACACCAGAGGAAACTGAGGTCCAGAGGAGGAGAGAAAACTTGTCCTCAACACCACAGCCAGTCAATCAGTGGCCGGTACAGGGTGCAATAAATCAAGTTCAGGGGCTCTGGTGTTCAGCACCTGGTTCTGTCATTGTGTGACCTTGTGCAAGTCTCATGGCCTTCCCCGGCTGTAAGATGTGGATAATAATCGAATAGACCTCACAGGATTGCTAAGAAGGTAAGAGGAGATAGAAGGTGATATAAACAGCACTGAGCACGTGACCTGCACATAGTAGGTGTCAAGTCATGGTAACCTACCATGGAAAAATCCCAAACTTTTTGGAAAATAGATGGTGTGGCCCCATAGCCTTTTTCTGCACTTCCTCTCTTTCTTCCCAGGTTTGTTGGTCGGTCGGTTGGTCGGTTGTTTCTGTCCCTCTCTCTGCACCTGGCTCAAGTCCTGCACCGTGTTCTCCCCACCTGTCCACACCCCGGGTCCAGCCAGTGTGTTACCCAGGCAACCTGCCCAGATGTCATTGACAGCTCTGGCAGCTGGCCCCTGGAACAGACTGAGCAGAAGCAGCTGGGGGTTGGATCACGTTCCCAGGTAAATCCCCACCCCCACTCCAACTCCACGACGGTTGGGTGGGTCAGCCCGCGAGAACTAGAGCAGGGCACTGAGGCCAGGAGCTACTGGGAATGGAGCTCGCGGCAGCCGCTTGAGGACCTAAAACAGGGCCAGCTCCTGCCCTAGATAAGGCAGCAGGTGGCCTACTTGGTCGGGCCCTGGAGCTCCCCCTCGGGCGCCTCTCCCAACCTCTGGGTAGGGGGTGAGTTGGATCCTAAAAGTAGGCTAGGGTCCCACTATAAGCAGCCCATCTCACTGGGCACATTCACCAGGGTCTTCAAAGCCTTCCATGTCTGGATGACCACTGCTGGCATTTATTAAGCATTTAGTGTGTTCTGAACCCTTTCCAGCAATAACTTTTCGTCCACACAAGAACCCCCTAAGATAGGAATTATGATACACAGACAAGACACTGAGGCACAGAGCCATGAAGATAAATGTCCAAAACCAACAGCTAGCAAGAACAGGGCTGGAATCCCACCCAAGTTCCGTGGACTCCAAGGGGTCACACAGACATAGCTGGCTGAGGCTTTGCATTTCTGTAGGGACCCTGAAGTCTTTCCTGGAAAGCTGGCTCCCTAACTTGCTGTGTAATGGACACGTGGCAACTGGGAGAACTGTCCCTCCTGGGACTCAACTTCTCAAGTTGTAAAATGGGACTGCTAAGGAGGCCACCTGTGAGCTATCAAATAGACCTCTGGAGAACCTATGGGGCTGCCTAGAAAGTCAAAGGCAAGGTGCAGTACAGTTTGATGGATTTAAAATTTGGACACCAGGTGATACTATGCCTCAGATTCCCCATTTGTTAGGTGAAGGAGAACACCAGGGCCTGCCTCCCATATATGTGGTGTGGATACCATGAGGTGGGTCTTGTAAAGAGCCCAGTACAATGCCTGGGTTTATAGTTAGTGGTCCACGGATCTCAAATGGGATGCCAAAACTCATTCACTGCCAGAAATATGCCTGGGGTCATGTCCAAAACACTCAGGACAACGTGTCACTTCACATCTCTTAGGCCCAATTTCCTCTATAAGTAGGGAGGATAATAATAGTACCTACTGTATCGTTTTTCTCATCTGTAAAATAGGGATGATAATACCAACCCTGTAAAGGGTTGTTGTGAGGATTAGGGAGAGTACTTCATTACATGAGAGTTAACTTGCTATTATTTTTTTTAACGCTTTATTTCTGAGAGAGAGAGAGAGAGAGAG
The DNA here is from genome assembly GCF_003009895.1 of Hyaena hyaena. Classification (NCBI taxonomy): domain Eukaryota; kingdom Metazoa; phylum Chordata; class Mammalia; order Carnivora; family Hyaenidae; genus Hyaena; species Hyaena hyaena. Next base: position 14,862,154 of record NW_024080632.1, read on the forward strand.
AGAGAGACAGCGTGAGCAGGGGAAGGTCATAGAGAGAGGGAGACACAGAATCCGAAACAGGCTCCAGGCTCTGAGCTGGATGTCAGCACAGAGCCCGACGCGTGGCTCAAACCCACAAACCGTGAGATCATGACCTGAGCCGAAGTCGGACGCTTAACCGACTGAGCCACCCAGGCGCCCCGACTTGCTATTATTTTTAACAAATTTCTTATAGGATTGTTTCTAAGATTAAATGAAACAATGCAGATAATGCTGTTAGCACAGTGCCTTGCCCCAAATATGTGCTCCATATATGATACTGGTTTTTCCATTGCTGCGTCTCGACAAAGGGACTACAAATACCAGCATGCTCTGCGCCCCAAGTCGGGGACCCTCCGCCCGGCGCCGGCGCGCTGCATGCCGGGAGTTGCAGTCCTCGCGCGGCAAGTCCCGCCCCACCCCAGCTTGGGGGAGGAGGTTGGAGAGCCGCCCTGCCGGCCTTTGAATTTTGCCGCGAAAAGCGCGCGTGGCGGCCCCCGGCCCCGCCCCCCGCAGGACGCGGCGCCGCGTCACCCTGGTAACCGCCTCTCGGCCGCCGCTGATTGGGCTGGATCGCAGGGGGCGGGCGGGGGGCGAGACGCCGCGGCCGCTGCGGGCGCTCGCGCCTGTCAGTCGGGCCGGAGCGGAGCAGCGGGCAAGACTGCCGGGCCAGCGGCCCCTCGGAAAGGCTGCCTGCTCCAGCCGGGGGAGGCGAAGAGCCGGGCCCGCCGCCTGCGGGACTCTGCGCGCGGCACCCGGGCCTGAGGCGAGGCGAGGCGAGGCGCCGGGGCGCGCCAGGCGACGCGAGGCTGAGGCCCGGGGAGCCCCTGCGCGCCGCCAGGGGCCATGGGCGCGTGAGAGCCCGGCGCGCGCCGCCCCTGCTGCAGCTCAAGAGCTCGCACGCCCGGTGTACCGTCCTCCTGGCCATTCCCACGTCCGCCCTGCGCCACCCAGACCAGTTATTTCGCGGCGCCGAGGCCACCGGGACTGCGTCTGAGCCTCCGCCGCCCGCTGCCGCCGCCGCGGCTGCCGCTGCTCTCCAGCTTCCCCTCCCCCCACACCCCGGGCTTGGAGTAGGAGGAGGAGGGGCCGGTGCATTCTCGCCGCTGCTCTTTGCAACCTGCGGGGGCCGGTGCATGCCCGGCGAGGAGTCGGGGCCGCTGCAGGTGCGTGCAGCCCCGGAGGAGACGACCCCCTCCCGCCCCCCGGGCGGACCTGGGGGCTGCGAGCCGCGGGCGGGCGGTCGAGCGAGAGGAAGCAACAAAGACAGGCTGCAGCTGGGGCCGGCGAGAGGGGCCGCGGCCGCCCGGCTCCTGGCGCGGGCGGAGAGGGCGCCCCGGGGAGCGGCGCGGGCCGAGCTGCAGCCCTGAGCAGGACCCCGAGGGGAGGCGCAGCGCCGCCCGCCGGACGCGGTGAGCACAGGCCCCGGCGAGGATGCGCCGCCTGAGAGCTCGCACGGCCCGGGTCCCGGGCGGGCACGACCCACGCTGAGCCGAGAGACCCGCCACCGCCGACTTCGGACGGCGCGGGTCGGTGCCTGGATCACCCTCACCGACAGCGTCCCTTTCCACCCGGAGAGAGGCATCGGCCCCCAAGGGGGGCTCCCTCAGGCAACCTCTGCCGCCTCTGCATGGCTGCGACCTGGCGAGCGGAGAGTCGTCGCCGCTGAGACCTGGTGCCCTTCAACGGCCTGGCTGATCTGGTGAGTTGCGCGGGGCGGGGTTCCGGGCTGGAGCTGGGGGCACTCCCTGGCTTCTGGGCTGCCGGATCGGAAATAAAGGGGCCCTGAGCTGTTGGGAATCTTGAAGCATTGGTGCTCCTTGTCTCCCCCCGCGCCCAAGCCCCTTTCCCTCTCACCCGCAACTTGTCTAGACCGGCCAAGCGGCCGGAGTGGAGGTGAGGGCCGGTTGTGGGGACTCCACGGAGCCCTGGGCGAGGCGTCCGCCAGAGAGGAAAGGTCATCCTACCCCTAAAGCCAACAGACAAAGGTAGCAGCTCTGTCATCCGAAAATTCCCGGGGAACTCCCGCGTCATGGAGGGCTGGAACCCTGGGGTTCTTCCAAGCAGCCTCTGAGAGCCTCAGGGGACAAATCAGCTCAGAGGGGGATGTAGAGCCCTGGCCATGCAGGTGGCTGCGTTTGAAGATTGTGCCCCCCCAAGGCTAGACCATAGCAGGGTCTCCTGTACAGCCCTCGTTCCTCAAAAAATCTTGCAAGGATGGTGGGTGCCCCAGTGGGGCCACAGCGTGACGTCACTGCCAGGCTTCCTACGTCACGGGTTGCTGGGGCGCCGCGACTTGCCTTGACCCAGGGCCGGAGGGGGCGGGGTCGTGGTAACCCCAGGCGGGACCTGATGCCTTTGGGTAATGGAGGGGTGAAGGCAGATTCCCCCACTCTCAACTATAGTCCTCTGACCTAAATCGCCAGCTCTTCGATGAGGTGGGGGAGGGAAGCACAGTGCCAGCTGTCCCTGCTGAAGCTCCTCCCCCCAAGGACAGGTGTTCAGCTTTGCCCATATAGCCTGGCACTGCCTGGGGGCTCAGGACTGCCAAACAGAGCAACTTTATGCTTTCAAAAGGGATGCTACTGCAAAAGCCTCAAACCCCACCATACACACATCCAGCAGGCTGAAGTTCCCAGGGTCCTTGGAGAGATGGGGGACCCCTGCCTTAAAACAGGCCACTTTCACTCAGGAAAAAGTGTGTGCTCCCCCAGCCAGGAAAGCTGCTGCCTGCCACCCCCCAAGTTGGGTTCCGCCTGCTGCACAGCCCCAGGATGAAGGGTCTTGGCCAAGCCCGAACTCCTGTCTGCTCTGCTCGCCTTTTGGTATTTAAGATGATTTTGACAGGCACAGTGTGGTGCTCATTAAGTGAACGGAGGGCAAGTCAGGCCCGTCGGTGCCAAGGTCTGAATGAAGTGTGCCCCTGCCAGGGGCCAGCTTTGATGGGGGTCAGGCACCAGCCCTCTCTTCCCCACACCCTCCAGGCACTGGGGTGTTCCTTGTGAAGGCCCAGAGATCCCCCCAACCCCCAGCTAGTATCCTACTGCTGGTTCTTTGATTTCTTTTCTGAGTTCCTTCCAGCAATTGCTACCATTGTCGGATGTGGGTGAAACGGCCGAGATCACATTTTGAGGTAAAGGTTAGAGAACTGTCATTGCTTCAGCGTGGGGTTGGGTGAGAGCAGAGGGAAGTGTGTGTGTGTGTGTGTGTGTGTGTGTGTGTGTGTGTGTGTGTCGGGGGTGGGGGTCATTATGAGAAGCCAGGCCCTCGTCTCTCCGCAGCCAGCATTTTTTCTCTTCTTCTACCCAGCTCTCCAGCTAGATTAACAGGTCAATAAATATCAGTGGAGCTGCTTTTGGGGGCTTGGCAGGGAGATGATATTTCCAGCTGAAATGGTGTCGTTAAACACACAGGCTTCCAAGGACAGAGCAACAGCAGATGGGGGGAGAAGTGGGAGAGGTGGGCAGAAGGGCTGTTTGCACTGCCTCTCGAAGCTTCCCGGTTTAGAAACAAACCCGGAGCGCGCGCCAGAGCTCCACAAACACAGGCAGTTGGAGGCCCTCCGTGGAGTATTTACACTTCCACAGCCAAAGCGGAGGGAAAGGCTGTCAGAATTGGGCAATTCCTTCTGTTCCCTTCCCTGGGCTTGGCAATAGCACCAGGCGACGAGCAGGAGGGAGTGCCAGCTTACCCAGCGTCTCCCTGTGTGCCAAGCATTGTATAGGATCTCAGTTACTGCTTGGAGTGGCCTGTGTGCTGCGGCCCATTTTACAGACGAGAAACAGGCTCAGGTGCTCAGCCAGGCAGCCTCAGAGGTTTGGCTCTGACGTGCCTTGGCTACGGAGTCCACAGGTCTTCCCGCACCCTTCCACGGGTGGAGGACGCCTTATGCCACTTGTTGGACCGGGTCCTTGCAAAAGTCTGGGGGCTGTTGGCTATGGAGGGAGTCTGGCCTCACCAGGTTCCTTCCTGCACCGAAACCTGGGTGTGAATCCTGCCTCCCCATTACCTACAGGATAGTTTTGAGCAGAGCAGCAACTTCTGTCCGGGCCTTGGGGACAGTGTGCTCCCCTCACCCCTGGCACCCCTTTTCTCCAGCACTGGGGGAAGGAAGGTGGGACAGGAAGCCTGCCTGGCTAGAGGGGTTGAGAGAGCTGGCCCTAGGCTCCTTGTCACTGCCCCTCAGGGCTCCCCTCGGCGCGGGGTGAGGCTTCACCCAGTTACTGCAGGGACCCTTTCAGGAGGCACTTAGCTGGTAGGGAAGTCAAGGATGTAGACTGGTCAGTGGCAACTCTGGTACACGTGGCACGTGACCCAGCCTGGAGGTTGAGAAGGGCCCTCTGGGAGGGGTACAAGGTGACTCTCAGGACAAATAGGGATCTGCCTGGCAGAGGCGCGCAGTGTTCTGGTCCTTGGGCTCGGCCTGCAAGTGCTGGGGTGTGCTGAATGAGAGGGGGTGGCCTCCGGGTGGGTGTGTCCCCGAGACTTGAGTAGATGGGAGAGGTTTAAGCAGGGGAGAGGACCCGGCAGGGCTCCCTCAACGGGGATGGTAACCCCGGGCAGTCTCCTCTCTCAAGGTTAGCTCCCTCCCCCCAGCCCCCAGTAATCCTTATCACTTGTCTAATTCCATGTAAGCTCACCCATCCCCTATCCCTTCTGAGCGCCACAGTTGCTCTGGCCGGGTAGGGGGCGGGGCTGGGCTGCGTTGCTTAACCCCCAGTGGTGGGCAGTGGTTCGTGGTTCAGAGCCAGGCTATGGAATGGGTCCACCCTTGTTGGCTGTGTGACCTTGGTGAGTAGCTTTGCCTTTCTGGGCCTCATCCTCAGAACAGGGCCTTGAATGACATTTCCTGCCTCTCCTGGAGCCAAAGAAAGGCTGCGGGGTAGGCAGGGACCCTTCCAGCTGCCTCGCTGGGTCTCCCACCCACCTACCCAGTGCACCCCACGTGGTGAGCACACGTGGCTCCCATCTGAGCTCGGCCGGGGCCTGGCTAGGGGCCCCTCCCCAACCTTTCCTGTCCCCCTCCACCTTCCTGCCCCTCACAAACCCGAGGAAGCAAACCGAGCAGCTCATATTCATGAACCGTAATTCAATCAGGCGGCGATTCCTCTGGGCTCGGGGCGGGGGTGAGAACGAGGAGGCGCGCACAAAAGGGCCGCTTTATTACCTCCCGCGGGCCGGGAATTGCTGCTCTCCCCCAGCAGCGGCTGGAGCCGCCTTTATTGTGTTAACCCATTTGCGTGTCAAGAGCTATTGTGCGCCTTCTCCGCCTGTGCCGGGCGGACTGCGGGTGGAGGGCCACACGCCGGCCGGTCACCTCCGCGGGCACCGCCCACCGCCCTGATTGGTTGCTAAGTGATTTGCATCCAAGGTAATCACTTTTATCTCAGAAGGATGTCGACTATAATTATAAGCTACTGACATCTTTTGAAATCTGCCTAATGACTATTTTAGTCTGCACTGGGCTGGGGGTGGGGAAGGGGATTCTGGAGGCTGGGGTGGGCGGGGAGGAGGCTGGAAGGGGGATGGATTCCTTACACCTGGACCATTGATTCGTTAGTTGAGAAATATCCCAGTGCCTACCGCCTGCCTCGAACAAAAGAGGGGTTCCGCATGAATCCGGGTTGCATTTGCGTGGGCGGAGTTAGTACCATTTCAGAGATGGGGAAATAGAGGCCCTGGGGAATACGAGCCACGTGCCCAGAATCACATACCCAGTAAGTGGTTGGAACCTGAGCCTCTCGGACCCCCAAATCCATGTGCTGGCCACCGGGTAGGGGTGCAGACAGAAACAATAGTGGTGAGCATGCCTGGAGAGAGTCACCTGTGTACCCCCCAGGGTGGATGTCATAGCCCTAAGAAATGCAGGTGCTGCTACCACCCCCATTTTACTTGGGGGGGAGGGGGACGTGGGCACAGGGAGGCTACTTCACTACCCAAGGTCACAAAGCCAGGAAGTAGCACAAGTATAAAGTCTGTTGGTGGTCAGAAGTGGGGGTGCAGGACACAGCATGGCCAGCTAGAGGAGGATGAAGGAGCAAGCCTGGGCTCCAGCCACCCCCTCCTCCACCCCCTGGGTCCACTCAGGCGCTGGGCATTGGGGTGGGCAAGGACACCCTGCCGGCCTCGGGGCAGGTGGCAGAGCTCTAAGGAATCGGGTGGCCCACAGCCTCCACAGGGAGGAAGATGAGTTTGCAACTAATTCGATTTCTGGTCAGAGCCCGAGCAGGGCTGGAGGAGAGACATGGAGGAGGGAAAAACCAGGCTGGTCACGGAGGGCTTCCTGACAGAGGGGGCTCATTCCCTCCAGCCTGAGGACTGGATGGATCTGCCCAGCATGGAGTAGAGATGATGTTGCTGGCAGAGGGACTTTGAGATTCAGTGGCATGACCAGGAAGGGCAGGGGAGCTTATAAGAGGGCAGAAGTAAAGGGAGAAAGACTAGGAGGGTATGCAGGGTCTTGAGTGCTGAACTAAGTACTTGACATGTCCAGAGGCAGAACAGCCTGAAGCCAGTGAAGGCCTCTGGGGTGGGGGGAGGGGGCGGCAGTGGGGTGGGGTATGTTGTTGGTGCTGAAGAGGTCAGTCTGGCAACCTTTGCCAGGAGTTGCAGATTAGGATAGAACCCTGGGCTCTTGCATTCTCACTGGCTGTGTGTCCTCAGACAGGCCACTTCACCTCTCTGGGCCTCACGCTTCTCATCTGTTCAAGGAAGTAATAACAGTTTTCTCCCTGGCTTGTGGATGAGATGAGCTTGAGTGTGCAGTGTCCTCGGGTGAGTCTGAGCCCTTCAGAAGTGGGTGGGCTCAGGCACAGGCCCCAGCCAGTCTCCCTGGCCCCAGAGCAAACCAGCATCCTGGCCACAGCAGCTGTTTGGGGCCCTGGGAGCCCTTGCCATTGTGCAGAGGGCACAGAGGACAAAGACCTGGGCGGTCAGGGGGGAAGGCCGAGGCTGGCTGAGAACAGGCTCCTAGGGACAAGGACTTAATGATGCAGAACTTAATGACCCAGAGTCTGTGGGGAGGGGGGTCTCCCTCGGAGGAGGGGGCAGGTCCAGCCGCCAGCTGTCTGCTCCGGGACGCGCTGCCAAGGCAGGGGCAGCTGCCCCATGGGGTCCAGGTCCGAGCTTGGCACTGGTAGGTGCAGAGGTGGTGGGGCCTTCCACCCTGCAGTCCCTGGGCCTGAATTTGGGGCTTGGCCCTGGCCCTGAGCATCCGCAGGACCTCAGTCTCCTCATCTGTCGGATGGGCCGGGGGTCTGCCTGGGAGGGCAGCTGCGAGGCTTGGCAGTAACCCACAGCAAGCGAGCAGTAAACAGGAACTGCTATTTTTACTCTTTATTCATCCGTTCATTCAGAGAGATCACGGCTCCGTGCCAGGCTCCCCGCCAGGTGCTGGGGACGCAGAGATGAACGAGCCCAGTCGCCTTAAAAGGTGGTGAGGCCTCAGACACACCATCATAGTGCAGTGGGGCTGTCACCACAGTACGAGAATTCACAGTGTGCAGGCATTGTGCCCGGAGCAGGGGGGGCTGCAGTGAACAAGCCAGATGTGGCCCCTGCCCTCAAAGCACACTGGGAAATCAGAGGTAGAAACTATTTCTACCAGCTGGGATAGCCAGGGAGGGCTCCATGGAGAAGGAGGTATTTTCGACTGCTGACTTTGGAGATTTCTGTCTAAACGCTCCAGACTAAGCTTCTGTTTGGGCATTTTGGCCAGTCATGTAATCCCCATATGATTGTGGCAAGGGTGTTTTTATCCCGGTTGTATACCTGAAGACACTGAGGCCCAGCAAGGCAAAATGACAGCCCAGGGCCTCGCGGCAGGATGACAGAACCCCTCTGCCCTCCGTGCAAGCTCCTGTCTGTCCCCCCTCCCCCCGTGAGAGTACCAGGCTGGGTGGGTGGGGTGGGGCTGTCCCGGGAGGGTCCTTGGGCAGGGACGGAGGGGATCTAGTTCTGAGCCAGCTGTTTTGTTTATGGAACGCACGACCTTGAGCGAGTTACCTCCCACCCCAGCCCGGCCTCAGCTGCGTCCTCTGTAAAATGTCAAGGATGGCAAATCTGTGGCAGGCCTGGCTTGCCTTCCACTGCTGTGCCCTTGGCAGACCTCGCCAATCAATCGCTGCTCTCTTCCCCTGCTGAGTTCTTCCCCTGACCTTGGGTTCTTTCCAGGGCGCCGGGCAGGCAGCTCCAATCCACCAGTGGGGCCTGGGAGCTGAAGCCGGCTTGCCTGCGTGGCCTTGACGAGCTCATAGGCCACACGGGCCCATCTCCATATGCTACCAGAATAAGGGCCTCTGGGGGACCTTCGCTGAGGATTTGGTTGTTCAACAGTCATAGGAACTGTTTGTTGAGGTGTAAGTTCCCTTCCTCCAGCGCCCTACCAAACCTGTCTGTGTGGCCCGGTGCCTGCTCATTGCAAGTGCTCCAGGTGATTCCAGATGCTTTCAGTCTTTATAACAATAATAGCACTGAGTGAGCTCTTCCTGAGAGCTTGGTCCTTCTTGGATACTCGGTCATTCATCATTCTGCAGAGCACTTGCAACATGCCCCTCAGCACCTCTAGCAAGTAATCTTAACCCATTTTAGAGATGAGAAAACTGAGGCTCAGAGCCAGTAAGCAGAAGAGGGTAATGCCCTCGCTGAGTGGCTAGCTGACCATCACACTCCGGTCTTGAGGTCCACAGCCTGAAGCAGGACTGAGGGTGGCAGGCAGACAGGGCAGGCTTCCTGGAGAAGGTGTCATGGAAGGCCTTAAAGCCCGGTGGGCTTCTGACAGGTAGGGCTAAGTCTTCTAAGGAAGGGACGGTGGCCCCCTCTGGGGGAAAGGAACAGCGTGAGAAGCAGCCCGGAGGCAGGCTGGCAGCTGTGACTAAGTGTGGGTTGAGGGACCAGCATGTGGCTAGATGTGGCTGGAATATGGAGACACGGGGGCGGGGGGCCGTTGGAAGGAGCCAGGGCTGGTCTTGGCATGTGGACTCCGTGGTAGGGACCTGTGGTAGTAGCTCTTTGAGCAGAAGAAAGCTCCATTCCCATCTCAGCGTCTTTCTTCCGCATCTCCTTGAACCCAGGGCGAGGTCGGCCGGTGCTCTGGGCTGCCCCTGCCCTACCTGAAGCCTTACCTTGAACAGGTGGAAGGAATAAATGACCGAGTGCTCAGTGGCCTGGCTGTCCTGCCTGACAGGGGCCCAGCTGCAGGGAGGAGAGAGGCCAGAGGCCTGGGGCGGTGGCCAGGGGAGGGAGCCAGGTGGGCCCCAGGGGCCAAGGCTCACCGCCCAGCACGCCTCACCTTGCTGTCCGTCCCCAAAGCCCCTCGTAGACCTTCCTGCAGTGCTGTCCATGTCTGGCGGGCAGCCTGGACCCGGTGCTTGGGGGGATAAAAGATGAAGGTTCGTGACCATTTTTTAACTCAATAAAGGGAAAGACAAGCTGCAGGCTGCAGGCCGGAGATATAATTAGTTCGCAGCAGTGGCGCTTTCTTGATTTAGCTTCTGAGAGAACAAGACAAGGATGTTATACCCAATTAGCAGTAACATCCAGTCGGAGCCTCAATAGGTGAGATAACAAGCTATTTTTATGACTTTTCTTTCCCAGCTTGGAAGGGGCGGGGGAAAGGGGGTATCAGGGCCTTATTTCTTTTCATCAGGGAACAATTATTAGCGATCTCAGGATTTCCCAAAGCCAAATGATACATTTGTTAACCCAAACAAGCGAGCATCCCCGGGGTGGCCGCTGGGGCGGCAGGCTGGCATTTTGAGGCCAAGAGCAGTAGAAGGGGCGCAGGCCCCTTGTCCCTATTCTAGAAGCCCTCTGCAAAGGCTCCCAAATGCGGAGAGCCTGTTGGTTTGGCAACGGAAGCCCGGGCCCCTGAGATATTCTCGATGCTTGCCTCGATTTCCCTACCTGCTTCACAGAGGCATACGGAGGCCTGGCCACTTCCCCTGGGGACGGGGGAGGAGCCAATTCTGGCTCTTGGCGGTCCTTCCTGGCACCGCCTGGCTCCTCAGCCTTAAACCTGCCAGTGCACTCCACTTACTGGACCCCCATCACGGCCCACGCTGCTCGCCCACCCTCCTGCCTGTGCTCATCCCGGACCCAGGCTCTGGCAGGGCTGAGCGGTGATTAGCTCCTCTCTCTCCCCCCTCATTACCCCCACAGCCGGGGCACCAAGCCCTAGCCAAGTCTCTGCCGGGCTGGGAAACCCTGCCAAGCCCCACCCCAACCGCCTGGCCACACTCCCGACTCCTGGCGAGGGCTGGGGGGTGCCCAGAGAGGAAGCTGGCCTGGCTGTCCTGCCCCCCATCGGCTTGGGCCCCAAGCCCAGGGCAGGTTTCGGGGCCTCCGCCCGTCCCGCAGAACCCGGCCCCGCCCTGCCCTGAGCCCCAGCTCCCTGTCAGTGTGGAGCCCCACACTCGAGGTTCAAACAACTGACAAACCCAGCCATGCAAAGTGGGAGTTTAATTGCAAACAGTTTTTATGGATCATGGGCCCATCTGTGCCACCATATGCAAAAGGGAAAAAAAAAATCCCCATTAAAAAATTTTTTTTTCTCCCTGCCCCACACCCCACACTGACTCCAAAAGAAACATTTGCTGAGGTTTTTCTGGCTGGAGCCACGCACAGAGCAGGGACCCATTGAGGGGACTTCCTGTAGAGAGGGCCTGGCAAAGCCAGGGGGCTGGGTGGGACCGGGGTGGCTGCTGAAGAGAGGCTATGACCTCCTCAAACTTTGAACAATTTGAACCCCCCCTCCCCCCGCCCCGCCCTAATTCTTTCACTGCTCTGGGCCTTTGCACGTGCCATGTAGTTGTCCAGGAACCCGCTGTTCTTTTGCAGCCACCTCTCGCTGATCCTGTTTGCATGTTGTCTACAGTAAGACTTGTCCCGGAGTGGGCCCTGCCCAGCGTTGATGGAAATGTGGGAAAGAATGGTGTCCTGGGAACAGAGGAGGAGCTTCCTCTTTCATTTCTAGCCCAGCAGGAAGGGGCTGCCCAGGGCCTCACAGATTTCCTTTCTTCCTGGTGATCTGGGCCTCCTGCCACGGTACCCAGATGAGACCCTCTTGAGGGGTCAGCCCTCCGCAGGCCCTCAGAAAGGACTTTTACCCGCGACCCAAGTGAACTGGTCATCAGGTGGGTCCGAGAGGACTCCCCTCTGAGGCAGCCTTGCCAGGGTTTGATTGCCCGGGTGACTTCATTTCTCCCTCTCTGTGCCTCAGTTGCTCCCTCTGTAAGATGGGGATAAGTCGATGGGATATCGCATCCGAAGTGCATTTATATCTGTCGTGTCTCTTTCCCAAAGGAAGGGTCTTTGCTTTGTTCCCAGGTTCCTGAGGAGGACACTCAGTGTGTGTGAGCAAGTGAAGGGGTTAGAAGACCCTCCTGGAGGGCCTGAGACACGGGCTCCGTGGCTGGCCAGAAATCCAGGGTTTTTCCACCCTTTCTGTGGGAGTCTAGGAACCAGTCTGCAGTCTGGGGGGATTCTGAACCCCCAGTTCTGCAGATGAAGAAAACAGGCTCAGAGAGATCAAGGGCCTCCTCCGAGGTCCTGCAGCTGGCACTGGAGTGCTGACCTGTGTGCCTCTGCCAGCCAGGTCCCTGCTGCTCACGTTATAGGTGAAGAAGGGCAGGCACTGAGCAGAGAGGGGGTTTGGCCAAGGTCACATGGCAGAGAAAGAGCTGCCAGTGTTTGTGGGGCTCTTCCTACCCCACGTCCTAAGATGAGGGATCTGAGGCCCTCCAGCCCCGGAGCCACACCTCCGCCCTCCCTCCTCCTGCCCCGGGTCTGCGCCCAGGATCACTGTGCCTGTGGGGTTTGCCCATCAACTTAACAAGCCAGCAGATTGGCATGTGCTGGCAGCCAGGTCCCAAGCGGGGGTCCTGGTGCCCACGGCCCGGGACCTGGTGCAGCCCTCCTGCAGGTCCTCTGGGACCCAGGCGGGCACAGGCTGGTCAGAGCCCTGGCAGGAGCCCAGGCCAGGCCCCAGGCAGCCCGCCCCCCACCCGGCAGCGATCACCAGCTCCCGTTGTAATCATTAAAACTATTAGAAGGAAATGTTCGCTTGAAGCAAATGTCAGGCGCCGAGTTGTGCTTTGTAAACGCTCACAATTAATGCCAATCAGGCCCGGAAAAAAGCCGGCCCGGAATCCTGTCTGTTTCGTCTCATTTGTCAGCTGGTGCCGCTCCATGTTGCACATTTTCATACAATTGCTATAAACATAAAAGGGAACCTCCACAGTGTTCCTGGGCGCCCGGATAGTATGCGCCGGCTTAATTACTCGGTATTCCGCTGCTCACTTGGCCGCCCCGAGCCGGTGGGAGAGAGGAGAGGGGGACCTTGTGCGGCAGGGTGAGGGCTTCTGGAGGGCAGCCAGGGGGGTGGGTCAGGCCCCAGGCTCAGGTCTCCTGTCCCACCCTCCGCGGGCCGCATGGCCCATGGAGCCGAGGCCGGCTGTGAAACGAGCAAAAAACTGCCAGAACACGTTTGCAGAACCCTCGAGCAGAAAAGGGGGAGTCACATAGAATCCACCGGATTCTGTCGGCTTCGAACCCTGAGCGCCTCTCCCGGAGTGATCCAGCAGGTTTGTCGCCCTCCAGCACACCAAGCATGGAATGGCTTGTCAGCTGGGCCTCAGTTTCCCCATCTGTGAGTTGGGAGTGACAGGTCGGTGGTCAGGAGTTCAGGCCGTGCCCTGGGCTGAGGGCAGCCAGCGGCTTGTTCTCACCGGGCTGTTGTACCGGCCATTGGAGAGCCGGCTGCCCTTCTGACCGCCGGGAGCGTGCGGAGCTTCACGGATGGAAGCGGGGTTGGGAATCTGACCTGGCTCACTGGACTGCAGAGCCTGTCACCACTGTGTCACCCCCGCCGCACACTCTCAGGGTCGAGGGGAGCCGATAAACCTGGCAGTCCCAGCACACAGTTGGTGTTTCTTAAACGATAGCTGTGCCATCCTGTGGGCTGCAGATGGGCGGGGGCAGGAGGGGCCTCACGAAGGTCAGCACCAGCTTAGGAGGACCTTGCTGGATGGAGAGTGGGGGATGGAGTGGTCCACAGGGGGCGCCGTGTCCCCTCCCTCCCCGGGGGCCTGCAGAACCCCAGGGCGGGGCTCCCCCAGTTGCCTCTAATCTGGCTCTGAGGTGCTGACTGTGTGCTAGCCCCTGCACTGAGCCCTCAGGAGCCCCAAAAGTTGGGCATCATCTCCATTGTACAGATGAGAAAACTGAGGTCTAAACTGACCAACGGCTACATGCACAGCTGGGGGCAGCTGGAGCCACCTTCAGGTTCATTGGCCCCGAAATCTTTTTCACACCTTCCTAGCCGCCTCCCCATCGCGGCCTGGACGCAAGGCCTCGCCACACAGCATGCACCCTCCCCAGGCCCCTTTTGAGCTCTCTTGCTCCCCATGGATGGGGTCTTCTAAGGCCAGGCTGGCTTGGCAGGGACACACCGGTCTTTGTGTGGGCCCGAGTAGGCTCGGGCCAGGCTGGGCCACCAGCCGAGCGGGGAGAGGGCGGCGCAGCGCGGCCGGCCAGGGATAAATGCTCAGAGCAGGGAATAGAGGCCCCTTTGTGTGGTGCTCAGTGGGGGGAGGGGGTGCTGCCAGCTGCCACCCTGTGTGACCGGGGAGGCCCGAGCCCTCCACAGGGGTCTGCCCCCAGCCCCGGGGGACTAGCCAGGGAGCCTGTCATCCTCTCCCCCGAAACCACCCGCCACCATTATTTGCCTGCTTTTGTTTTCTGGGACCTTTGGCTGCTCGAGAAGCCAAGGGCAGTCATGACCTGGTTGGCGGTAGTCCTAGTATGTGCCAGCACCAGGCCAGACGCTCCGCCAGCCCTGCAGGTAAAGCGATCGGAAAGGAGACGATAAATATAAAAGTCCCAGCGCACAGTCGGTGTTTTCAGGAATGGTAGCTGCCATCATCCCGCGGCCCGCAGATGGGCTGGGGCAGGAGGGGGCTCGCCTGGCCTGAGGGTCAGCACCAGCCCGGGCAGGTCAAGGGCAGTAGTCCTCTTACCGGTAAAGAGAGGCTCAGGACAGCCGACTGGCCATCCTCACAGCTGCTCACAGGGCCAGAATTTGGCCAACTGCAAAGCCTTTTCTTTCCGTGGAGTTGCCACTGATGCCCTGCTGGTCTTGGGTCCCGGAACCCGGGGCCGCAGCCTGAAGTGCCCGTCTCAGCTGCCCAGGTAGCTTTAGGGAGGCTGTCGGCTGCCTTTGACCCCTGGGCAGGCACCAGGCATCCCTTCCGTCCCTCTGTCCTGGCCAGGCTCTGCACTGGCCCCTGTAGCTTTAGTGGCAGTCGAGGACAGGACCTCGCTGAAGGCTGCCCTACCCGCTCAGCTTTCTCTGAGTCTCCATGTCCAGCAGGGATGGAATAGAATCCCTGCATTGGAGACGTGCCGGGGCGTGGGGGAAATGCTGAGCTTGGAGCCTCCACATGCTCAGGCTTCACGAATGTGGCCTGGGCTCTCTAACACCCCTGCCCCTCCCGAGAGAGGTGAGACGACAGGTGAGGCAGCGTGCAGGTGGCAGGGATGTGGGGTGAGCCTTGGGAGCATAAACACAGGGCAGGGACTGTCTGTTGGGGTTCCTGCCGCAGCCCCATGTTACAGAGAGGCAGACTGAGGCTCACATAGCTTCGGGGACTTGTCAGCGGTCCTGGGATCACAGAGCCCTTAGTCCCTTTCTGACCTCCACCCAACCAACTGGACAGCTGTCCTCTGTAGACACTGACCAATCCCCTATGGGCTGGTGGGGGGCCCAGAAACCCACCGGCAGCCCCGGAGGCCACCTGGCTCCCCATGGCACATTGTAGCAACCTGACACCCCAGCTCGCACCCACCAGGCCATTCCCTGCTCTGTGCCTTTGTCAGACCGGGGCTTCCACTGGGGCCGCCTTCATTGTTCACCCTCCCAACACGCGCGTGCACACACTCCACGCATACCTGCACCTTCTCTGCAGAGTAAGTCCACCTCGCCTCTTCCATCCCGGTGGGGCTTGCGCCCCCCCTCCAGGTCCCATACTCTGCCTTCTGCCACCAGAACCCCAAGTTTTTCACCTCCCCCAGCTCTTCGCTGTGGCACACAGTAGGCTGTCTGTGAAGTCCCAGGCGCAGCCCTGGCCTCAGGGACCTGGTCCCTGCCCAGCCGGAGAAATGGATACAAGCAGATCAGGGACAAGGCTGCCTGTCCCAGGATGGGGTCACGTGCAGGACACCTGGGGAGCAGGAAGCTCTCACCCCAGCCGGCCCTCTTCTCAAGAAGGGAGCCAACCCTTCCAAGCCCCAATGCTGCTCCTGAAATTTATCCATCTTAATTTTAATCCTCCCAAGTTTCACAGATGGGAAAAAGAGCCTCGGGATGGCGGACACTGGCCGAGGCCACACAGCTATTGAGGGCAGAGCCTTGGTCTGAGCCTCAGACCACGTGACCCCAGAGCCCGTGCACGCGTGCGTGCGTGTGTGTGGTGCTCTTCTCCAGGGTGGAAACCTCAGGTGCCCACCGGGGCCAAGCAGGTGACATGATGAATGAAAGCAGGTGCCTCACTGAGCCTCGTGGGGGTGTGGGCTCACTGGTTCCAGAGCTGCCAGTTTTCATTTGTTTATTTTCTTTTTCTTTTTTTTCTTTTTATTTATTTCTAGGAGAGAGAGAGAGAGACAGCGTGAGCAGGGGAGGGCCAGAGAGAGAGGGAGATACAGACTCTGAAATAGGCTCCAGGCTCCGAGCTGGCAGTCAGCACAGAGCCCGACGTGGGGCTCCAGCCCACGAACCGCGAGATCATGACCTAAGCGAAAGTCGGACGCTTAACCAACTAAGCCACCCAGGCGACCCTCATTTGTTTATTTTCAAGACAAGCCAGACAAGGAGAATTTGGGGGGAAGTTTTAGTTTTTCTTTTCTTTTAAATATTGGCAACCATGTCACTTCCCACCCCCCCCCCCACCCCCCGCAGCAAACAGGGCATAGAAAAGATGTTTGTGGGCGGGATTTGTACCCTTCAGGGAGACGGTTTTGTCTGGGTGGAGAGCACGATGTGGGTCCCAGGCTGTCTCGCGCTCTCCATCCCCAGCCAGCGAGAGCCCCCCGAGCCCAGCAGCAGCCCCCAGCGCCCGGGAGACACCCCCAGACGCCGTCTTCACCGCCTTCACCGCCAGAGGCAGGAGGCAGGGCCCGAAGCCCCGCGAGGGCACCACCCAAATAGCTATAATCAGCAGCCTCGCCAAGACTTCAAACTCACCCAATTATCCTGCGAGGGAAAAAAAACACAAAATGAAAACAAATTAACATGTTTGCATAGAAGCTGCGGCAGCAACACACACAGCCGCGCGCGCGCACATGCCGGCGCGTGTCCCAGCCAGGCCCCGAGACACTGCCGCCACCGCCCCCTCCCTGAGCCCGGTACCCACAGCAGGGCTGGGCTGTGCCCGTCTGTGCCTGCCCCCCGGGCCAAAATGTGTCCTAGGTCCAGCGACTACATTGTCACCAGACCCGAGAAGGCAGTGTCTCAGCCCTCCAAATTTCAGGTTTTCTTCCCCCCGCCCCCCGATTTAATAAACACCTGAAATCCATTGTGTGCCAAAATTCAACCTCACTGATGGGGAAATAAGCACAGAGAGGTTAGTTGACCTGCCCCAGGCTGCACAGCTGGTGGGTGGAAGAGGTGGGGTTCAAATCCAGAGTCCTCTCTGTAACTACCGAGCCTTCTCTGGCTCGCTCTTGTCTCTGGATGAGGTGCCAAGACCTGAGCCCAGCCTTCGAGACCCCCAGTCCAGCCCAAGCCAGGCCTTCCAGCCTGTGTCCATTCTTGTGTGTCCCACCCAAATTTCCTACTCCTTGTTTTCTTATGCCGAGGGGCTATGGGCGTGGTGGTCATGATCTTGGAGCCTCACGGATATGGGTTCAAATCCCTGACCCACCAGTCCCTTTCTGAATGCTTTAGGCAAGTGGCTTCCCCTCCCTGTGCCTCAGTTTCCCCTGCTGGAAGGTTGGGATGATAATGGTCTCTATTTCAGGGAAGTTACCAGGATTCAGCGGGTGGATAACTGCAAGGTACTACCTCTGGCATTGCACGTGGGGTGGGGTTCTCCCACCAGAATACATTCACACCCCCACCCTACCATTCAGTGAGCCCTACAGGCCTGGCTCACCTGTCCTGCTGAGCCCCTGTGAGTGTACCTTGTGCTCTGTGCAGTCCCGGAGAGCACAGTCAGGGAGCTGAGGTGCTTCCTCCCCTTCATGGGAACTACCCTTCCCTGGGCTCCCTGAAGCTCTGTCCACCTGGGGCTGGGGTTGCTGGGCATGGATGTCATCATCCCTGCCTTGTCAGCCGAGTCCCCGAAGCCTGACACTGAGGGCACTCAGGCGAGGTTTGGCAAACGGAGCGGAACCACCATGCGCACTCTCACCTGGGCGTATGTGGGGCTTGTCCCCACAAGGTGAAGGATGAACCGTGCTGGAAGGGGCTGGGGGTTAGGTCTTGGAGTTCAGGGGTCCCCAGGCCAGGGCCACACGTACCTCCTCAGTCCTCTCGCGCTGCTCTGCCTGGGCCATGGACAAATCCCTCCACCTGTGGAAGCCACTGTCCTCTCTGGCCCACGATGGTGAAAGCTGAGGGTGGGCACAGCCGGGGCAGTGGGCATCCAGTGGGAGGGGGATTTCAAGGAGCTAAGAGGGTGCTGCTGAGCAAGTGACAGTACTGCACGTACTCCTCATCCTGCCCAGTCTTCCCATGGCCAGCTGACAGAGGTGCTATTTCTGGCCCCATTTTCTGATGGAGAAACTGAGGCCCCCAGGGACCTGGTGACTTACTCAAGAGAATTCTGCCAGAAGTGGCAGAGAGGGGTCTGGGTTGGTGCTCCAGCCTCCTTGCATTACTGCAGGGGCCACAGGGGCAGCACCTTGCGGGTCTAGAGCGCGAGGCCCGCAGGATGTCGTCCTGGTAGTGGTGGTAGGAGGCTGACTTCACTGTCAGAACTCAGGACCGCCCCTCTGGAATCAGCCCCTTCCTCAGCCTGCAGTCCTGCCCACTACTCAGGGTCAGGGCAGCATCCAGGGGAGGTGGCCCAGTGCCCACTCCAGGAATAGCCAGTGGGACATCAGGTACCCACTTGGCATCCCAGCCTTCCCTTGGTCTGGCTCTGCTGCGGGCTTCAGAGTGCAGCAGACCAGGCTTCGTGGCCAGACCCCATCAGGTGGCCTTGAACAGACCCTGGGCCTCTCTGAGCCTCTGCTCGCCCCTGGAGAATGGGAGGCATGGACATATCTGTACTTCTCAGGATGGGCTCAAAGCTGGGTGGAGCAGCCCCCTGCCCAGACTGCTTGAGGAAGGGGCCCCCCTCTCCCTCTTCCAGAATCTTCCCAACCCCCAAGCCTCCATGACACTGCTTGGGGTGGGGCTTGCATTGCCGCCCAGCCCACACCCCACTCACCCATGTGCGTTGTCAAGTACCCACCTGGTTTTCTGGGGGCCTACGTGCTCCAGATGTGTGGAGGGGCTTGTTGGACTGAGGTGGTGGGTACACTGTGCAGTGAAATGAGGGAGAGACCCCGGGGGCCAGGGCATGTGACCAGAGGAGAGCTGTGAGCCCTGGGCCGCACAAGGAGTGGTCGGGAAGGAAAGGCCCAGTGTATCCCTGTTTGTTCAGTGGGGATTTACTGAGCATCTACTGTGTGCCTGTCCTTGGTGTAGAAAGAGACTAGAGATGGGTCTGTGAGGCCCCAGGGTTGGCCCCCTTGCTGCTGAGTGCCCCTGGGCCAAGCCACAGCCTCTCCGGACCCAGCCTTCTCACACAGGGTTATGGAGAGAGTCACAGGAAGATGACATCTGGGACTAAGTGGCTGAGAGCCTGGGAGTCGTGCATGGAGGTTCAGCCCCCACCCCGCCCCTTGGGGATCACATAGGAGCTGGCTCCAGGGGCTATCATGGAGCTATGTATGACGGGGACACCTGCTCACCCTTCTGAGGCAGAAGCTGGGAGCCGGCGGGAGTGTGTGTGTGTGTGTGTGTGTGTGTGTGTGTAAGAAGTAGGGAGAATGTTCTTTTCCCTCCCTTATTACAAAAGTAAAATTCATCTGTTAGTATTTGGAAACAATAAGACTGATGAAAATGCAGCCATCCTCCAGCTGCCCAGAGCTCAGCACTTGGTCTCCTGCTGGGGACACTCCCCGCAGGTGTTGGGCATTTGGGGAGTGTCCGGTTTCACCTTGCGTAAATGACAGCCCTGGTCCAGTGGGGCTTGTGTGAGTCAGCCCGGGCCTGGCCGCGCAGATCGGCACATTCCGGCCCGGGCTTCTGGGAGCCACCTGCCCGCCCAGCAGCCCATTGTCTGGCATGTGGGGGCTCAGAGCAGCCGTTGTTCTGCGCACATCTGATCCTGTCTTTTCCACATCAGATCATTTGTAACCGTCACCAGGCAATCGGGCCCGTCGCTGATTCAATCTCGGCTTTGTGCTGTCACAGCTGTTTTTCTGCGCCGGGCTGATTTTGAAAGGAGGCCCATCTTCTGGGCCCGTTCTTCAGAAGCAGGGGGAGGGGTGGGGGTCTTTATGTGTCTGTGTGTGTGTGCGTGCTCATCCTCCCCACTCCCATGCAGCACCCACCCCCCCTTGGCCTCTGTCTCTCCTCACTGGAGTAGAATTTGGAACAAGGTGCATAGATGAGGGCCCCAGGGCCATATCCCCGTCCCCTACCACCCACCCACCCTGGGCACCTATGTGCCCCAGTGTGCAAACACAGTGGAGTCTGTGCTCCAGTGGAAGAGATAGATGCTAAATTGTTCATCAGTAAGGTCATTTCAGAGTGGTAATGACAATCAAGGATCTACAGCTATGATGGAATAGTGGCTGGAGCAGTCAAGGAAGGCCTCTTAGAGGAGGTGATGTTTGTGTTGAGGTGTGAATGAGGAGTTAAGAGCTGGCACAAGAGTGTCCCCCCTTCTGAACTGAGATGGCCTATAAGTGTAAAATCCACCCCAAATTTCAAAGGCTTAGCGTGGGGGGGGGGGACATAAAATATCTCATTAGTAATTTTAAAATATTAATTACATGTTAAAGTGATCCTATTTTGGACATGTTAGATTAAATGAAACGTTATTAAACAGAATTTCCCTTGTGGATACTAGAAAGTTTGTAATTATGTTGTATTTCTACTGGAGAGCACTGGTGTATTTAGGTAGAGAAAAAAATTGTCAAGTGCAAAGGTCCTGGGGTTGACCATTGACCTGTTAGATGACCAGGGTAGCAAGGGGAGAGGGATAGTGTACATAAGTCGTGGGGAAGTGGCTCACAGAGCCTTAGAAGAAGATATTGATAGAAATGCCATGGAAGCCAGTGAGGGAGTTTAGAGTGGAAAAGGAAGTGATTCCACACAGAAACTCAGCCTGGCACCTGCGGGGTGGAGAGGAGCATAAGGGGGCCTGTGGAGGTTGGGACGTGATGGGGCACATGTTCAGAGTGCGGGTCTGGTGTAGAAGAGTTGCAGAACGACCTGCTGGAGGGTGTCTGGACCAGCTTCACTTCCCTTCCCTCCGGGATTTCAAAGCCTCTGGTCCCTCTTGTGTTCCTGCGTCTCTCTCTCCCCCCACCCATCCCCACCTTTCCTGGCCACTGCCTCCTCCCTGAGCAGCTGCTCCCTGTCACGTCCAACAATTTATAATACAGCCAGCTCCTCACCTCCAGGTGGTCAGTGGTTGAAATCCCTTTTCAAAAAGTTACTTAAGGGACACCTTGGTGGCTCAGTCGGTGGAGCATCCAACTCTTTTTTTTTTTTTTTTAATGTTTTATTTATTTTTGAGAGAGAAAGACAGTGTGAGCACGAGAGGGACAGAAAGAGAGGGAGACACAGAATCCGAAGACAGGCTCCAGACTCTGAGCTGTCAGCACAGAGCCCGATGCAGGGCTCGAGCCCACAAACTGCGAGGTCATGACCTGAGCCAAAGTTGGACACTTAACCCGACTGAGCCACCCAGGCATCCCAGCCTATTGTCCAACTTCTGATCTCAGGGTCTTGAGTTCAAGCTCTGCTTTAGGTGTAGAGCCTACTTTAAAAAAAAAAAAAGCAAAAAGAAAAAAACTCTGAAGTGATGCACAGTCACTGTAAAAAAATTAGAAATAGAAGCACAAAGAAGAATCAAACTCCCTAGAGATAAACACAGTCACGCAGCCAGGCTGCGGCAGAGCTGGGGTTTGAGCCCAGGTGGCTTGGCCCCAGCATCCCAGTGCTGAGATCACAACGCCCTGTTGCCAGATGACACTGAGGGAGCCCCTCTCCCAGAAAAGGGCTTAGAGATGCTGCGCCCCCAGCCCAGCTCACAGCAAAGGGCAGAGGCTGGACACCTGGCCCCCACACAAGTGGGGCTTGGCTCTGGGGGGTTAGCATGTATATAAATATATTGATGGTGCCTTGTCTTGTCCCCCCCCACCGTGCCTTGAAGGCTCTTCTCATTTCCTTTCTAGCCTGATCCTCTGAAGCATCTGTTGATCCTTGGCTCCTGGCTCAAAGTCAAGAACAGCCCTCAGGCAGACACTTTTACCCACACCCCCACCCCGCCTTAGTCTACCCGCACCTGGGCTTCTGTCTCCTGGCCTCCTAAGCACTCCTGGCCTTCCTGCCTTGGGCCCCGTTTTCTACCCTTCCTCCCTCCCCTGGGGGTCTAAGTCTGGCTCAGCCCAGCCCTGCCCCCTTCTCCAACTAATTGCCTGCCCTGTGGCCCTGGACAGCACCCCCTCCCCTACTCTGTCCTGGCCTATGTTTCCTCGTGGGTACACAAGAACATAGTAATCTTTCCCTAGGTTGTGGGGTTGGTTAAATGAGGTGATGTCTGTAAAATGCTGAGCCCATGGGAACACTGAAAATAAAAATCAGCTCCCATTATTGCTCTGATTATTGGATTTTTCTCCTTCCCTGTCACTGGGTTAACCCTGAACTGTAGGGGGCAGGGACCTGGGGGCAGGGAGGGGGATGGGTGGGAAGATGTGTGGGAGCACCGAGCCCCTCCCAGCTCCACGATGGGATTTACATTTGCCCTTTGCACAGTGTCCCCCCTTCCGGACTCATTACCCCCAGAGTCCTCCCTCTGGTAACACCTGGTACCATTTTAGTTTCTGCTTGTACGTTTGCTCCTCCACAAAGGTCCCATGACCTCCAACAAAAGCAACTGGCTTGGAGCCTTTCTGCTGATGACACCGAGCATGTTGATGTGGGCTTCACCCCCACCCCCATCCCTTGGCTGGAAGAGACCTTGCTGTCACTTACACCCAGGCCAGAACTAGGGGAAAAATGAATGACCCATACGGTCATGCCATCCCCCCCTACCCCCACACTTCCCTTGCTGGGATCTGGCTCTCAGGGAGTGGAAGCTGGATAGGGAGTCCGAGATTTGGTAGCTTTGCTTCCCTGGTGAGGGCTTCCTGAAGGCTCAGTTTTGTGAGAACGAGCCCCACCCCCATCCACTCCCCGGGGTGCTCCTGGGCAGTCTTTGGTTCTGGGAGCCAACAACTGCCCCCTCCATCACTAGAGGGAGTGGTTTTCAGGCCTTGATTGAGCCCCCCAGTCCACCCAGCACCTCCTCTTAGCCTCTCCCTGCCCTGAACCAGCACTTGGCCACAGGAGGTGGATCTCACCACCTTGTGACTGAGGTCCCTGCCCCTATTCCCTCTGCCCTAGTGACCCTGGCTGGCCTTAACACAGATGGGGTACCCCTAGTCACTCACCAAGAGGGTTGCTTCTCCCTCCTGGAGCTGCTGCAAGTTCTCCACACACCCCAGTTTTTTTCCAAGTCTTCATATGCTTGCCTGTGCAGTCCTCTGCTTGGGACCCTTTCTCCTCCCCTCTTCACCTATTTACTACCCTCTCTGTTGATAATAATCATAAATGATACTAATAACAGCTGCCACTTGGACAGTTACTACTATGACCCTGGCATATGATCCCCGTTAAGAAATTAACCCCTTTTTCAGAGGAGAAAACTGACTCTCAGAGGGATTTGCCCTAAGCAGAGCTAAGGGATAAAGCTGGGGTTCAGTTAAGGAATAAAGCTCAGACATCTGCCCCCAAAGCCTGCAACAATATTGTCACCCTTCTTATGAGACAGTAGGGTTGTCCTTTCATTGTGACACCCCTAGGCTAGGTAGGGAGGCCCCATCATGGCTACCACTTGTCTGCCCTGCAATTGCCCTTCTGACACTCCTTCCCTCTGTCAGGGTCTGTCACTGCCTCAGCATCTCACACAGGACCCCCCACACAGTAGGTGCTTAATTTATATCTTGTCTCCAGAAGTTGGAGAGCCACCCCTGGCAGATAACATCAAGATTAGTTCCCATGGTGACTGACGTCACTATGCTCCCAGGCTCCGCCCTGCCCCTTTCCGCAGGGCACGTGCACTGGGAGCTGGCCGTGGTGCTGAAGTGGAGAGCCGCCCAGCCTGAACCGCCCCCCTCTGTCCTAGTTGGTCACTGTGGAGCCCCACCTTGCCTCAACACTCTGGGCCAGCTTCTCGCCCATTCTTCCTTCAGGAGATGGTTTCCTAGGGGCCTACTGTGCACGGCCACTGGTCATAGTATCGTGTACCCATGGAGGAGGAATCAGAGAGAGCCACACAAGGAACTCAATAAACTTAGTTTGATTATTGATCAAACATTTATCAAGCACCTTGTATGTCTCTGAAAAGCCCTTGAGGAACCCAGGCTTTGGCTGAAAGTCAAGTAGAATTTCAAGGGGGCGGGTAGACACTCAGGAAGGGCTTGCAAGCAGAGAAGGGATTCCATGGGGAAAGGCTTGCAAGCGTGGTGGTGAGAAGCTTGTGCTCACCGCAGGGCTTGGCTGTGGCTGCCTGTCCTCTCAATTCGTGATTGTCCACTTTTTGGTCTCTCCTGGCAGCCCAGAACTGCTCGCCTGTCTGGCTCCAGCGCCCTGCCCAGGGCCAGACCCAGACTGAATGGAGAGTTGTCTCTCAGGACAGCTCCCAGGTCGGCATCTCTGTCCCGGGAACACAGGGAGCCTGGTATGCTTTGTGGCCAGATTGGCATTTTGGAGAGAGCGCTGGTCCTGTGGGGGTGTGGGGATGGATGCAGCAGTAATCCTGGCAGTAGATGAAGCCTCCTGTTAAAGGCGGCAGTGCCCCTCCATCCCAACCTTTAAGAAAAGGGAGTGAAAATCCCCTTCTGGTGCAGCGACCCAAATGGCAGTGGGGAAATAATCACTTTTCACAGACCCCTTATCCACAGCCAAGCCCTGCGCCAGTTTAATCAGCAGTGGCGGTGTGACTTGAAGATTCCCGGGCTTGAGAGATCAGGAGAGGGGTTAAAGAAAATTACCCTCGCCTCCTCCATGCTAATGTAATCTCTAACCAGATCTGCCTAGCCGCAGCTCAAATTGCTTTTTAGATTAACATTTAATTATTAACAGGGTCCCCTGGAAGGCCTCAGGCTCAGAACAGAGATGGGGGAGGGAGCAGCAGGAGGGGGGTGGGGTGGGCTTCTACTCTGACTGCCTTGCAGTCAGACAGAGTGGGATGGGGGGGGGGAGGGAGAGAGAGGGAAGGAATAAGGGAGAGTGGGGGTCAGGAAGAGAACAAGAAAGAGAGACAGCAGGAAGGAAGGAGAAGAGAGACGCCAGGACAGGAAGGCAGATGGAGTAAGGGATAGGGAGAGAGACCAGGAAGAGGAAGAAAGAGACAGTGGATCCTCCTGCTGTGGGGGAGGGGCCGTGCACCCTGATTCCCTATGGCACTCGTGGGAAAGGGTCCCTCTGCCCTTCTGTCATGGCCAAAGGCAGGTGATTTCCTGCCCCTCACTGTTTATGGAGGACTTAGCTTTCCGAGGCTTCATGCTGGCCTGGCTTGTGGTGCTGGGGACTGTCACAGATAAAGTGACTCAAGGCCATATAATCAGGATCTGACTCCAGCTCTCTCAGGCTCCCAATCCAGTGCTCATTCCCTTCCCCAAGCCCTGGGCCTCCCACCTCCACTCTGCATTCTTCCCTGCATGTGGGGTCAGGCTCTGTGGCCAGGACAGGGTCCTGCACAGCAGGGGGCAGGAAGGAGGGGGAATCAAGGTAAGAACTGTGGGCAGCTCCTGCCCCCTCCCCCATGGAGGTTTGTGGGCCCCCAAGGAATAGTGGGCAACTACTTCAACTCCTATTAGGAAACGCAGAGTCTGAAGTGTCCACCCAGTGGTTCATGTGAGCTGCTGGGTTTCTCCGGCTCCCGGTCTCATCCCAACTCAAGATTCTGAATCCCTCAAGTGCAGACTGCACCTAGACCCCCTCTATGTGCCAGCAGAGGGCCTAGCCCTGCTGCCTTGCACACAATTAGTGCACTGGATTGTCTGAAAACCAAATCGCAACATCGCCACATACCCAAGCAGAAGTGCCTCCTACAAGATACATTGGGCTACTCCCCCTCAAGGTTCAGTGAGGGAAACAGAGTTGGGGGGAGGGACTGTGACTTCCTCCAGGTCATTCAGCCAGTCAGAGCCCCAGTGTGGGCAGGTGCCACCCCCCCAGCTTTCCTCTGTGAGCTCCTGTTCCTACTGCACATTGGGAGGGGCCTGGCATGACCTTCCCCTCC
The DNA here is from genome assembly GCF_003009895.1 of Hyaena hyaena. Lineage (NCBI taxonomy): Eukaryota > Metazoa > Chordata > Mammalia > Carnivora > Hyaenidae > Hyaena > Hyaena hyaena. The sequence continues at coordinate 14,887,737 of NW_024080632.1, forward strand.
AAGCCACAGCTAGTCTTTGGCCCTGGGCAGAGCCAACAAGGCCGGTAGGCAGCTCCAGGAGAGGGGGAGGGACACGGGCTGGCAGTGGACAGCCATGGCCTTCATGAGGTCACAGCCTCTCCAGGCGTGTCCTCACATTCTGCCCTGCTCTAGGGCCAGCCGGCCTGGCAGGGGACAGTCTGCTGACCTGCAGGGTGCGTGAGGGAATGTGCTGCCCCACTGCTACCTTAGAGAAAGGGCAGCAGCTGGAGGGCGAGGCCAGGGAAGCTCACTTTCAGTGGGTAGCTTCGGGAGTAGGAAGTCCATTCTTATTGGATTGGATGTTCTCTCTTCGCAGGACATAACCGATTTTTGTTCAGTCCACGTGGCATGGGGCTGGCCCTCAAAAGATGCTCAGGGTTAGTTTGCTGCCTGAATGAATGAATGAATGAATGAACGAATGAGGGAGGGAGGGAGGGAATGGTGGGTAAATGACAGGCACCTCAAAATGTTCTCAGAGGCAGGGTCTGCAATATATTCAGCTCAGTATTGTTCTGCCCAACGCAGGCCTCACACGCTGTCCTCTGTGGATGTTTATGGGATGAGTAAGTGGCCTTCTGGGAGCCCCTCCTCCTCCCCCTCCCTCCTCACCTCTCTCCCTGTGATCCCAGCCCCTCCTAGAGGAGAATCAAAGTAGATTTGAGCACTGGGGAGAAGCAGGCCCTTGCCTCTGCTCCTTCCTGCCCAGCTGCCTAAAAGCTGGGAGCTGAGGGCTGCCCCCCCACCACGATGGAGCCAGGGGTGGGGGCCACACGGTGTGGGGCTGAGGGTGCAGTCTCTGGTTGGGAGTGACACCTAAAAGCTGCATGATCTTGTGCAGATTACTTCTCTGTGACCATTTTCTAATCTGTGAAATGGGGCTAAAAACAGCACCCACCCCAGAGGCTGCTAGAAAGCTGTGGTGAGGTAGAATGGACAGGATGCACGGGGGGCATGGCACAGAGGGAATCTTTGATAAATGGGAAGCGCTATTATTAGTACTAATGTGCGTGTAGTTATTTGTAAGCTTCCCCCTCCCGCTGGCTGGGGGCTTCCCGAGGCCCCCTGCAGCCAGACAGGCAGGGAGAGATGACAGAAAGTAGGCAGGGCCAAAGGCCCTAATTCCCAGTTCTTTTAATAAAAATAAAGACCCTTTAGACATCCTTCTCCTATGCATTGTTCTGCCGAGGCAAGCAGCACAGACTCAATTCCTCCTCGGACTTGGAAAGTTCCTTCCTTTCTTTCCCCTCCCCTGTCACATTTCCTTTATCTAAATCCTCAGCCATGAAAGGGCATATCGACAGCTGGGGGCGTTATCTGGTGGAGGGGACCTTTTCCTAGGGGTGCCTCTGAGATAAGGCGTCTTATCAGCCCCCACGTCAGGAATGATGCCAAGGCATCTAATCACTGAGGCTTGCGACATTTTCTCCCTCCCTTCCCCCCACCCCCTTTTTTTATTAAAGTCACAAAAGACCTTGGGCGTATAAACAGGCTGATTTGCAGATAGGGTTTCAAAATGAGCAGTGTTCCCAGGACAGTCCCTGGCTTGGGGAACCATGAGTCCAGGTGGGGCCTCTGCGGTGCTGGCTTTCTGCACATGGGGTGATGCCAAGCAGAGAGGGGGCAGGGTGGGGTCAAGGCAAAGAATCTGAGGGTTTTAGGCGCCTGCCCCATTCCTGTCCCCAGCTTGCTGTGTGTCCTTGTGCAGGACGTTTGGCTTCTCTGGGCCTCAGTCACATCGTCTGACAATAACGGATTCATTGATTCAGCCATTCATTCAGCACCTATTTATTAAATGATTGCTCTTTGCCAGGCACCAGAAGAAAGAGACAAATAAGACATGGTCCTTGCCCCCGAGAAACTCGCAGTCCAGTGGAGAGAGACAGACATGAAAATTGGCAATTACAACCCAGTGTGCTTAGGACTGTGAGGAGGGATGCCCAGAGGAGGGGACAGCTGAGCCAGAGTCTGGGGGAACTTGGATTGGGGTGGTGGTGCTATAGGCAGAGGAGCCAGCACAGGCAGAGGTTTGGGCGTGTGGGGCAGCCAGCTAGAGGGCAGGCTAGGAGAGCTGGTTGGGGGGAGGGTGGGGGGGAGGCAAAGAAGGTTGGGCTCTATTCTGGGGCCAGAGAGACGTTGAAGGGCAGGGAGAGGGGTCTGACTTTGTCCTGTTGTAGATGGTGGGATGAGGCGGGAACTCATCATGGGGTAACCCACTCATCATGGTACTTGGCTGGCTCCCGCCCCCTCCCACCCTGCCCCCCCACCCACATGCCCCAGCAGCAGGGAGAATGAGCAGTGAGCTGGGATTAGAGGCACAGAGAGAAAACCTCTCCTCTTCAAGTGAAGATGGTGTCTCAGGCAGCAGGGCCCTGCCTGCCGGTCTTCCAGAAGCAAAGCATGAAATGATCCAGGCAGCTGCCCTAAGCTGAGGCCTTAACATGGATCCTGTTCCCTCGGGGGGGGGGTGGAGAGGGAGAGTCCTCTGTCACCCCCTGAGCTGGGGCCAGTGACCTCTTGGCTCCCAGAACCGCCTAGGTGTCCACCATCAGAGCACTCTGAAACAGGCAGCTGAGGGGGTCCAGAGAGTCCCCAGTCTGCCCCTCACCTCCAAGAGCTACAGCCTGCAGCCTGGCCCATAGAGCTGCAGAGCATGCTGTAATATGTGGCCTGTGGGGAGGTGTGGGGGGTCTGCTCAGGGCTGGGCTTCTTGGGCCCCTGGCACCCAGTGAAAGGCAAGGGGTCTGCTGGGGCGGGGCAGGGGAACATGTGCTGGGCACTGCCTGGACCCTGGCAGATAACGACCTGGGAGAGATCAGGGAGCCTCTGGGGCAGTAGCCCCTGGGGTCACACGGTGGGCACCGGGGCGGGGCTATGTAGGTTCCAGGTTTCCAGCCCAGCCCTGGCCTGTGGGCTACCCTCTGGGCACGGGGAGCAGGTCCACAGGGCCACTGCCTGCTGGTTGGCCCTGTGTAGGTTGCCACCTCTCTCTGGCTCAGGTTCCCCGAGAGAACTTCCACCTGCAGCTGGCAGGCCTTCTCTGGCTCTCCCCTCTGTCCTCTGTCCCCTAGACCCTGTGTCAGAGCAGTGAGAGGGGGCACCGTGCTGGGCTGGCATAGGGGGAGAGGGGCAGGGCAGCTGGTCTCTTACCTTCCAGGTGCACACACAATTGTGCGTGACCGTGGACACCCTGTGTGTGCATGAGAGGGCGCCAGGGGTGTGGAGGGGTGCGGCACCGCGGGTACGGGTGGACGGCGCTGTGCCCGTCTCGGGAGAGGTCCGTGGTGAGCGTGTCACAGCATCATGCCCGCGTGTCCCCAGGCGTCCAAGCCGGGCAGAGTGTGTGCGCAGTTATATCCTAAAGGGCCCGAGTCCCCAGTCCCCAAGGCTCAGTGCCTCCTTCTGCTGTCAAGGGCTTTCATCCCTGCAATAAGCCCTACTTCATTCCCTTTTTAAACTGTATAATTTCTGCCTGATTGTAATGGCATATTTTTAAATTACCAGAAATCAAAGCCGGGAAGTGGATAGTGCTGCTCTGACTGTGTGCGCCATCGCTGCATTAAGGCTGGCGATTGGGGTGGGGTTGGGGGAGGGTGAGAACCACCTACCCTCCCCCACTCACCCCTACTTTCTTTTTTTTTCTTTCCTTTTTTTTTTTTCTTTGAGACAGTAATAGGAGAAAATTGGTTTTGAAACTGAATAAAAGTCCCTTTCAGAGTAAATCATTTCTTTCAGGGTACCTTTGCTGAAAGTAAAATAGAGCATAATGAAAGGTGGTTACGTGATTGTCTTTCATTTACCGAGAGGCCAGGACAGACAGGAGGCTGCAACCGTCTCGGGGAAATTCAAGATTGGAATAATTGCGCCGTAACAAGGAGCTTGTTGTGAAATTAGTATCTTAAGAAAGTAGTGAAAAAAGGCTTTTCCTCATGAATACTTCATTATTAGAAGAAAGCAGCAGAATTTAAGGGCTCCAGACACCTGTTTAGTATTAAATAACTCCCCTTTCTTCCCCTTGAACACACACCCCCTCCTCTTTCTTCTCCTTTTTTTTTTTTTAAAGACTGGCAAGAGGATTGAGCTGGCCCAGCTTGGCTGCTCAGGACGTGGGTGGGGTGGGGTCAGGAGGTAGCAGGGATCCAGGGCCCAGGCTGGGTGGACATCAGGGGTGGCTTGAGAACTGCTCCTCTGGCTCTTCATGGAGGAGAGAGGAAGGGAGGGGCCCTCAGAGGAAAAGCTCCTGTCCCATCTCCATGGCCTCCAGGGTGGGTTTTTCCAAGATAAGTGTATTTCCGTATGAACACCAGGCATCTGGCTCTGGGCGAGAGTGAGCACAACTGGACCTGTCCAGAGCCACATCTGAGCTGCCACCTCTGGGGCACCCCTGCTGGGTGGACCTGCCTCACGCCTCCCACCCCCCGCTTCCTGTCTGGGGTGGTGAGCTCGGGCTGGGAGCCCTGGTGGCCTTTGGGACCTGGGCTCAGGGCTCAGCACGGGTCAGGGCAGGAGATCCCACCTTCTCCCAAGAATGCCATCCTGGACGTCTTCCTGTAGGGGTGCTGGAGAATGCCCCAGACCAACACTTCAATACGCTGGAGCACCCACCCGCCCACTGGCAGTTCCTGGGTACCCCTCATGTAGCTTTCAAAGATGACCACATGGGGTGTTTGCCCTCTGTGAGCCCGAGACTGAAGAGCAGGGACAGAGGTGGTGGCAAAAGCCAGAGGCCACAACTCACTGGAAGGGAGGGGGTGGGGATTTGATCAGGCCTGGGGGCATCAGGGAAGCCCCCTGGAAGAGGTGACCCACACAATGAGCAGGGTCAGGCATGTCTGTCCAGTCCGTTCTGGCCCCATCACAGTGGAAACCCACCACTCGCGACCTGGATTCTTTTTTTAAGTTTATTTTTAAGAGGGGGCAGGACAGAGATAGAGGGAGAAAGAGAATCCCAAGCAGGCTCCACACTGTCAGTGCAGAGCCTGGTGTGGGGGCTTGAACCCACAAACCCTGAAATCATGACCTGAGCCAAAATCAAAAGCCGGATGCCTAATCGAGTGAGCCACCCAGGCGCCCTGAGATCTGGATTCTTTTCCTTGTGAGGCCACAGATGAGTCTGTTGATTCCTCCGGGCCTCAGTGAGAAGTCTCTGATGTGCTCTGCGGGAGGTGGGGGGGGGGGCGCTGCTGGCAGTGACTCCCAGCCCAGGGTGGTGGGAGGGAAGCAGGCACGGAGCAGCCTGACAAGCACCTCATCTCCCTCCTCACAGGGACCCTGCCGCAGAGTGCGTCTCGCTGCTGGCCCCCAGCTCAGCCATGCTGGCCTGTCTCCAGAGGACCCAGAGCCCCCCGGGCCAGCATCTGGCCTGCCCAAGCAAGAGCCGGGAGCTGCGCAAGTGTGAGTGCACACCCTCCCCTGGCCCCTTCCGCTGTCCACTGGACCCACGCAGCTTGCCCTGTTCCTTCCCCCACCCATGCCTGAGTGGGGCAGGTCCCAGAGGGAATGCCATCCGAACCAGCCAGGCCACCCACCGCCACCCTGTCCGGAGCTCACCCCGTTCCTGGTCTTTGCCTGTGCTGTGCTGCCTCCCCCACACCGGCACCTACCCCCTTTGGCTGACTCCCACTGGGTGCGACCTCCCCGCCAGCCCTCTCTGACCCCAGCCCCCATCTGTGACCCCACAATGCACCACGTCTGTCTCCATAACCATTTTCCTGCACGGTTAGCAGATAATAGGACAACGTGGAAGCAAATAGTCCTGAATGGGATCCTAGCTTCGGGCACGATTTGCTGTGTGACCTTGGGCCTCTCTGGCCCTTGGTTTTTCAGTGTGTCAAATTAGGGAGCTGGACTTGGTGATCTCCAAGGGTCCATCTTCCTTGGCCGTCTAGGACAGGGATACCAACTCTCTGATTATTTTTAGCTACCATAGGGTTTTCCCAAAGAAAGAAAAAGAAGTATAAATACTTCTAAAGGAGTATTTGGAAGTATTTCTTCTTTAGAAGAAAAATACTTCTAAAAGAAGTATCTGGACACATTTGAAAACAGGGAGATTTGCATAATAACCTGGATTTTCAGTGTCTCTTGAATAAAAGAAATCAGAGGATCTGGCAACACAGGCCTGGGTTCCTGAACTGCAGCTCTCCGTTAGAACTGCTTTTGTCTCTTTAAAGATGTCTAGCTCCTGTTCACCACAGTCCCCGCCCCCCATTGGCTCCGCCCCCGTAGCCGGGAGTGTGCTTACACTTCCGCTCTTTTCCCTTTCTCGACCTGTGTTGATCTTTAGACAAGCTAGTAGATGGTACACCCACGCCGTCCAGTATACAAGAGGAATGACGGGGTCTGTACAGACAAAAGTGCCCGTCTCGCTCCTGTTGCACAGCCGCCCACTCCCCTTCTCAGAGGCAGCCTGCGTCGTCCTGTGTGTCCTTCCAGACCTTCTCGGCATGTCCCAGGCTGGGACGCAGTCACATACACCCCAATGTCCTGTGGGTCAGCATCTAAAGAGCTTCTTCCTTCTGCGGCCCCTTAGTTTTCCGGAGCAGGGGCGAACCAGGTTTCATTTGGCCGGCCCTCCATGCACCGGGCCTGACCCGCTGCCCCTATGGGCAGTGCTGCGATGAGTAACCGAGCGCGTGCGTGCGTGCGTGCGTGTGTGTGTGTGTGAGACAAAGGTGTGAGTAAAACTGCAGGATAGATCTCTCGAGGTGCAAATCCTGGGTCAAAGGTGTGTCCATTTGTCATTTTGATGTGGTCTGAGTGACACCTTCAGATGATGTGCGTTTTCCCACACCCTCACACATCACGCACGGCCTCAAACTCCTAGGCTCTGCTCGCCTCCTCGGTGAAAAATAGGATCCCAGTATAGTTTTTTTTTTTCTTTTTTTTTTTTTTAATGTTTTTTATTTATTTCTAGGAGAGAGAGAGAGACAGCGTGAGCAGGGGAGGGTCAGAGAGAGAGGGAGTCACAGACTGAAACAGGCTCCAGGCTCTGAGCTGGCAGTCAGCACAGAGCCCGACGCGGAGCTCGAACCCACGAACCGTGAGATCATGACCTAAGCGAAAGTCGGTCGGACGCTTAACCGACTAAGCCACCCAGGTGCCCCGATCCCAGTATAGTTTTAAATTAACACGTCACATGAATGAGGATGAATATCTTCTCACGTCTGAGCCACTTGCTTTCCTCTTTGAAGCTATTCAACTCCTTGGTCCATCTTTTTCAACTGGGTAGGTTTTGTTCTTATTGAATTACAGGAGCTCTTTGCATATAACAGAATTATACCTCGGTGTGTCATCCAAATTTCATCTGGTTTCCCCAATTTATCATTTGTCTTTGATTCCGCCGTGAAGAAATTTTCCTTATGAAGTGAAATCTGTATTTCCTTTCATGGCCCCTGGATTTTGTGTCATACTTAGAATATCCTTCCTCATGCTGACATCAGGGTTTCTTCTAGTTCTTTTATGGTTTAATTTTTTAAATACATGGTATAAAGTGGGATGTATGGATCCAAGCATATTCATCAGTGCAATGCTGTGGTAATTATTATAGTTATAACACATTAAGAACTTTAATGTCATTGAAATATTCACATACCATAAAACCCACCCATCTGAAGCTTACATTTAATGGTTTTTTTGAGTATATTTACAGAATCCTGCACCCATCAGCACAGCAAAAATTTAGAACATTTTTGTCACCTCAAGGAGAAACCCCTTCCCCATTAGCAGTCACTCTCTGATCCCCTTCTTTGCAGAGTCCCCTTTTCTGGACATTGATAATAAGAGATCCTACAGTGCGTGGCCTTCTGTGACTGGCTCCTTTCCCTTAGTGTGGCGTTTTCAAGGTCCATCCCTTTTGTAGCACGTATATAACCCCTTTTCATATTTGGGGGGGGCTTGCTGTTCCTGCTCATTCCCGACCCTCCCCCCTCACACAGAATTTCGTGGGCTGTTTATTTTTCTGTCTGAACTAGAGAAGCAACTTCTCTAGGAAAGAGCAAAACTCCTGTTGGTGTTTTTTCCCCCGGGATTGCGTGAAATTTATAATTCAGGAAGAAATAATTTTTTTTCATGTTGATGTCCTCCAAGAGCATGATAAAACCTCAGTTTGCTCAGACTTTTTTTTTGTCCCTGGGAACGTGCTGATGTCTGCCTCATCTAGCCCTTGCACATGTTAAAAGTTACCCGTTTCAGGCTCGGCTTTTCTTCCTGAAACGGAAGTTATTTATATCAAGGCTATTAACTCCCACCCCCTTACTGAATTCTTTTATGGTTTGTAACGGTTTTTCAATTTGGTTTCTTAGATTTTCCAGTTATGCTATTAGACTGTGTGCAAATTATCATTTTACTTCCTCCTTTGGAAGTTTTATACTTTGCTCTCTTTGCCTTATTTAACCATGTTGGCTGCTGTCCCTAGAACAATGAAAAATAATATTCGTGATAATGGACACTCTTGCTTCATTCCTGACTTTAATGAGAAGCTTCGATTATGCAAAATGCTGGTTTGCAGGGGGCAGATGCTTAGCAGGTTAAGTAAGTGTCCATGTGTCCCTGTTTTATCAAGAATTTTAAAAAATCAAGAATGGAAGTTGAAGCTTAGCAAACGCCTTTTCCGTGTCCGTGAAGATGACCGTATTTTTTTTTCCTTTTATCTTTTAATAGGAATAATGATAGGGACTCCTTACATTTCAACTACCCTTGCATTCCTGGTAGAATCCCGCTTGGTCATGGCAAATATTTCAATATATTGCCATACTGGCTTTGTTATTTCATGTCAGAGTTTTGCTTCCATTTCATCAGTGAGATGAGCCTTCAGGTTTTTGGAATGCTTTTTGTTGGGTTTCATTCTCAGTGTGCTTGCCTCACAGAGAGAATGGAGGCTTTCGTTGTCTTCTGTGCTTTTTGACAGTTTAAGTAGAAACAAGGCGCCTGGTGTGGCTCAGTCGGTTGAGTGTCTGACTTTGGCTTGGGTCACGATCTCACGGTTCATGAGTTTGAGCCCCACCTCAGGCTCTCTACTGTCAGCCCAAGAGCCTGCTTCAGATCCTCTGTCCCCCTCTTTCTCGGCCCCTCCCCTTCTCATGATCTCTTTCAAAAATAAAAGCTTGAAGAAAAAAAAAAAAAAAAAAGAAATGGATTATCTCTTCCTGAAAGATTCATTGATCCTCTATGAAACAGTCTGGGCCAGGGCTTTTCTTTGGAGTAGCTCTTTGATTCTGTAATCATTGATCTGTTGTGACTGTTCTGTTCCTTGAATGAGTTTTGTAAATTATTCTGTGTCAGAAAGTATTCATTTTATCCACTTGTCAAATTTACTTGTATGAGGCCAACCAAAACAATTCTTTATTTATTTTTAGACTTATTTATTTATTTTGAGAGGGAGAAGGACAGAGAGAATGTCAGGCAGGCTTCACACCCCTAGTGCAGAGCCCCATGTGGGGCTCAAACTCACAAACTGTGAGATCATGACCTGAGACGAAGTCAGATGCTCAACCAGCTGAGCCACCCAGGTGTTCCTATAATTCTTTTAAATGATGATTTCATCCTTATTTCTTGTCTGTTTTATACATCCCTCCTCCCTGCCCAAACCTTATTTTTACTGATTAGGTTAGTTGGCTAATTACTTACCTTTCTCCCATTCCCAAAGATCCAGCTTTAGGATTTATTTATTAGTAATTACCCTTTTCTGGCTTCGAATTCATTATTTTATGCATTTATTTTTATTAAATTCTTCCTACTTTCCTTGTTTTATAAAAATATTTCTTGTTAGAAGCATAACTCTTTATACTGATAAACAAGGAAAAAAGGAAAAATTAAGGCTATGAATTCTCTGAGCACTGCTTTAGCTGAATCCAATAAGTCCTAAGAGGAGGCATTTTGTTTTTAAAATCTTTTGTAATTTTGGTTTTGATTTCTTCTTTGACTTAAGGCTCATCTGGATTCCACCTATCTACCCAGGTGGTGGGTGCTTTTGTATTGCATTATTTCTAGTTATAATGTATTATGATCAAGAGAATGTTCAATGATGTCTACTTTTTTGGACTTGAATACATTTTTCTTTATGATGTAATCTGTAGTCTTTTTTTGTGAGGTTTTTTTTTTTAATGTTTATTTTTCAGAGAGAGAGGGAGAGACGGTGCAAGCAGGGGAGGGGCAGAAGAGCAAGGGAGACAGAATCTGAAGCAGGCTCCAGGTTCCGAGCTATCAACACAGAGCCCGACGCGGGGCTCAAACTCACAAATGGTGAGACCATGACCTGAGCCGAAGTCAGTCACTTAACCAACTGAGCTACCCAGGTGCCCCAAGTTTTCTGACTTTCTAAATGGGACTTGAAAAGAAGATGTGAGGGGTACCTGGGCGGCTTAGTCAGTTAAATGTCTGACTCTTGGTTGTGGCTTAGGTCCTGATCTCACAGTTTGTGAGTTCAAGCCCCATGTCAGGCTCTGGGAGTCTCTCTGCCCCTCCCCTTGTGCTCATTCACGCTCTCTCTCAAAGTAAACATTAAAAAGAAAAAAATATGTGGCTCTTTTCAGGATTCAGAGTTTGGTGTGCACCAATTATGTCTTCCCGTTAACTATGTTACGTATGTCTTCCATATCCTCGCTTACCTGTCATGGACGGAGAAACGAATTTGACACCCACCGCTAACATGTTTCTATGTGTTTCTTCTTATAGTGCCTAACGCTTTGGCCTTTTGCATGGTGATGCTGTGTTATTTAACACAGAGATCTCAATACCATGAATTTTCATAGTGAATTGCATCCTTCTTTGCCATACTTAATACTTTTTGGCCCAAGTTCAATTTTATCTATTAAGATGGTAACCTCTGCTTTTTTAATTCACATTTTTCTTGAAGCTTTACCAACCCTTTTATTTCAACCTTTCTGAGTTGCTTGGTTTAGATGTGACTCATAGACTGTAGAGTTGAATTAAGCTCTGTGATCCAATCTGAATGGCTTTTTAAACAGTTTTGAGAGTTTTAGCCCATTTACGTTTATTGATATGACAGGTGTCTGGTCTATTTTGTGCTTTATCTTAATTGCATTGAAAAGTCTACCTCTGTGTGATCTGTGCCATGCTGCATACTTACTAATCATAAAGAAGGTTGATCTAGTGCTGTAACTTTACATATATTACCTTAACCCTCTGTTTCTTTGGAACAGTATCTATTACTGTCCTTAAAATGAGCAAACTGATGAAATCAATGTATTTCCTTTTTCTCTCTACATTTTCTCTGAGTTCCCTTCTTTGTATTAAGCTTCCATTACATGACATCAGTTTTAAATGATATCTTTTGGGGCGTCTGGCTGGCTCAGTTGGTAGAGCATGCAACTCTTGATTCCAGGGCTGTGAGTTCAAGCCCCACATTGGGTGTAGAGATTACTAAAAAAAGGGGGGGATGGGCACACCTAGATAGCTCAGTTAAGCATCCAACTTTTTCTTTTAATGTTTATTTTGAAAGAGCACCTTCACGCACAAATGGGGGAGAGACAGAGAGAGGGAGACACAGGATCTGAAGCAGGTTCCAGGCTCGAAGCTGTCAGCACAGAGCCTGATACAAGGCTTAAACTCACAAACTGTGAGATCATGACCTGAGCCGAAGTCAGATGCTTAACTGACTGAGACACCCAGGTGCCCCAAAAGGTATACCTTTTTAAAAGTTTTGTTTTGTTTTAATATTTGTTTATTTTTGAGAGAGGGAGAGAGAGTGTGAGCGGGGGAGGGGCAGAGAGGAAGAATCCCAAGCAGGCTCCCCACTGCCAGTGCAGAGCCCGACGTGGGGCTCGAACTCATGAACTGCAAGATCATGACCTAAGCTACAATCAAGAGTTGGATGCCTAGGGGTGCCTGGGTGGCTCACAGTTTGAGTTCAAGCCCTGCATCAGGCCCTGTGCTGACAGCTCAGAGCCTGGAGCCTGCTTCTGATTCTGTCTCCCTCTCTCTCTCTGCTCCTGCCCCACTCTCATTCTTTTTCTCTCTCAAAAATAAACATTAAAAAAAGAGTATACTATGGGAATATCTGTGCACTTCTGTCGCCATCCCCCTTTCCCCTTCCCTCCTTTCTGTTATCAGCAGTACCATTACTCTATTCTCAGCGCTTGTCGGGGTGGTTACATCACCACAGTCCTAGTTATTTCAGTCTGTCTCTGAGAGAAATAGGGTCAGTGCTCATCACCAGTTCCTGTCCCTTAACTTCCCATCATCCAAAGTTGGCCCACCTGTATATGGCCTAAGGCTTCATGTGAACAGCACTCCAAGAGTTCCCACAAGTTCAGAAAGGTCTCTGTCTCGACTTTCTGCTTGAGTGAATGAAAAATAATCTCTGCGTCACATTGTTTCCTTGAGGATTTTTGGAGACCATATTCTGTTCTCTAATGCTGAATGTCGCCATGGAGAAGTTGAAGCCTGATTTTTCCTTCTTTGTATTTTACTTTGATCTTTCCATATCTTTCATGTTATTACTTTACTAGCATATGTCTTGGGGTTGACCATTCAGAGTCTCTTTTTCCCAGAACACAGCATCATGCCCTTTTGACAGATCCAAGGCTTGTATTATTTCAGTTTCCTTCTTTGGGGACTCTAGTTAAGCACAGATTGACTCTCTTTTGCCTTTCATTTTACTTACTTTTGTGTGTGTGCCTTTTGTTTTTCTTATGCATTCCATTTTCCCCTTTCGCTTTTACGATAAGTTTTTTTCTTCTACTCTTGTATATCTGCTTTGTGGTTTTGCTTTATGGAAGCAATTGTTTTCTAAGTTTTTTCCTTCATGAAGAAATATTTGGCTATAATCTTCATCTCATCTGTGGCTATATTTTTCTGATGAGAAATGGGTTTTTTTTTGTTTTTGTTTTATTTTTGCAAGCCATTACTTAGGCTTTGCCTTTCCTTCTCATTTTCCTTTCGATTAAGTACTATGCTGGTTCAATTTTGATTACTTACCACTGGAAGAGGCTATTTCCATCCCGTTGCCTCAGAGACAAACAGGTTCCTGCAAGTATGGCTTCTTTGTGGGATTTCTTGTTTAGCCCTACCTTCTTCGCTTTTCAGAACGAAGCAGGTCTAGGAAAGGTCTATAACCAGCTGAGGCATCCCTGGCTCCCCTGCGGTAAAGAAGGGGTTTAGATTTTGTTAAGATTTGTACAGGGTGTAGCTGTCATAGTTGGGAAGTGTACACTGCTGGCTCTTTCTGCTTCCCCCCTCAGCCCCACTCGATCTCTGTTGCTTTGGGCAGCCTATCCACCTGTTGCTTAAGGGTTTAACTATCACCTAGTTTTGCCAAAAATGGAACTTGCACTTTGCTTCATGTTGTTTTGGGGCTATTTGTTTACTATATCAACATCCTCAAAACTGAGGGTCTCCTGGTGTTCTTTCAGAGAGAAGAGTCTAGAGAAATACTTGCCTTATCAAAAACCAAATATGACAGATAATTGGGGGAGGGGAGCTTTGGTTTCAAGGAATGTTTTTCATGCACAGTCCCCTTCACTCCTTTATATGACCTCCAGGGAGAACATGCTCTCTTTTGTTAAATTAAGTACTTCACCAAATAGACTGTCCATGGCATCCAATTCACAAAGAGCAAGAATTTAAAATGAAAACTCTCTTTCCCAGAGGAAACCACTGTTAGCAGCTTCACAAATACCCTCCTGAAAAAGACACACATGCAGGAGAAGCAATCAGTAGCCCTCATACATCCCCCCTTCTCAGTCCCTTGCCTTTTTTCCTTACCAGTGCATCCTGGCAATTCGTCACCATCTCATAGAAGGAATACCTTCATCCCTTCTACCAGCCACATGGTATTGTTACATGGACGAAGAATAACATGTCTAACCATCCCTCTGCTGATGGACATTTAGGTTGTTTCTAGTCTCTTGCTGTCCTGAACGGTGCTGGAATGAAATCTTTGTACGTGTATGTGTATCTGTGAAAATATATATATATTTCTCCAGGGTGAACTTACTGACCCAAAGGACGTGTGTTTTCACCCCTGACTGCTCCCGTGCAGCTAGCTAGGCATGATGGCCTGGACTAGTACATCCTTCTGCTGCAAGGCTTGTACCGGACAGTGGGGAGGGCCACCAAGGACATCAGACCCTTTGACATCTTTGTACTTATTAGAAAAGACATGGACTCTGCCTGTAATTGAAAAGCACAGGAAAGAGGGAGGCAGGAAGGGAGATAAGTAAATTGAATTGGGTGCCCTGCTGCTGGTCAAGGCCTGGACAACTGGCAGAGGAGTCTCCTGCCCTTTATTCCTGGGCATGACTTTGGGGCAGTCAGGCCCTGGGCAGACCCCTAGTGCCTGCGGCCCCTCGGGAGGAAGGGAGACAGAAAGGGCCCTCCCTGAGCTCTGTGACTGGACTGCAGGCTGTGCTGCATTTCCTTTTTTTTTTTTTTTTAAAGTAGAAACTTTTGGGGTGCCTGGGTGGCTTAGTCAGTTAAGCGTCCGACTTTCGCTTAGGTCATGATCTCGCGGTTCGTGGGTTCAAGCCCCACATCGGGCTCTGTGTTGACTGCCAGCTCAGAGCGTGGAGCCTGTTTCAGCCTGTGACTCCCTCTCTCTCTGACCCTCCCCTGCTCACACTGTCTCTCTCTCTCTCTCTCTCCTAAAAATAAATAAAACATTAAAAATAAATAAATAAATAAAGTAGAAACTTTTTTTTTTTAATTTCTAGGAGAGAGAGAGAGAGAGACAGCATGAACAGGGGAGGGTCAGAGAGAGAGGGAGATACAGACTCCAAAATAGGCTCCAGGCTCTGAGCTGGCAGTCAGCACAGAGCCCAACACGGGGCTTGAACCCACGAACCGCGAGATCATGACCTAAGCGAAAGTCGGACGCTCAACCGACTAAGCCACCCAGGCGCCCCATGTGCTGCATTTCTTAACACAGGAGAATGGTCTCAACTGGGCCATGTGCAGTGTGACCTTAGACAAGTTGGTCAGCCTCTCAGGGCCGGTGTTCTCCCTTCTGTAAAGCAAGGGGTCAGGTCAGGTGGACCCGAGAAGCCATCCAGCTCTGACCACCTGTGACCATAAAATGTCAGAAGCCTGGTCGGGGGAAGACATGGCCCCATCTGAGCATCCCGCCCTCCGTTCCTGTAAAATGGGATCAGAGCGGCCTAACAACACAGGGCTGCACAAGGCGCGGCAACCACATATGCCCAGAACACAGCCAGCAAACCACATACCTTTCTGGGACCTGAGGCCAGACAGCTAGAGGAGTCGGGAGTGTGGGTGGCCCTATGTCCAGGAGCCTATGCCAGGTGCCTGGAGAAAGTGACCTGGAAAGAAAGAAAAAGAGGTGTGTGTGTGTGTGTTTGCGTGCGCACGCGCACATGGTGGGCAGGGGTCCATTTCCCCTCCTCTACCTCAGGCCTAAGATCTTGGGCTTCTCCCAGCTGCCCAGAGTCCCTGGGTCCCCAACAGGACCTGCCCACACCTGGGACAGAAGCCCTGTTTTTCCTCAGCTGCTCAGGGCCTTCCCTGCTAATAAATATTTGACTTTTCCCATCATGGTGTTGATACATCAACTCTGAGTCACCGCCGCTCTAAGTACATTCTGTGCCGAGAGCCCCAGCGACGCACCGTGGGAGCCTGGGGGTGGCGCTCGGGGACCTGCCATCTGAGACGGGAGCGGCAGAGGCCGCGGCCCGGGAGACTGATGGGAGCCACCACTCTGGCTCCTCTGTAGGTGAGAGTAGTGTACCCAACCTGCCCTCCTTCCCATGAGCCCCCAGGGCACAGGCTTGAGACCAAGACAGTCTGGGGATCAAATCCTGGCTGCACCGTGAATGGGGCGTGTGTGCTCTTGGGCGAGTGAGGAGCTGGCCCTGTGGGCCTGTTAACTCCACTGTGATGTGAAGATAACGGGAGAGGACCCCCAGGGCCTGGGAGCAGGAACACTTTACCTGCCCCTCCCCCTAGAGGGTGGGACCCCCCTCCCCACGCCCACAGAGAGACAGGAGGTTCCTGGGCCCTCTCACATTCACAGAAAGAAGGGCTTGCTAACCCAGGAGGAGCAGGGAGAGGCTCTTCTCCCCAGTTCTCACCCCTTAACCCCCCCAACCCTGACCCCCAAAGGCTGGAACCACAGCCCCCTGAGCATTCCTGCCGGGGCACCTGCTTCCCCTGGCATGAATAAAAGACGGAAGAAACAAAGCAATTTAAAATTCCAATAAAATTAAAAACAAACCTCTGGTAGCAGATTCAATTAGGTAGCTGTCACGGAGTGCAGCCCAGGGACAGAAGGAAGGTCCGGTGCCACCCCCGCCACAGGAACCATGCCTAGGCGCGAGGGGGGGGCTCAGACACGAGGGGCCACAAGTGAGCTCCTTCCATAATTCACCAGGTAAACCCAGCTCTTACAAAGTAGGAAGGTAGGCAGCTTCCTGTGCGACGGCACAGCCACAAGCCATAGCAGAGCACCCTGAGGGCTGCTAAAAGCAGAGGAGGGCGAAGGTCCACATGGCCGCCTTCCACATGGCCCAGAGGTCGCGGCCAGCTCAGTGAGACTGAGGAAAGGAAGTTAGTTACCAGGATTAGGAAGAAGGAAACCTGACTACCCAGTAAGCCCCCAAGCAGCTAGAAGAGCACCGTGCGGATGCAGTCGTGTTCCCTGACAACAGGAGCTGCCAAATGTTTTCTGGAACTTTTCTGGTATTTTCCTCCCTGCAGACCTTGTAGTGTCTATGGTAACTCCTTCAATCCCATCACAGGGTGGCACAAAAACAGCCACGGACTCACAGAAATGAGTCGGCATGGCCGTGTTCCAATAAAACTTTATTTACAAAAACAGGCAGCCGGCCAGGCTTGGCCTGTACACCGTGGTTTGCTGGCTCCTACCCTACACCCAATACTAGAAGCTGGAAAGTACATTTTTAAAAAAAAGATACTATTACAAATTTTTTTTGGCAACAGCTTTATGCTGATGGTAACATACACTGTACAACTCATTCATTCAGAGCGCACTAGCGAATACTTTCCACATTCACAGGGTTGTGCAGCCCTCACCACTGTTACATTTCCAAATGTTTCCTCATCACCCCAGACAGAAACCCCACACCCATCCCCAGCCGGTCCCCGTTTCTCGCAGCCCCCTTACAGCTGGAGGCAACCACAAAACTCCCCGACAAACTCCCCGACCTACTTTCTGTCTCGGCCTTTGCCCCTCTCTGATGTTCTGCATAAATGGAATCTTACACTGTGTGGCCTTTCGTGTCCAGCTGTTTTCACTTCTGTGTGTTCAGGGTTGATCCACGAAGTAGCAGGTGTCAGTACTCGGTTCCCTGTCACTACTGAATAATATTCCATCATGTGGCTGGGTCATGTTTTTATCAGCTGACAAGGCTTTGGGTTGTTTCCACTTCAGGGGCAATGTTGTGAAATGCCCCTTGGAAGGTTCATGTACAAGTTTTCATGGGGACGTAGGTTTTCATTTTTCTCGCATGTAAACCTAAGAGTGGTATTGCTTGGGCACGTGGCAATTCTGTGTTTAACTTTAATAATAATAAAAATTTTTTTTAATGTTTACTTTTGACAGAGACCAAGTGTGAGTGGGAGAGGGGTAGAGAGAGAGGGAGACACAGGATCTGAAGCAGGCTCCAGGCACTGAGCTAGCTGTCAGCACAGAGCCCGACGCGGGGCTTGAACTCACAAATGGTGAGATCATGACCTGAGCCGAAGTTGGACGTTTAGCTGCCTGCGCCACCCAGGCGCCCCTCCGTGTGTAGCTCCCTGAGGAAGTGCCTGAACCGTTTCTGGGTGGTTGTGCTCTCCGACATGACCCCCAGCACCGCACCGGCTTCCCATTTCTCCACATCTTCACCCAAACCACCACGTGGCTTTCTGACTCCAGCCATCCTGCTGGGCACAACGTGCTCGCTCACTGTGGCTTCGATTTGTGGGTGGTATTCTGATTACCAGCTCAGCCTTGTTATTTGTTTCAGGTCCGTTCAGAGTCTCTGTTTCTTCTTACGTCAGACAGGTAGTTTGCGTCTTTCTGGGAATTGTCCGCTTTATCCAAGTTATGGTACCGTTACAATTTATTGAGGAACTAAAATAAATTGATACAAGAGGTAAATGACCTTTGTGGAGAAAAATTTAAATACATTCAGTGATTTTTTTTAAATGTTTTTATTTTTATTTTTTTTAATGTTTATTTATTTCTAGGAGAGAGAGAGAGACAGCGTGAGCAAGGGAGGGTCAGAGAGAGAGGGAGTCACAGACTCTGAAATAGGCTCCAGGCTCCGAGCTGGCAGTCAGCACAGAGCCCAACGCGGGGCTCGAACCCACAAACCGCGAGATCATGACCTAAGTGAAAGTCGGACACTCAACCGACTAAGCCACCCAGGCGCCCCTAAAATGTTTTTATTTTTGAGAGAGCACAAGCAGGGGAGGGAAAGAAAAAGAGGGAGACAGAGGATCTGAAGCGGGCTTTACACTGACAGCAGTGAGCCTGTTGTGAGGATCCAACTCATGAACCACCAGATCATGACCTGAGCTGAAGACAGATGCTCAACTGACTGAGCCACCAGGTGTCCCCAGTGATACATATTTTTTTAATGTTTATTATGGGGGGGAGGGGTAGAGACAGAGGATCCGAAACAGGCTCTGCACTGAGAGAGCCTGATGTGGGGCTTGAACTCACGAGCCTCAAGATCATGACCTGAGCTGAAATCAGATGCTTAAATTACTGAGCCACCCAGGCGCCCCAATCCAGTGATATTTTTTAAATACCTAAATAAATGTGGACGTAGATTACGCACACGGACAGAGTTTCGGTACGGGAAAAGTCAACCGGTCCTCCTGACCATGTGTGTGATGGGGCAGGGAGGGAGTGTATAATTTGAAAGGCTGACTTTGTCAGAGGTACCTTGCCCATGCTTGGCCTTTTGTTCTTACCAAAATAGTATAAGGACAGGGGACCGGGCTAGTACCTCTATGGCTTCATGGCTGAGGTGGTGTGGTCAGCACAGGGCCAGAGAGAACCAAGGCAGGGAGCAGAACATCTAGAAATGGGTCAGTGTGCATGTGAGCTGAGTCTGGGACAAAGCAGGCCTTGCCGGTGCGGGAATGAAAGACGCTGGAGCCCTACCTCACACCACACAGCAAAAGGAGTTCCAGACAGGCTTAAAACCTGGTCCCAGGGAGTGCAAAACCTTATCCCTCTTTGAAGAAAATGATGGAGAGTATCACCCAGGAAAGATTTGCAAATGGAGAGGGGGAAGAAAGCGCAAATAAAGGAAACACTCTGGACAGCGTTAAAATTAAAAACTGCAGCTTGGCAAAATATACCATAAAAAAGTCAAGACTAGACAAAAATAGAGGGTGTCTGCAGTGCTTATAAGGGACCAGTATCCAGAGTAGAGAGAGCCAGGGACTCGGCTGCAGAGAGACAGCAATGGGGAGGGGGAGGGGGGGCGGGGGGCAGGGTGTGTGCGGAGGGAAGGGGAGATGAGTCAGACCAACGAGGTCCTGGATGGAGACAGACAGGGGTGTGCATATGGCCAGGAAGAGGAGGGACGAGGCAGCAGTTCTAAAGGGCACTGGGCAGGCAGCAGTGCCGCGGGTGGGCCGGGGAGCCGGCGAGGCCAGGCTCTGGGTACTGGGAGACAGTGAGAAGTAGGCTGTCAGAAGCCAGCCAGGGAGCAGGCAAGGGAAGGGGAGAGGAGAGGCAGGAAGGTCCAGCTGGGGCGGGATTAAAGCCCAGCCCTGCCTGCAGGGCCACCGCAGCCACCACAGGGCCGGGGAGGTGTGTGTGGACACCCACGTGTGCTGTGAGCACCTGCCGGTCTTTGTGGACAGGATGTCCCTGAATATCTGGGCACAGGTGGCTCCAGTGTTTGCCCCTGAGGATGTGAGTGTGTGTGTGCCTGCGTGTGCGCACACACAGTTAGAGGATGAGGGGCTCCTCTGTGTAGTGCCCAGTGACAACCACGACCCTGCACAGCCTAGTCTGGCCGGGAAAGAGCTGGAAGGCAGGGGGCCGGCCTTTTCTGACCACCCACTAGGTACCAAGATTTCTCATTTAATCCTCCTTCACCCTGTTCCCATAGGACAAATGGAGGCCGGGGAGCTGCGGTCACCTCCCTGAGGTCACCCAGCTGGTAATGGGGGCACTGGGACTCATACTCTGGTCAGTGCACTGGGGCTGGGGGAGGTCAGGGTTGCTGGCTGCCACCACTGTCCCTCTCCACATCCCCCCCAGCGGAGGCCAGAGAACAGCTGCATCTGCCCTGGCCCGGCCGCCTTCCCCACGTACCCCCACCCCCTTCCTGGGCGGCCTCATTAGGGATTCTGCCGGTGCCACCAGCTAATTAGTGTCACGTTAATTGAGCATTCAGGAGGCTGCCACCTCCAAGGGCAGAGTGTCGGCAGCAAAGGGGAATGCAGATGCGGGATGCTCCTCCCTGTGGGCTTGGGCCAGGCCCTGTGTTCAGGGACCCCTTGCTCCCTGAGCAGCCCAGCACACCCCTCCCCCCATTTCAACAATGTAATGCCCGCTGTGGCTTCCTAAGCCTGAAGGCACGAGGCAACAGCAAAATCTGCAACCGCAGGAGAAAGATGGCATTTGCTGAACGCCTACTGTGTGCCTGGCGTACCTTTCGCCCTCCCTCTCCCCCTACAGGACGGCTACAGTGAGGTCCATTGCACGGTCACAAACTCCAGGGCCCACCAGGGGAGCAGCTTCCACACGACTGTGTCCCATGGACCAGCAGGAGCCTGAGTTCGGCGGGATGGCCCCTGGAGGGACCAGCCTGTCGCCTTGGGAGGTGCCTGGGGCGGCTCTCCCCCCACCACGCCCTCCCCAACCTGCCCCTTGGTGAGCCGGTACCGCACACCTTACAGGGCAGAGTACCACGTGGACTTCAGCCTCTTGTGATCTGTCCACTCCTTCATCCCCTTAATGATGAGAAGCAGCGTTACGTCAAGTGGCCCACCCAAGGTCACCCACAGCAAGTGGTGACGCTCCGCGTCTGTCCACCACGGCCTGACTCCCACCAGAGCTGTGCACCTGTGCCCCCTGTGGGCTCTCCGGCAGAGCCCCGACCCTGCACCCCTCCCTCTCCCGTCCTCGCAGTGCCGCGGAGTCCCGCTCTCCTGTCTCCCTGTAGCAACATTAAATCCCACTCAAAGGGCTGCTTTTAATTGGCTTAATATACTCGTTAATAACCACGTCTCGTTAACGCACCTGTAAAAGGCCCATAACATTAACGTAATGGCAGTGATGGGCTCGTCCGCACTTCCAGCCAGCCTTTTAAATTTCCCTTAATGGGGGCCGCGGGGCAGGGCAGCCCAGCTCACAGGGTGGGTGCCTTTGTTTCCGTGCTGCTGCAGGAGTTGGGTTCTGTCTGCCTGCTGCCCCTCAGCCTCTGGGAGGCCTCAGAACAGGGAATTCTCTGGACTCTGCAGCACTTTCCCAGCACCTGCCATGGCACCACATGTCTTTCAGGCGTCAGGGTGGCGAGGGAGTGCAGGGCCTGGCCTCAGTCCCTAGCCCAGGAGAAAGGTCAACAGGCCGTTAAGACATGGGGAGCACGCTGTGGGGGCGGGGGCACATCCGGGCAGAGATGTGGAGCGCCGAGCCAGCCACCCAGGGCGGTTGTGAGCAGCCCTTCGTACTTCATTCTCCCAGCACGGAATTCAGGACCTTCTGTGCTCCAGGCACTTGTAGGGGCAATTCCACCCGACCCCAGGCTGACCACCCTCAATCAGGAAGCATGGAGGACCCCGAGGTGTCTCAGGGTGTGGGAGACAGATGGACACAGACTGGATGAGTTGGGTGTCTGCGGGAGGGGAGCACAGGAGACCGCAGTCCAGCCGGGCTCTAAAGGACCAGGGGGGATTTGGTTACCGATGGAAAGCAGATCAGTGTGCGAGAATCATCCCGAGCCACTGTGGGGCCCAGGGGACCGACGGCCAGGGCTCAGATCCTGGCTCACAGATCCTTTCTGTGTGGCCAGAGCTCTCAAACTGGTGGTCCTTGGGCCATTTCCCGCCAGGTGTATGGCTTGCCTGGCTCAGTGATGGAGCTTCAAGGGTGAACGCCCCTGGGCAGGGCTCAGCCTCCCCCTGCACCTGGTCCCTGCCCCGCCTGGGCCTTCGGGCTCATTCCCAACCCATCTGTCCTTCAGTCCTCAGCAAAAATCCCTGCTTGACACCCTGTACCTTGAATGTCCTCCCTCTTCTGAAACCCAGAGCTGCCTTCCAGGCTGCCGTGAGGACTTCAGAAGTGCAGGGGTGGAAGGGTTTGGCACAGTGCCTGGCCCGGGCCCACACTCAACAGAGAGCAGTGGTTGGCATGTGAGAGGAGGCCGCGGGGCCACCGTGTGTGTGTGTGTCCGGGGGCCTGTGAGGAAGGAGGGCTGCAGAGAGAGGTCAGGGTCTGATGGCTGGGGCCTCGAATGCCATCCTGAGCAGTTCAGACTTCACAAAACCGGGGCCCACTGGAGGGATTTACAGAGAGGCAGTGGAGGGGGCTTTAGTGAGGACATCACCACCAGCAACCATAGCGCCCACTGAGGACAGGCCCCTTCATGGTCCTCACAAAAACTCTCCAAGGCCAACAGCAGCAGCGTCCCCATTTTACACAAGAGAAAACTGAGGCTGCCAGAGGGGTCGCAGCCCCCTCAAAGCCACAGTCAGTGTGTGGCAGAGCCGGAATCTGAACCCAGATGCCTGGGACTCAGCCCACGTTTACCCCCCTGCCAAAACCTCCAAAGGCTGCCAGCCTCCCTCCATGCTCTGCCCGGGAGCAGGGGCAGCTGGACAGTGGCAGCGCCAGGACGGGGGAGAAAAGGGAGGGCCTCAGGCTGCTCAAGGCCCAGGCAAGAGGCGGCGGCTTTGAAGCAGGCTTCGTGACGCAGACGGCAAGGGCAGGAGGGCCCTGGGAGAAAGGAGAGCTGTGCGCCTGTCCCCCACCCTAAAGCGACACAAGGTCACGGCCAGCCACTGGCAACTACAGAAAAGCACGGAGAAGAAACAAAATGCCCCCTCATCAGGCAGGGCCATGCTGGCACCTGGGGCTTTTTTCTTCAGTCTTGATTTGACCCCCCACCCCTCAGGGAAGGAGAGAGATGGAGGGCTCTTGAGAGCCCTTCTGTCACCTCCTCTTTCCACGTACCTGTTTGCCCTCCTGGTCAGAGCCATCTAGAACCCAAGTTTTAGTGCCGAGCAAAGCACATCCATCACTGCTGAGGACCTGCTGGGTGTGCCGTCTCGTGGGGACAGTCAGGCTGCTCCCAGGACTTCCTCTGCCCTGTTTTCCACCCAGTAGCCCAAGGGGTCTGTCAGAATTCAAGGGAAGTCACGTCCTTCCTCTTGTCCCCACCCCCCCATTGTGGAGCAAGAGCCCAGGCCCTCAAGTGCGCCGCCCCGTCCGTCTTCTACGAACCTTCGCTGCTGCCTCTGCTTTCCCGGACGCCCCTCGTCCACTCCCATTGGCCTCGGCGCTCGCTGTCCCACTGCAGACACTGCTCTTCGTCAGCCAGCTGCACGGCTCACTCAGTCACCTTCCCACCTTCCCCCAAAGGCCATATCATCAGAGGCCCCACCCTCGCTGATCCCGGATCCACACTAAACCAGGTCCGCCCCGCCCCTGTGCCCTGCTGTTTCTGTCCATGTGCTTGCATAACCAATCACCCCAAAACCCAGTGGCCTCCACCAGCCACCTACTATGCTCAGGAGTATGGACAGGGCACAGGCTGGGGGATGTAATCTTTTGGAGCCTTGCTTCCTCATATACCAGGTGGTTGATGCCGGCGGTTGGTAAAACACCCACACGTGGCCTTTCCACATGACCTGGACTTGCCAAAGCACAGTGGCTGGGGTCCGGGGCCGGACACCCCGAGACACTGGTCTCCAGGCGAAGCCACGCTGCCTGTGACAACCCAGCAGGACCACACGGCACCGCGCCTGCTGCACTCTACTCAGTAGAATCACGTTGCCCAATTACTTCCTGTTGGAGCAAAGGAACCATGGCCTCTGCTCTTTGTGGGAGGAGTGCCAGAGAAGTCGCAGGCGTGTTCTAAAGCTACCACACCTGCTTCATCCCCATTCCCAGGGCAGGTTGCTGCCTTACGTGGTATGTAGGACTGTCTCCCACCAGACTGTTGGCTCCCTGAGAGCAGGGACTCTGGTTTGCTCTGGTTACCGCTGCTTCTCCAAAGCCCTGCCTAGTGCCTGCATAGACGAGGGCCCTGGAAGCATCCGGTGGGTGTGGGGCTGAGGGGAGGTTTCCGAGAGGCTTAGTTCCTCCCAAGTGTCATGACGGCAGGGAACAGGGGCCCCCAGGCTGGATGGGTCCGTCTGGCCACAGCTTCCTCATTCATTCAATGAACATTCCTGAGCACCTACTATGTGTCCTGGAGACACTGGGGATGCAGCAGTGAGCAAGTCAGCTCAAGGAGCCTGAGTCTGGTGGGGGAGGACAAGCCCAGGGCATGTGGTGACTGAGCCCAGGTACTGATGGAGCCTCCAGGGGGCCGCCTAGCCCAGACTGGGGGAATCAGAGAGGGCAGGGAGGGAGTAGCACCCAAGAGAGACCCCCTGGGGTCCCCCCACCAGGCCCCCTCCCCTACCACCCATTAACCCTGTGAGCACTGCTCCCCCCGCCCCCCATCCTTACCACTGCTTAGAAGCCCGCCACAGACAGACGGCTCAGCTGGTCCCATCTGTGATGCCTTTTTTGTGTCATTATACTGGCCACGCGGGGCTGTGCAAGGCACTGAACTGTGGGGGCTGGGTTTGAGGGACCCGGAGTGGGTGTGGAGAAAGCCCTTCAGGAACAAGACCTAAAGTAGCAGCTGTGGTGGCCACAGCGCCACCAGGCCAGGCTTGGGACCAGGGACTCTGGTGACCTGCAGCGGCACGTCCCTGCCCCCACCCAAACCCTCCCATTCAAGACACCCAAGAGCCCTGAGCACGTGCCCAGGCAAGAGCTGCCCAGGACCGCGAGCTAGCAGGCCCTAGCAGCCAGCAAAGTGGGGGGGCGGGGAGAGCTGCCGGGCCTGTGACCTCCAACGGCTCACCTCCTGCCTCTCGGGGCCTCCAGGCTGACTCCAGGGTCCCTCCTTTGGCTTATCCCCCTCCCAGTTCTGTGGAAGAGGGAGAGCCCTTCGAGTGGCCTGCCTCATGGGGTGATTAGAAAGAAGACCTGGAAGGAAGGCACACCGGTCCAGATCTCAGCTCTGCCCCCTCACCCATTGCATAGTCTCAGGAAGCTCTGAGCTCACATCCTCATCTGTAAAACAGGGGTCTCTCCTGTCTATTGCTGGGTAACTGGCTGCATCATTAGCGGCCTGAGACCTGTATAGACATGTGTTCTCTCTCATGGTTGTGATCAGGGACTCAGGAGATGCTGAGTGGGGCAGTTCTGCTGGGCGCCTTCCATGAAGCTGCAGTCAGGATGCTGGCTGGGGTGGCACTCATCCGAAGGCTCGACCAGGGCTGCCTCACATGGCTGTGGGCAGGAGGCCCCCAGTCAGCTGCCCCGTGGGCTTCTCCATGGGCTGCTTCCCCTGCAGCAAGTGATCCCAGTGAGTGAGGAGGAGGAGGCCACAGCGCCTCCATGACCTGGTCTTGGCTGGGTCCACAGGACCTCAGAGGTCACCTGGGTCAGCCCCACTTGGGGAGGCAGGGGGAAATGGCACACAAGCGTGAGTACCAAGAAGTGACAGTGATGCAGAGGGGTGTGGCACATCTTGGTGGCTGCCTGCCAAATGCTCTGACTCATCCGCTGCCTCATCTGTCGAGTAGGGACCATCACCCACTTCTCAGAGCGGTCAGGTGCCCTGCACGAGATGTCAAGGAAAGCCACAGGCACAGAGTTGAGCCCGTACTCCACGCTTACTGAAAGGCAGCCTTCCGTCCACTCCCACAAGTGCTGCAGGGACTGGCCTGCCCTCCTGGCGCCCTGCTGGCCAGCAGGGGGCCAGACCGGCTCCTCCTTTCCGTGAATGGGAACCAGTAACAGGCAGCACTTATTTCCACCCCCCCCCCCCCCCCCCCCCCCGCTCTCTTCTTCTTCTTAAAGGTTTTAAACACCTAATTTATTCCATCCATTAGATAGATTTTGTAGATTTAATCATTTTCACAGTTGGTGGCTCATTGGATACTCAAGATAAACTCCAAATGAAAGTATAATGGTGAGGACAAATGAGTTTTCACACCACAATGGCAGAAACCTGCTTGGGAAGAGGGTTTAAGAGGAACAAAAATACATACAGATATAATTTTTTTTCCTCAGCAGCCGCTTTTGCTGACTATAGTAGGTTACCACAGTTAATTTCACCAGTTTTGTTCATCTGTAAAATTGCATAAAAGTGACATTTTTGTGCTCATTATAGCAACTGCTGATTTATGGCTGGTAAATGAAGAGCTGGTCCCTTTTTTGTGGGACTCTCCGAGCGGCGCTAAGTGCCCATGAAATTGCTTGTATAATGTAGTTTAAATCCAATCTCAGAGAAAGATTCCCCCGTTGGCCAAAGTGACATTTCCATTCTCCACACCGAGTTTATTTTAGGCCACTTAGGAGGGGGCTGCCCCAGGCAGGGTCAGGATGGGGGCCTGTGGCCGGCCAGGGGTCAGCTGCACCTGCCCGGCCCCGTATTATGCCCAAGGGCTGGAGGGGCACTGCCCTAGTCTCCGTGGGCTGCTGAGTGCCGCCTGACTCTTCCCTCCCTGCCGCCACTGCCCTGCGCAGGTCAGGCCACATTCCTGCACCTTGGGGCAGAGGGAAATGACCTTTGCAACACGCATGCGCACCCCTGCCCCTCCTCCCCTGCAGCCTACCCTGGCTGCCCATGGCCTGGGGCGGGGCTCTCTGTGGGAGAGCGCTGCAGGATGTTTAGGGATGGGGGGGGCCAAGTTGTAATGACCACATACATCACCAAACGTGGCCAGTGTGCCCACTGGGGAAGGACCACTGCCCTGCGGCCAGGAGGCCCCTCTGGAATTGCCCCCCCCCCCGCCCAGGCCACCTCTCTCTCCTCCACATGCCTGCTCCAGGCTTCTCTCATTCCCTATTATTTACAGTTCCCACTCGGGACATGCTTCCTCACCTCTGGACCTCTGCCTGTGCTGTTTCTTCTGCCTGAAATATGTTGCTCTCACCCCTTTCGACATGGCCTTCACTGGGATGCTCTTTCTTCCAGAAAGCTCACTTTTCAGAGCCCGGCTGGGTGAGGATCCCGCCTGCAACCCCAAATGCCCGAGCCTTCCCATCGCAGCACATGTCTTGCTGATAGGCTGGGGGCCCAACAAGGGGCTGGGGGAGTGAGGCTCTGGATGGATGGGATGTGGGGTGAGGTGGGGTCTGCAGTCCACCCCAGCCACAGTGCCAGGACTCCCTGGGCTGGTCCGAAGGAAGGGCAGCTGGAGCCCCTGCCTGCCCCCTAGGGAGGCACAGGCAGATGGGGAGGGCGTCGTCAGCGCTCCCACCCAGAGGGCGCCTGGTTCTGCCAGCACCTCCACCACACACGACCTGTGAGTTCGCGGCCACCCAGGGAGGCAGTGTTCCTGGCAGTGTCACCTCCCATTTTACAGATGAGGAAACTGAGGCTCAGCCTGGTGAAGCCCCATTCTCAAGTCCCCCCTGGGAGTCACCGGTCAGCTCCAGGGGTGGCATGGGGCAGGAGAAAGGCAGCGTGTTGCGGAGACCTTGTAGGGGCCCCTTGCCCCAGGGCCCAGACGGGTCACTGCCTCCCAACTCCAACTATGTGCTCAGCTCCTTGACAGCCACCTCTCCAGGCCACCCTGCGCGACAGACAGCCATGATCCCCGTTCCACAGGTGGGGAAACTGAGGCTCAGTCAGGCAAGCCACAAAGCCCCACAACTAGGCAAGGCTCCCCCCAGCCAGCTCCAAACCCTGGAGCCTTCCCACCTGTCTCCTGCAGGCCCCCGCTCCTTTCCCTACCTCAGGAGGGTCCTAGGCAGCACAGAGCAACACCTCCGGCCCAGGAGGGGCTCTGGATGGAAGGGGGAGGGTTGCTGGTGAGCAGGGTGGGCACCAGTAGGACAGTCGTCCTGTCCCACACAGTGCAGCCCTACCATGACAGCATGCAGAAAACGCAGTGGGTACCACGCTCGCCTTGCAGGTGACAGGCAGGTTTGGGGACGGGCCAGACAGCCATTGTGGCTAAAATATCTCCTCACCTGCCTACTGATCAAGCAGGCGATGTGAGTAGCCAATGAAAGCCCATAGAGCCGCTCCTGTCTGTCTGTTGTTGGTTCACACAGCAACATGCTTAACTGTCCCATAGAGGTCAGCAGGCCACCATCATCCCATCTGACATGTGAGCAAAGGGAGGTGCAGAGAGGATAACGAAGAGCTAGGAGGAAGGGCCAAGCGTCAGTGAGGTGTGGCGCCCCCGGGACTCCTGATCTCTGTGGGGAAGCGTGGCCTGGCACAGGCCCATGGGCAAACTGTGGGGCCTCTTCTCCTAGAGCTGCATGTTCACCCGCCCGAGTCCCCGCCCTGTGCCCAGTCCCAAGGGAACTCACTGGACACACGCACCAGCAAGTGCGGTGGTATGGGCGTCGGCCCCAAACCGGAAACCGCCCAAATGCCACCAGCCGTAGGAAGGAGGAGTAGCCGGTGGCACAGTCCCGCACGAGGACCACACGGCCGTGAGGAGGTGCGAACCGCGGCCACCTGAGCGAATCTCACAAAACACCTTAAGCAGCAGAGGCCGATGTGGGTGTGCACGCGTGGCAGGATTCCCTCCCGCGTGTACAGAGGTCAGGACAGCTGTGCACTTGGGCAGAGTCGCACAGGACACTTCTGGGGACTGGCGGTGACCCATCTCAGCTGCAGCGCGTTCTGTCCATGAAGGCTCAGCTTCTCCTTTCTGTACTTTTCACCCAGTTCGAAGCTTTGGAGTTGAGAAGGGACACACGGAGGAGCAAAGGGGGGCGAATGGGGAACCGGACGAGGGAGAGGCAGGCTGTGGCCTCACGGCCTCCCCGGAGCATGGGACCAGCTCTCACCCGTGCTTTCCTCTCCGCTTGTCCCCACAGGCGAGACAGCCGCCAGCTCCATGCATTCGTCCCGCTACCCGAGCCCGGCAGAGCTGGACGCCTACGCGGAGAAGGTGGCCAACAGCCCGCTGTCCATCAAGATCTTCCCCACCAACATCCGGGTGCCCCAGCACAAGCACCTGGGCCGCACGGTCAACGGTTATGACACCAGCGGCCAGCGCTACAGCCCCTACCCGCAGCACTCCGCCGGCTACCAGGGCCTGCTGGCCATCGTCAAGGCCGCCGTCTCCTCCTCCGGCAGTGCGGCACCGGCCGGGCCCGCCAAAAGCGTGCTCAAGAGCGCCGAGGGCAAGCGGACCAAGCTGTCACCAGCCGCCGTGCAGGTGGGCATCGCGCCCTACCCGGCGCCCAGCGCTCTGGGGCCCCTGGCCTATCCCAAGCCGCCCGAGGCGCCTGCCCCACCACCGGGCCTGCCCGCTGCCGCCGCCACCGCCGCCTCCGTCATCCCCCTGCCTGGCCGCGGCCTGCCCCTGCCGCCTTCCAACCTGCCCTCCATCCACAGCATCCTCTACCAGCTCAACCAGCAGTGCCAGGCCCCGGGCGCCGCGCCTGCCGCCTGCCAGGCCGTAGCCGGTCCCCACCCCAGCCCGGCCAAGCACGGCCCTGTGCCCAGCTTCCCCGGCATGGCCTACTCAGCTGCTGCAGGCCTGCCTGACTGCCGCAAAGGGGCCGAGCTGGGCCAGGGCGGCACGGCGGCCTTAACGTTGGCTGGGGCCACGAAGCCTGCAGGGTACGCGGACGGGGGCCTGGATTACCTGCTGTGGCCGCAGAAGCCGCCCCCGCCGCCTCCCCAGCCGCTGCGGGCCTACAGCGGCAGCACTGTGGCCAGCAAGTCCCCGGAGGCTTGCGGGGGGCGGCTGTACGAGCGGGCTAGCGGGTCACCCCTCAACTGCGGCATGGGACTGCCCACCGGCTTCACTGTGGGCCAGTACTTCGCTGCCCCCTGGAACAGTGTGCTGGTGACCCCCACCAGCGACTGCTACAACCCGGCGGCGGCCGTGGCGGTCACTGAGCTGGGGCCGGGGGCGCCCCGGGAGCTGGCGGGGCCCCCCGTGGAGGCCCTCTCCGGCCTGCCCAGCAAAAGCGTGTGCAACACGGCGGCGCTGAGCAGCAGCCTGCAGTCGCTGGAGTATCTCATCAATGACATCCGGCCGCCCTGCATCAAGGAGCAGATGCTGGGCAAGGGCTACGAGACCGTGGCTGTGCCCCGGCTGCTCGACCACCAGCATGCCCACATCCGCCTGCCCGTCTACAGATAAGGCCTGCCCGGCAGACGCGCGGACAGATGGACAGGGCGCTGAGCAGGGAGGCAGGCCGCAGAAGAGGGTGGGTAGTGCGCAGGGGCGCCCAGCCTCGCCCTGTGCCCGAGTGCCCGCGGGTGCCCACAGGGAAGCCGGGCTGGCTGCCGCCACGCGGCCACCTGATGGGGAGCCTCGGGGCAACTTGGCTCCCCAAGGCCCCTCCCTGCTGTCATCGGCTGCCCTAGGACACGGGGAGGGCCCGGGACAGCTGCAGACGCCCGCCACTTCCTCCATCCAGGCTGGTGGAGGCAGGGAGAGAGAAACCACTTTAAAACAGGAATGGTTCTTTCTGGTTTTCCCGAGAGAGGGGCTCAGGCCAGGGCAGGACACTGGAGGAAATGTGATGGTCCAGAGTCAGGGCGGGGTCAGAACAGCCCCCAGGGGTCGGAGAGCTCCTCCCCCCACGGGCTCCCCAGTCTCCTGGAAAAGGAGCAGAGAGGCGGGGTATAGGAAGTTCCAGGGCCTGCAGCAACCCCCAATGGCCAATCCAGGTGAAGACCACTCTGAGAGGCTCCAAGGACCACCACTCCCCTGCTCCTCCTCCTCTAGATTCTCCTTCCCCCTCCCATTTCTTCCCAACACAGAATTATACCCCCATCCCCACTCTCCAAGCCCCGTACTACCACCATCCCCCTTCTCTCCACATCTTACAGAGCTGCTGGGCACAGCCCTCCAGGCTGTGCACTGCACAAGGGCACCTCATCCAAGGAGACACCATTTGCATCCTAGACATGTATATTTATTATGGCAGTTTTCTGAATCTTGAGGAAGGGGCGCCATTTTCCTATTCGCACAAAGGCACCCCAGGGGCTAACAGTGGGCCTGCTATCTTAGGCACTGGTCAGAGGGACCCTACCCTGCCTTCCTCAGGGGTTGTCCTCAGAGCCAACGAGGAGGCAACCTACTGGTCTTCATTGGGAGATCCAGTCCAACGCCTTCCCTGCAAGCTGCCCTCCCAGGCCCGCCCCACACCATCAAGGGGGGGGGGGGCGGGCATGGGGGCAGGCAAGGACCCCTGTTAAGTCCCCAAGGCTCGAAGTCCCCCAGTCCTGGCCCATCCGGCACTCCGGAAGCGGTACTGTATCTCTCCAAGGCCTGTTCGAGCACTAAGTGCATTTACAAATCTCTGAGAATGTTTTTTTTTTATACTAAAATTGACCATTATATTCTACTGTGAGAAGTGCAGTCTGCACTATATTGTTTTAAAAACGAAGAGAAAGAAAAAAAAAGGAAAACACAGATGGTGTCTCAGCTGTGGAATTGTTTTGTAGCTCTTGTTTTGTTCTGTCTCCCTTCCCGCCCTCGGGAGGAAAACGGGCTGCCTTCCCTGCAGCCGTCCGGGATTGGGGCCCCGGGGCCCCAGGGCAGCAGGCCAGGAACCTTCTGGCACCCACCAGCCACTCTGCATTCGGGGTTTCGTTTACTTTTCCAGCTCTTTCACGGCGGACACTGTCATTTACCCTGTTTACGTGTCCGCACAGGCAGGAGGCCACCGGGCACGGCCAGCGACTCCTGTACAGAGTGGCTGAGACGGACCCGAGCCGGGGCCCCTGGGCCCATTCCCTGGATGGTGCAGGGGTGTCTGGGGGTGGTGTCTCCCCGCATCAGGAAATGCCTCCCCAGCTTCTCTGTGTCTGACACGCTCAACCTTCCTTGGGGCAGGGTGGCTGCAGGCAGGCCAAAGTGGCTGTGGCAGTGACCTTCTCCCTGGCCAGCCCCAACACACACCCACCGCAGGCCCCGGTTGCCCGGAGATCGGCAGGAGGCCATCGCACCCCAGGACCCTTGGCATTTATCAGGCACTTAACTTTGCGCTGGGTGTTTTCATGTACACTGTACCTCACCGGAGCCTCCACTTCCTTACAAGGTAGTAGGTGTCTGAGAGGAAGGAACCGAGGCTCAGAGATGTTGGGTGACCTGCCTAAGGTCACACAGCAATTCTGAAAAGTTGGGGTTTGGCCTCCACAGCATGGACTCGTCTTCACATCCTGTCTCTGCCCTATCCCCTGGCAGGGAGGAGTTTGATTTTGTTGTTTTCAGTTTCTAAATTATTTTTTAAATGTTTTTGAGAGGGAGAGCGAGCTGGGGAGAGGCAGAGAGAAAGAGAGAGAGAGGGACAGAGCTTCTGAAGCGGGCTGTGTGCTGATAGCACAGAGTCTGTCGCAGGGCCCGAACCCATGAGCTGTGAGATCATGAGCTGAGCCCTAGTGGGACACTTGCTGAGCTGCCCAGGCAACCCGCCCCCCGCCCAGTGTGTTTGATGCAGGCCTCCCTTCCCCTTGCTCGGAGCCCTACGTGGGTGCCAGGCGGGACCCAGGCCCTTCTGCACATCACCCTCAAGCCCTGGGAGCGGCCTTGGCGTCCTGCTGGGCGACCAGCTGAGAAAGTGCTGCCAGGCAGGCCTCTGGAAGTGATCCTAAGTGGGATGCAAACAGCAGTTGACAAAGCGCTTTTCTGACCTCCCAAAATGGAGCCTCACAACAGTTGGATCAGGTCTGTAACGATCGTCCCCATCTTACGGATGAGAAGGAAGAACCTGACGACGGCCTCACGGACGGATGGGTGGACGAACAGTGGGTAAGAGGGAGCTGGGTCGTGGCATCAGGCCCCCACCCTGGCTCAGGCAGCCTCCGCCCTCACACAGCTGCAGCCTGCCCACGGCCCCTGGAGACAGGCAGACCAGCAGGCCCAGCCTCTGGAAGGAGCTAGAAGCAGGCTGGAGTCGGGGCTTTGCTCCTCTGGGTGACCCTGAACCAGACAGGGAATTCAAGGACAAAAGCACCGTTCTGGAGTCTGGGAGAGGGGCAGAGCCACAGCGTCTAGGGCCAGGTTCAGGGCTGGGTGGTGGCCTGTGGCTCGGCTGTTCCCAGGGGCCACCTTCATGCCAGCGTGGTCTCTGGGGTGCCCAGGTCCCCAGGCCCAGGCACGCTGGGCATCAGGGGAGCACACGGAGGCAAGGCTGGGGCCAGCATCCAAGCCGCGTCCCTCCCATTTGCAGAGATTTGGAGACTCGGATGGAGGGCCCGCCTCCTCTTTGGGAGGTGCGCGTGGGGTGTGGGGCCGGTGCCCCCCAGCACAGGCTGGGCCAGGCCCCGGGGTCCGGCTGGGCTTCTGGCCCTACCTCAGCACCGGCTCCCCGGGCGCCTTGGCCCAGCTCCTTCCCCAGAGCCTAACTGGCTGAGCACAAAGAGCCTTCCGGAGTCGCCATTCCGACATGCCGACATGCCGCCAACAGCAGTGTGCCCTTAATATCGTTGCCTTGCAGCACAGGCGATGACCACGTTACTATCAGTGCTGCAATCGCCCACAGTCACCCTAGGCACACCCGTCACCGGGCTCGGCGCTAACCAGTATTAGTCGTCATGGTCATTGGCCCCCACACCGGTGCACCCCCCCGTGTCCCGGGTGAGGCTGCCCAGAGTCAGCTGAGGACGGAGGGTGGAGAGGCAGCTGGACAGAACCCAGGCCTGTCTGATTCAGAGTCTGACCTGTGAACTGCCACACTTTGTGGAGAACGGTACACTGCCACCGTGCCCCCGGTACAGCCACTGGCTCCAGGACCCGGGTCCAGCCTGGGGTCCCACGCCCGGCTGCAGGGCGGCATGCTGGGGGAAGGGGCGGGAAGGGGGGGGCGGTCTGCCTTTCTCGGTCTCCAAGTCTCTCCTGGCCACACCCGGCTTCTCCTCCTCCATTTAGCTGCCTTGGGCTCACAGTCCGAGGAGCTGACCTGTCCCACACACAGCCACACGAGGCTGGCCCAGAACCTCGAGACTTCTGGCCACTTACTTCGCTAACCAGGGCTACAAGATCCCTCCACTTTACAGAGACATCAGAGCTGCCCCAGAGGGGCCTGAACGCTTGGGCGCATATTTCAGCGGAGGGTCTGGTACAGAGGACACTTTAAATAGACACCCTTCACTCCCCCATGCCCCTGACTGGGCTCTACCTTCCAGGCCCAACTAGGGGCTGTGAGGGCCCTTTAAGGGAGCCACACAGTGGGGCAGGGTGCACGGGGAACACCCCCCACTCCCACCCCCTCTCAGCTGGAAGCCCTACGGTATGTTCCAGGTCGTATGTTCCAGGTCGCTGGCTGCTGCGGGCCAAGTTCAGGGGTTGGCCCTGTCTCAGTTTCCCCTCTGCGGAAGTGGGAAAGTGCCCTGGAGGCTGGCATAGGAGTCAAGACAGCACAGAGCTACCCTGGATGTCTGTTTAAATCACCACCATGGCCAGCTGGCTAGGCCAGCGGTGGCAGGAAGGGAGGAGGCCGGAACACTGGCTTCAGTAACTCTTTGACTCCACAGGTGCCCCTGTGGGGGACTTGTGTGGCCTCCCTGAGCCTCACTTCCAGATCTGTCAAAGGAGGTCGTGGCATCTGAAGGACGGGAAGTCACCAGCTGATGTGGGATCAGAATCACGGGACAAAAGGGTCCTGTGAGAGGGCAGTGGGGTCTAGCGGTTTGAGGATCAGGCAGACCTGGTTCCACGGCTGACACTGCCCCTCACGAGCACGTGGCCTTTGGCAAGTGACCACCCCTCTCGGAGCCGCCTATTTCTCCCCTATAAAGAGACTGATATATTACCACATTACCACCATGTGCGGCTGGACACAGGAAGCAGGTGATCAAGTCCCCTAGGGAGTAGAGCCTGCTTTGGAGAAGATGCCCCAAAAGTTAGGGGTGTTATTTCTGTCATCACTTATGCCGGCTGCTTTTACCTTGGAAAGTGGATTTTCCAGGTAAAAAGAATTCCGGAAAAACAGATGCATCCTCCTCCCCCGCACCTTGGAGAGGCCCAAATCATATTAGCATATTAAAGGCTCTGAAAAGTCCTGCAGGCAAGGCATTCTTTTAACTCACCATTTCCCTAACATGTTTTAGTTCTTTTTCGTAAAGGTTTATTTATTTACTTTTAATTTTCTTTAACATTTATTCATTTTTGAGAGAGCGTTTGCAGGGGAAGAGCAGAGAGAGAGGGAAACAGAATCTGAAGCAGCCTCCAGGCACGGAGCTGTCAGCAGAGAGCCCAACGCAGGGCTCGAACTCACAAACTGAGATCAAGACCTGAGCTGAAGTCAGATGCTTATTAACGTTTATTTCTTTTGAGAGAAAGAGACTGAGCACAAGCAGGGGAGGGGCAGAGAGAGAGAGAGAGGCTCCAGGCTGTCAGCGGTCAACACAGAGCCCCACACGGGGCTCCAACTCATGAACTGTGAGATCATGACCTGCGATGAAGTCAGATGCTTAACAGACTAGCCACCCAGGCGCCCCTATGTTCTTTATTTTGTAAATATTTTTTAAATTTAGTTTTGAGAGAGACCCGAGTGAGTGGGGAAGGGGCAGGGAGGGTGGGATGGAGGATCCCAAGTGGGCTCTGCACTGACAGCAGTGAGCCCAATGTGGTGCTCAAACTCAAGAACTGCAAGATCATGACCTGAGCCGAAGTCGGTTGCTCAAACAACTAAGCCACACAGGTGCCCTTATTTATTTAATTTTGAGAGAAAGAGAAAGAGGCATGCTTGCGAGCAAGGGAGGAGCAGAGAGACACAGAGACAGAGAATTCCAAGCAGGCTCGACGCTGTCAGTGGGGAGCCCAACGCGGGATCGAACTCACGGACTGTGAGGTCACTACCTGAGCCAAAACCAAGAGTCCGACGCTTAACCGACTGGGCCACCCAGGGGCCCGCCCTCACTTTTTTGATTACCTAAGTTTTTGTTTCTATCCACTGATATCCCAAGGGACAAATACTTGGGGAAATACTGAGTCCTACCTCTTGTACTGCAATTAGGGAAACTAAGTCCTTCTCTCTGGTGATGTGAGGCCCTCAGTTTCCCCGGTTACAACACAAAGACAAATTAATCTGTAGCAGAGCAACGACTGGAATCCAACCCTGGCCTGCAGTCACTGGGCCTCAATTCCATGGCCACTACATCCTGTCAGTCTTTGTCCACCGTGTTGAGCTAGGCCCAGAGAGGGGAAAGGACCCCCAGGACGAGAGGGGGGAGTGACAGGTGGGAGTGAGCACCCCTATTTTGAAAATGACAAAAGTGAGGTTCAGAGAGGGAAGGCAACTTGCCTGCAGGCACACAGTGACCAGGGTCTAGACTTACCAGAGGCAGATCTGGGCCACCTTCTCTCCTTGTTGGGAAGTGGTGGGACACCTAATGGGGAGCTCAGCGAAGGGGTTCCTCCCGGCCAAGCTGGCTAGTTCCAAGTTCCCTCTGGCCTCCTCTGAGGAGGTCCCTGGGTGTGACCACAGCGGCCCCTAGTGGCCAGTCTCCAGGATCCGCAGTTCCCACCCTGCTCGGGGCCAAAGGCTGCTGCGTGGGATCCAGTGGGTGCATCCCAAACCAACGGGGGCTAAGAGCAGGCGGGACTCTCTTATGTCACTGAGCATCTTGGGATGCTAGGAAGACTCTTAGCTGGGATCTGGACACCTGGATTCAAGGCCCAGCTCCAACCACCCTCCACCGTCCACTGTCCCCTCATGTTCGAAGCCACCACAGCCCATTACTGCAGAGAAATGGAACGTGCACATGCTTTGGAAAGGCCAAAACACTTAAGTAAAAAAAACAAAAAATCCCGCCAACCTCCCGGAGGGGCTCATCTCCTAAGATAGGGGGCAAACCCTGACTCCAGCACATCTGAGCTGTGCGCTCTTATGCTTGGGTGTTCGCTTCACTGGGTTTCACATTCTTCACCTGTAAAATCGTGATAAAAATATACTCTGATCTGGGCAAAGTAGCAGGAAACCCTGGCTCGTTGGTTTAAATGAGAAAGAAAAATGAGCGTCTCAAACGATCATAAGAAGCCCGAAGCTAGGGCAGCCCCAGAGTTGGTTAATTCAGCAGCTCGATGGTATCACCGAAGATCCTTTCTCATCCTTCTATTCCACGAAGTCCTTTCATGGTCACAAAATGGCTGCTGCAGTTCCAGGCATCACATCATAGACCTGAGAGTGCCCAGCAAAGGAGAAGACACTGTCTTCCTAGATTTCCCTATTTTCCCAAAAGCCCCCTCTTCCTTTAGCAGACTTGTCTTATGGGTCAGAACTGGTTCCCATGGCCATTCCTCTACCAATGCCCTAGTAAGGGAAGTAGAGTCACAGTGCTTGGCTCAGGGGAGCCCATGACTGGAGCAGAGTGAAGAACTCTGAACAAAACAGGTGCTGTGGAGAAGGAAGAGGGCACGTGACTTCTGGAAAGGCACCAAACACCTGTACTTTGGTTCCCAAACATGGTTCCTGAGACGCAAACGCGGAACTCTGAGCACAGTGCCTAACACTCCATGTTCCCATGCTTCCTCCTTTCTGAATTCCCTCCGAGACCAGAAGATGCCCCGCCTGCCCGCCCTCCCTGGGCTGGGGGCTGGGCTGCCAGAACCCTTTCCATCCTGTCCTCTGTCCCCGCCACTACCCCCACTTTCACTTCACCTCATAAGCTTGAGCAAACCAAGATCTCCCCATTGTCCATGACAGCTTTGAACCCCTAAAAAACAAAAGGTAGGGGGTGCTTGATTCTCATGTGAATGCTTTCCCTAGGGAGTCAAAACTTAATAACAGCATGAACAGGGGCCTGGGGTATTTAATGGCTCTGTCCGAACAACTGAAATGATCCGAATACACCGTCGTCTGGGCGAGGCATGTTGACTGCCGGCAACGACATTATTACATTCGGAAATGTCAGACGTGTGCGTTCCGGGGAGATGAACAGTGTGGCTGAAAATGGCTTTTGATTTTTAAAAAAGCCCCAGCATTCATCTAAAACAATAATAACAGCTAATAATAACAGGGCATGTAATAATGAAGTATTCATAGGCATAAGAGGTAATTGTTCAATTAAGATCTGAGAGTTTCCGAGACTGTCTTTTCTGATGGGGTCCCATTGTTTTTGACTCTAGTAGCACTAATTATTTCCCAGTAGTGCTTTAAACTTGAGATGAAAAAAGCCCTCCTGTCAAATATGACATACAAGTGCTTTATCATTATTAAGTACACATACACGCACATAATAAGAAATCCGGGCTGGAATAAAGTTAGGGGTATGTTCAGAGAGAGAGAGGGTTCTAAATGGGAGCTGACAGTCTCGGGGGCTCAGCAGAAAGAGCAGGCGACCGCCAGGGTCTTCTTGTCACCTCTCACGCTCAGGGATCGGTGTTTTCTCTCTAGGATGGGCTCTGAGGGCAGAATAGCTGGGGTCAAATCCCCAGCCAGGTGCCCTGGACAAGAGTCTTCACCTCTCTGAGCCTGGGTTTCTTCATCTGAAACCTGGGGTACAGTGGACCTTCCATATCCATCAGCTATTGCCATAAAATGGATGCTTGCACTTAAAAAAGTTACAAAACTCATCGGCATAAAAAAACATTCTTTCTCATGCATCCCTGGGGTCCCTCTGGTCTCCCCCAGGCTCCACAGATCCTCCTTCTGGGGCGCTAGCCCAGGCACGCCCACCGACATGCATTGATTCAAACAAATCTCACAGCCAAACCAGGGCTGCAAAATCGTGCTCCGCCCACAGAGGGGGAGCACCCGGAGGTTACCTTGCAAGGGTGTGGACGGAGGGAAGAGTGCGGAACTGGGGCCGTTGACACGGTCCGGCACAGGTACCCACCTGGCCACTTTCCACGGTAAGTGTCCCCCATTCTCAGTCCCTGCGGCCCAGGGGAAGCCCATGCCACCCCCGGTGCCAGCTCCGCCTCTCAGAGGCCCTGAACCTGGGGCTTTTCTCTGTTACAGAGATTAGCAAGTGACGGAAAGGCGCGGAGGTGGAGCTGGGCTCCGGGAAAGTCCTGCAGTGGACGCTAGTGGGCTCACCCGGGCAATACGGGCTCCTGGCTGGGGAACGCACCTCTCTCCAGTGGTCCCTCCGCGTCCTGACACTGCGGCTTCGTACCTGCTGAAGCATGAGACACGTGACGCTATTCTGGGCCATAACACACAAGGGGAGGTCTTCCAGGGAGAGGTTTCCTCCCTTATACCCCCCCACCAATATTACTCTCCCCACCATCACTCTTTCTCACCAACATTTCGGTCCCTTAGGCTCACGCCACCGCCGCCGCCCAGAGCCCAGCTTCCAGCCATCACCCTCAACACCACCTTGGTCACTGCTACTGTTCCTCATTC
Organism: Hyaena hyaena; assembly: GCF_003009895.1. NCBI lineage: Eukaryota > Metazoa > Chordata > Mammalia > Carnivora > Hyaenidae > Hyaena > Hyaena hyaena. Next base: position 14,927,206 of record NW_024080632.1, read on the forward strand.
TCATCCCTGCCCCACCAGCATCTCTCAGCCCCCCAGCTTCTCGTTGCTGTCATCCCCATGCCCCTTACCACCCCCCCCATCATCACCCTCACCATCTTCACCATCAGTGAATGAACATTTATTGAGCACCGACAAATCCCAGACCCTTTACAGAACACGCTGCAGGCACAGCCCCACCGCCTAGGGCCCTGACCACCCCCCCCACCCCACCCCCCGGCAGAGCCGCCCCGCAGCCACACAGGTGCTGTGTGCAGCCCAGGGCGCAGGCTGGGGGCTGGGGGTGGGCTGGCAGCGGCCTGGAATGAGGTCTCGAGGCCTCTGTCCGGGTGATCACACCACTTTCCTGAGTGCAGAGCAAATAAATAATGGAGAGGCAAGTGTCGGCCCCCCCCCCCCCCCCCCCCCCCCCCCGGACAGAGAGGCCCTGGCATTGGCTTATGTGACTCCATGGGAGTGAGACAGGCAGCCGGGAGCCTCATGGCCCAGGTCGGGAGGCGGAGCTGGGGGCAGGAGCCTGGGCACCAGAGGGTCCCAGGGCCCCCCCTTCATCTCCGCCCGGCCCTCGCCTCTGGGGGTCAAGGGAGCACGTGGGGGGGATGCCCTGGGAGGCGTCACTGAAATGCAGGTGGAGTAGAAACAGGTGGGTGGAGGGACGGGGCTGGGCAGCCGGCCAGAGAGCCTGCCCCACCCACAGCCCCTAGAGGGGAGCATCGTTTGTCCTCCACTTGGGGGGGTAACTCTGCTGGTGGCCATCACAGCTGGGGTTCCCCATGTTGTCCAGAGGCACCACCACCTCGTCCGGGTTCGAGTTCTTGTTCAGCTCCACCACGCGCGGCACCACCGAGGACCACCGATCTGTCGTGAGCACGGCAGAGGGAAGGATGAGGGTGGGCAGAGGACGTGCACATGTACACTGGGCACCTGCTGTGTACCCGGCACTCCGCAGTGCTCTAAAGGGGGATGTATGATTACCCCCATTTTTATAGACATGGAAGCTGGGGCTCAGAGAGGTCAAGGCGCTGCCCGGGAACACACAGGCGTAAGTGGAAGAGCCAGTCTTCAAGCCCAAGTCAGAATGCCTGAGTGCCCATGTCCTGTCTGCTGTATCTCATGCACTCGGTGTAGACGAAGGGGGGTGACCCAGGCATCCACAAGCAGCAAAGGCAACAACCCAGTGGCCAGCCCATTCTGTAGATGCGAAAGGTGAGTCCCAGAAAGAGGATAGCAGCACATCAGGGACGAGGATGACCAGGGCTCCACGCTCTGCACCCTGAGTCCCGCCACCCACTTGCACTCACCCCTCCGGAGGCGGCCCACGGTGTGCGAGAAACCGTAGTACTGGTAGTTCTCGCTCTTGCCCGGGTCCTCACTGATGATGCCCAGGTTCTGGTTCCAGTGAGACCAGTTCACCTCGTCCACCCTGGCGGGGCCACAGCAGACAAGGGTCAGGGGAGGCCCCACCTGGACGGCACCCCTTCCCCAGGCAGCCTCCCTGCTCCAGCCCCCCCGCACCCCACCCTCCCCCTTTTCCTAGAAGTTCTGGTAAAATACACATAACACAAAATTTGCCATTTGATCCATTTTTAAGTATACACTTCATTGAATTAACTATATTCCCAGGGTTGCGTCACTGTCACTACTGTCTAGTTCCAATATTTCCCGTCACCCCAAACAGAAAGTCTGTACAGGAAGCAGTAACCCGCTACCCATCCCGTGGGCCCCAGAACCTGTGTTCTGCTCTCTGTCTCTGTGGATTTCCCTATTCTGCACATTTCACGTGCATGTGGGCCCTTCTGGGTCTGGTTGTTTTCACGTAGCATCATGTCTTCGAGGTCCATCTGTTGGAGCATCCCAAATTTCCTCTGGATGCACCCCATGTGCTGACCCTTCATCTGCAGGAAGGACTCCGTCCTTCCTGATGCACTCTCCCTGGCAAAGGCACAAGGCAGCCTCCTGGGCCCAAACTGGCTCAGTACAATTCTCCCCTTTTAAAATGATGCTTTGTTGTTTTCATTTGACCTCCATATTTGGAGCAAGTTCTCTGCGCCGGGACCCAGCAAGGAAGATCCATTCACCCCGCTTGCTTTGTGCAGGAGGAACCTGAGGTTTCCTAACACTGTTCGTGCAAGGTCACAAAGCTGACAAATCGGAGTCCGGGTTTGAGCTCTGAGCAGGACTAGCCGGCTGGCCTGTGACGTGGGTGCTGCCGTCATCCCCACTTCACAGGGGAGGAAACCGGCTTTGCCTGACTCAGGACGTGACAGTTGTACTCTATGCCACCAATGGCTGTACAAAGAGCCATCTTAAAAGAAAAGAGTCACCCAGGGGTTCCCCTGAGAAGGTGGCACTCCCTGTGCATCCAGGTAATGGCCCAAGTCCTGGAGGCTCATTCCTCAGTTTCCCCTTTCTGCCAAAGCACCGAAGCGCACCTGTTGTTTTGTCAATAGAAGGTGATGCTCTGAGGTGAATGCTGCCTGCAGGTCCCTGCTGTCCCCCCAGTGAGGGACACAAGAGCCGTGTGGACAACCCCATGCGCACAGGGTGCTAGCTGAGCTTGCCCCATGGGCTAAGGCATCTAATTTGAGCAGCTGGCCTGGGTGGGGGGTGGTGCTATCATCCTCCCCATTTCAGGGATGAAGAAACAGAGGCTGGGAAGTAAACCGACTTGCCCAACATCACCCAATAGCCCCGAACTCCACTAGGACCCATCGGGGACTCATTGGCGCGGGAAGCTGCAATGGGTGGAAAGCTAAGGAGGCTCGATCCGCACAGGATCCTTCCGCCCCGCCTCACCTGAAGCACCACCTGCGGTCTGGGGTGCCATCGGAGCTCTTGCCCACAGTGACCATCTCGCCAGAGCGGAAGGCCTTCCTCAGGAACACAGGGAAGGAGCGCTCGATGTCCAGGATGGTGGTGGCCCACTGCAGCGAGGGAGGGGCGGGCAGGCCATTGGTGAGGACTTGCTCACTCCTTCCCCACCGCCAACAGCCTTCGAGGTGGAAATGACGTAAGGTGCCAGGGTAGGCAGGGTTTTACATTCAAATACCCACAGGGCCCCCCCACCGCCCTGCAGGAGCACAAATGAGTGAAGCAGGATCGGAGCAGTGACACATTCACAATGTCACCACTCGCTGTTGGGAACACTAGGGCGGGGTGGGGACTGGGGCAAACCAGGGAGCATCGCCCTGCATACAGGAGAAGCTGCCTCTCGTCCACGCAAGCGCGTTGCCCGAAAGGAATGGGGGCCTGCCCTGCCAGGCTTCCAAGTTTCAAGAAAGGCCTGAAGTCTGGATTTTTACACGCTCTCTCTTAATTTGAAAATTTTGCATTCTTTTTTTTTTAATATGGCAACGCAGGAAAAAAAAATAAATCTTTGCTGGTCAAACCCAGTCCACAGGCTGCCAGTCTGCATTTTATGAGTTACACCCAATGGGGAAACTGAGGCCTGGGGAAGTAAGTGGTGTGCATAAAGCGTCAGAGCAGCCTGGGGCTGATAAAAGCCCCTCTGATAAAGACACTGATGCCTCCCTGGGGTGGCCCAGTTCCACGCCAGCCTCATCCTAGGCTTAGCCCAGGGCCCCTGTGGAAATGCTGACGCTCTCTGAGCGTTTCCTATGCCCACAGAGCTCACTCAGTGGTCCCAGGTGGAGCCGACTGTGTCCCGTAAGCCGGACCACAAGGTGAATCTGAGGCCACTGCCGGCAGTCAGGCAAGAAGCCTCTGGAAAAGCATTAGGTGGCTCTGGAAAGCAGGCAGTGGCCTACAATGTCCATTTTACAGACAGGGAAGTGGAGGCAGAATGAGATGAATAGTTAGCCCTGGGCAGAAGGCTGAAGGAGGTTCCGGGGGGCCGTTCTCTCCGACCCGAGAGGGGACAGGGGCTGGCGGGGGGAGGCTGGGGCGTGGTCACCTGCAGCTTCCAGATGTGCTTGCTCTCCTTGGACACCTGGCCCACCGTCTCCCCCATGAGGGCGATGAGCATGTTGAGGAGCAGCACGAAGGTGAGGATGATGTAGGTGACAAGCAGGATGATGAAGACCACGGGGTACTTGGTGCTGCCCAGCATCTCCAGGTCGCCCATGCCGATGGTCAGCTTGAAGAGGTCCAGCAGGAAGGTGCTGAAGGTCTCGCTGTCGCGGCAGGAGGGGTACGTGGGCACCGTGCAGTTGGTGTGGTCCTCGCCACACACCTTCATGTTGGCGCATGGGTTCAGGAGGGACACCAGGGCTGTGGGAGGGATGGGGTGACCTTCCCTGAGTGACGGCACAGGCTGAGAGGAGGCTTAGAGGTGCAGAGTGGCATTCCCATTTGACAGAGGGGAGAGCTGGGGCTCGGTGAGGGGAGCGCACTGGCCCAGGGTTACCCGGCCCATAAGCCAAGCCGAGGGTCCAAAGCCTCTGCTCTTTCCACAAACTTGCTAACAAGGAAGAGTTTCCCGGGATCTAGTCCAGTGGTTCTCAGCCAGGACCCACTTTTCCCCTCGTGGACATCTGGCACTGTTTGGTTGTCACACGAGAGAGGCAGACACCAAGTGGGTAGAGGCTGGGGATGCTGCTCACCATTCCACCATGCACGGGACGGTCCCTACAGAGAATTATCCAGCCCCAGGTGTCAACGGGGCCGAGGCTGGGAAACCCCAATCTAGCCTATTGCTCCCAGAGGTCTTGGGAGCCTGGAAGGCCAGCCCCCAGGGGGCAGACCCTCTCGTGCTCCTATTTCCCAGCCCCCATCAGCTCAGAGAGGACAGGTGGGAGCCAAAACCATATACAGGCTCAAGGCCCTTGCCCTCTCCAGACATCTCAAACTGACAGTGGTGTGCATCCCTGCCCACTGAGCCCAGATAAGACTTCTGAGTCCTTCTCAATACAGGTTAGCAGCAACGATTGCCCCTACACCATCCAGGACAGGGAGCGCCAGGAGGCCAAGCACCTTCAGTCAGCGGAGCTTACAATCCCATAGTGCCTCCATCCGGGATTGCGGTGGGCGGGTTTCAATCCACATGCTGTGGCCATTCAGTCACACAGTGGCTGCTGTCACATGCTGAGAAGGATTCTGAGGCCTTATCTAGACCTATCAGAAAACTCACTCTGTGAGCCATTAGCAATGTCTGCCATGGGCACAAAACAGAATAGTGGCATATGTGTCATGTCTGTGTTAGGTCAGCTTCAGATGAGGGACCCAGTGTCCCCTATCAGGAGAAGTCTTGGGACCAAGGTGACCACTAAGGTGCTACTTTGGCCTCTAAGCTTCTGCCTCAGCTTCTATAATTAGGACTGCAGGAAGGCTGGACTCTTGACCCAAATCGCAAAATGCTGCAGAATTGTTCACACCCTGTCTAGTTCTTCACAGTCCTATCCCTGGGAGGGGGCAGCTGTATCCTGTCCCTACCTCCCCAGCTGAGGTGACAGTTCTTCCCCAACATAATCCACACAGAGGCTCAGCATCATCGGAGTTCAGATCTCACCACCATCAGATTCCTGTTTCAGAGATTGTCCCCAGACCAACCTCCTCAGGTGTGAATGCGCCCTGGTGAAGTTTGAGTCAGCTGCTCCCTTTCGGATGCTGGGCATTGGATGACAGCTCACCCACCTCTCGGGGACCAGCCCAGTGGCTCAGTCAGTTTCCCCAACCCTGGCCTTTCTCCTACGGCCGGTGGCATTGAGGTCCCCTGGTATCATGCAATCAGGGAGAAGGCATATTGGAGATAGCCAGAATTGACCCAAACTGGTAGATCAAGTAGTACAATTCATCCCTCCCTGTCCCCATGTCCCTTCGATGTGGTCTTGCAGGTCTTTCCATCAAGAGATAGAGTCTATCTCCCCGCCCTTTGGATCAAGGCTGGGCCCTCACTTGCATTGGCCAATAGAAAGAAGCAGAAATGATGGTGTGCCAGGCAGTGACAGTGGGCACTTCTACCTACATTCTTGGAGCCCTCAGACCACCACGTGAACGAGCCCAGGCCAGCTGGAGGATGGGTGACCACGAAGAGAGCAAGGTCACTGCCCTCACGGCCATCCTCACCAGCCGGGCCAGCCAGCAGCCACCCTGCGGCTGACCGCAGACCCAGGAACCCATGGAGATGGGCCGAACCTGGCCCAGGTCAGCCCACCCTCCAGCTAACCTGAAGACTTGTGACCAACAGTAGATGGCTGATTGTTTTAAGCCCCTGAGTTCTGGGTGGCTTCTTTTCCAATAATAGCTAATCCACCAATTTTGCCATTTCCTAGCTTTTGAACTTGGGGTGAGTTATATAACCTTCCTAAACCTCAGTTTTCTTAACCTGTAAAGAGGTAGTAAAGGCACTGGCGTCCCAGCCCTGTCAGGGGTACTCATGGGACAGGACTCAGCCCAGTGCCTGAGAACACAGGAAGAACGCAGCACATGCTGGTTACCGTCCTCCACGCACCAGGGTCACCCTTCCGGTCCTTGTGTCACCCCCGCCAGGCCCACCTGGTGACCCAGAACTCACCTGAAGCATAGCCAATCATGAAAAGTAAGTAGACCAGCAGGAAGCGGAAAAGGTCTTTGAAGAGGATCTAAAGACCCGGGTGGGGATATGGAGACAAAGATGAGACACTTGTTTTTTCACTTTCCCGACTTTTCCATCCCAGATCTTCCCACCTCCGCCCTGTGCCTTCCCCCTCTCCAGCAATGTCCAGACCCTGCCTGCTGCCCCCATAGTACCCCATGTCCTCAGGGCTGTAGGCATCATCTACATGCATAAGATGCATGAAGTCTAGAGGGTTCCCTGGATCCATACCTTCTGGATCATGATGCTATAGGTTCCTGTCAGCTTCAGTCCACGGGTAAAGTAAAGGGCGTTCATCCAGCCCAGGACCAAGGCAAAGACCATGACAGCGAGGTAGGCTTCAATTCCCGCCAGGTAGAGGGCCGCCGACACAATCACTAGCACGGAGTAGATGAAGCTATAGGCAGCAGAGGGGAGAGGGGTCGGTGAGGTTCTGGAGGTGGAGATGCCCCTCCAGGGTACCAGGACATCCCGATGCCTTCTAGACCCCAGAAGAGAAACAAAGTGGATTCACTGGGTTCCTGAGCATTCTGTTGATCAGAATGCTCAGTTAGTTGGCAACTGATGTGTGCAATGGCCCTGGGATGTCCAAGATCCCAAAGTGATGCCTTTTGGAATTGCTCGAGGAGGTGATGTCTAAGAAAAAGGGAAGAGATGTAGTACACACTCAGCAACTCATCCTGTGCCCCAGTCAGACATCACTAATCAAGCACCGCACTCTTACCAACCAAACACAAACATGCCTCAAGATGCTTCACATGGCACTCCTGGCAGACATTAGCAATCAATCACCAGTGTAAGACATTGCGTGATTTCTACATAAGGTGTAGACGGTGAGAACTCTCGCAACCAGTGTCTTGCTTTAAGCAGAAGACTCTATTGCTTGACATTGGCCTCGTCCTGATGTTGGGCTACAGCTGTCCGGGCTGGGTGAGTCCACTCCTAATAGAATCACACCCCCCCACCCCCCCAGCAATCTAGATGATGTCCCTGCCCCCACCCCGCCTTCCTCACCCAGAAGCTGCCAGCCTGGGGACCTCTACTCACTAGAGTAGCTGGAAGGAGCCATCAATGAAGAGAGAATTCACTCCTGGGCATTTCTTCATGAACAAGTCTTTGATCTGGGGGAGGGAAGGAGAGCCAGGTGGAGACAGCAGGAGTGCAGAGGGGAGGGGAGAGGAGAGAGGGAGGCAGAGACCAGACGATGGGCTCTTTTCTGTTGGGGAAGGAGGAAAAAGCAGAGAAGGAGGGTACAGGCTTGGAAGAAGAGGCAGGAAAAGGGAATGGAAGGGAGGACTTCAAAGGAGAAAGGAGGAAGGGAGGAGGGAGGGCTGGGTGGATGGGGCCAGGGGGCCAAGCACTCACATTGGTGAAGAAGAACAGAACCCCGGTGAAGAGCGTGATGATCTCGCCCGCCAGCCTCAGGTAGTCCACGGTGGTGCGGTAGGGGTACGGCGGCTGCAGGGGCAGGGGGCGCGCAGGTCCTCACCCAGCCCCTCCGGCATCTGGCCCTAGATCCAGATGTGCCCCAACGCTCCCACACACACACACCTGGATCCTGTGGATCCTCCTCTCTCACTCTCTTCCCCCCGGCGTGGAGGAGGGGCTCACCTCCCCATCCCGTTCCTCAGCTTTCTCCTGTCCCTCCCACAGGGGACCCCGGGAGGAGGCCCCAGCTGTGCCCCAGCTCCTGCCTGGCTCCCGGCCACTCACAGTGCCCTCCAGGGGCTGGTAGTAGGCGGTGAGGGTAAAGATGACCATGGCACACAGATAGGAGACCACATTGATGTAGAAGGAGACAGCCCCAAACTTGCGCCACTTGTCCCTCAGCAGTTCATTGATAGGCTCCACGGCTAGCATCTCGTGGCGGTTCTGTGGGAGACAGCAGGGTGGTCAGGGGCCATGCTTCCCAACAAGTGGGATCCAGGAAGGTTGACTCCAGCACACCTTCCCCCACCCTCTGCCTCCTCCTGCCTCTCTCCTGACCGACACTCAAGGATGCATGGGGAACTGGATGGGGATTCAGAATCAACACCAAACTCCTGGGCTCATATTCAAGGCTCCGCCCAATTCTGCCTCAACTTACCTTTCCAGCCTATTCTAGGCTTAGAGAATCTGGAGCTGGAAAGCTATCCTCGTGGTCCCCAAACTCCAACCTATGGATTTTGCTGGCAGCAAAATCACCTGTGCAGATCCTCAGAAATATAAATCCCTGGGCTTCAACCTCAGAAGTTCTGAGTCAGGAAGCAGGAATGGAAAATTTAGCCCCAGGATGACAGACACTTGACTTCTCCCAGTATTGAACCCCGGGAAGACATCAATAATTGAGCCCTGCACAATAGTTCTTTATATGGTTGTTCCCCAGGCAGACATTGCCAATCAATCAACACTTGGCATCAGAGATGCTAAACCTCCCACCACCTCTAATCTAAAGCAAGCTAGTCACTAAGTTAGTGTTAGTCACTAATGTCAAAGATGAGGGAAGTGAGCTCCAGCAAGGGAAGGCATCTGTCCAAGCTCACAGAGCTGGGGAGGGACCTTCTGCACCCAGAGTCCCCAAGTTCAGGGAGCTGGGAGGGACCTTCTACACCGTCCCCCACATTTGACCAGCATCCTGTCCCTTCAGTGACTTGACCTTCATGACCATGGATCCGGGCAACGACGTAGCCACAGAGATGCTATTACAGTGTTATTCTTGATAGTTCAAGGCAGAAACAAACCCAAATGACCAAGAATAGAAGAATGGTTAATTAGAATATGGTACATTTACTCGCAGCAACAATCTTGCAGAAGAATATTTAATGGTGCAAAACAATGTTCACAAAATACTGCTAAGTGAAAAAAAGAGCTTTCATAACTTCATCTAACAACCACTGATGATAATAGCTGACATATAACGTGTGTTCTGTGCCAGACTGTTCTCAGATGAGCTCATTTGCCTCCCAACAACCCTATGGGCTGTGAACTATCCTTATCCCCATTTTACAAAAGAGGAAGCTGGGACTCAGAGAGGTTGGGTCACTTGTCCTGAGTCACACAGCATGTGAGTTACAGAGCCCCTCCCAGCCCCAGGGTCCCTTCCGTGCCCTCAGCCACACCTCCCCTTCCCTGGGCCCTGCCCCCTGCCCTTGCTCACCTCGATCTTGCTGTTATACACCAGGATCTCCAGCACAGAGGCCTCTTCCCCACACGTGTCCAGGGAGGAGAGGTCATACAGCGAGGAATACACTGGCCCATAGGCCCAGTCCTTGAACTTGCGGGACAGGTGCCTTGTATCTTCATCTGTCACCTCTCGGCGAATGATGTGCTGAAAGATCTGCACGGGGTCGGGGGGGCGGTGTCAGGGGGCCCCAGGGAGGGACACCAGTGCTCAGCTTCTCCCATCAGAGGGACCCCGGTGGCCCTGCACAGCCCATCACAGGGTGCCTCCCCAGAGAGCAGGATGAAGTGGGAGGGGACATTTACGGAGCCTGCCCTGTGCGCAGGACCCGTTACTCACACCATCTTGTGCTTACTCTTACCATCTTGGCTTTCAGATGAGCAAATAGAGACTTGAGAGAGAAGGGTGTTCCCTGAGGCCTCGCGAATCAGCCGGTGGAAGCCAGACTAAACTGAACCAGCCATAAACATCTGAATTGTAGGGACACCTGGCGGGCTCAGCCGGTTAAGCGTCTGACTCTTGATCTCAGCTCAGGTCATGATCTCACGGTCGACTGTGAGTTTGAGCCCTGCATTGGGCTCTGTGCTGACAGCGAGGAGCCTGCTTGGGATTCTCTCTCTCTCCCTCTCTCTCTCTTTCTTTCTCTGCCCCTCCCCCGCTCATGGTCTCCCTCTCAAAATAAATAAATAAACTTAAAAAAAAAAGCAACCTTAAGCTCGGGCCTTTTCCACTACCTCAAGACTCTTTTATAAACTGCAATTTTAGTAACTTCTGCTCTACCTTGGATTGGATAATAATAGTCCCTGCCGTTTACTGAGCACTCACCACCCGTCCCAGGCTTTTTATTAAGCAGTTTTAAATGGATCCCCTTATCTAGTTGTCATTGTGGCACAGAAAGGCACTATTTTCATCCCCATTTTACAGACGGAAACACTGAGGCACAGAGGAGAGAGGGAGGTGCCTGCAGTCGCACGCTGGGAAGTGGCCGAGCCAGGCTTTGGACCCAGGTGCTCTTGACTCCAGAGCGCCCCGGTTTTGGTTCTCAGTCAGGGCAATAGTGCCCCCCAGGGGACAAGATGGCCATGTGTGGAGACTTGGGGGTTGTCCCAGCCGTGGGGAGTGGCACTGGCACCTGGCAGTTCAAGATCAGGGATGCAGCTAAACATCCTTCACTGCACAAGCCAGTCTGCACACCCCAGCACCGTCTAGCCTCAAATGCCAGCTGTGCCCAGGCTGGGAAACCCTCTCTGGGCCCCGCGCTGTGAGGCCAGAGAGGGAAAGAATGTGTGCAGGGCCCCCCTCAGCGGGCTGGGGGCTGAGCTAGGACCCTGACAGTGGACTTTAGGGGGGCATTTCAGGGGTGGAGCCCTGGGAACTTAGATTTCTGTCAGTGGCTTATCCCAGCTGGCGGGAGTGGGGCATGAGCACCCAGTGGCATGGGATGAGGACTGAGGCTCTGAGGTGAAGTTGAATAGCTTGGCTGGACAATAGGGAGCCACAGCAAGTTCTTGAGCCAGGACTTCCACACAACGGAGTTGGCATGATAGGAAGTGGGTGTGCGTATCAATGATAATGAATGTCAGCAGCTCCTCCGGGGGGGGGGGCGGGGGGATGTGGAGGAGTGGGGGAGGGGCTGCCTATGCCCCACCCCCGGCCCCACACTCACCCCAATCTTGCCCGTCTTGGCGGCCATCATGAGGGGCGACAGCCCGTCGTTGTTGAGCACGGCCTCCAGGTTGCTGTCGGGGAAGAGGCGGGCGCACTTGAGCAGCAGCAGGTCGTACATCTTGGTGACGAACTTGGTGTTGTCGCGGGTGTTGTCGGCGATGGCCACCAGCGCGTGCAGAACCGTGTTGCCGCGGGAGTCCTGCCGCCGCATGTCCGCCTTCTTGTGCGGGTTCTCGGTCAGGTAGTTGACGATGTGGGGCTGGTTGGTGCAGGCGGCCAGCGACAGGGGCAGCTCGCCTGCGGGCGGGGAGGGTGCAGGGGGAGGCCAGTGAGGGGGCCCGCGGGGCGGGGAACACACTCCCGGGGACGCTGCACGCAGCGCCGACGGTCCGCGCCTACTCTCCCGGCGGCGGTCGCACTTTTCTGCGGGTGGCGTGCGGGACGCGGGTGTGGGGCTGCGATCTGGAGGCTGTGAGGGACTCCTTGAAGGACTTTGTCCCTGAACTTCACGTAACATGTGCCTTTAAGCAGGGGTGAAATTCAGGGGCACCTGGGTGGCTCAATCGATTAAGCGTCCGACTCTTGATTTCGGCTCAGGTTTGTGATATCAGTTTGTGGGTTTGAGCCCCCATCAGGCTCTGCGCTGATGGTGCCAGGCCTGCTTGGGATTCTCTCCCCCTCCCCCACCCCTACCCTGCTCGTGCTCACTCTCTCTCTCTCTCTCTCAAAATAAATAAACTTAAAAATATATATAAGCAGAAGTGAAACAGAATCTTTCGTTGGTTCAACTGGGACATGGTGGTGATGGGGTTTGGGCCCTGCAATGTGACCGCAGGTGAATCTGAAGGACCAGCTGACAACCTATCCCAGCCCTGGGGGCTCTCATGGTCCCCATTGTACAGATGGGGAAGCTGAGGCTCAGGGAGGTAAGGTGATCCCTATCCCTCACAGGCAACCAACACGGACCCAGGGCCAGAGCCCTTGGCCAGCAGGGGCTCTAAGCGTCTGGGGAGGGGTCAGCGATGGACACCACCATGTCGCAGCCCCCACCAAGGGGGCCGCTCCTCACCAAAGTAGAAGTAGCCTCCCTCATCCTTGGGCTGGAAGAAGCGCCCCCGGGCCTGGGCATGGACGTCAGCTCCTTGGGCCACCAGGAGCTCCACGTAGTGTTTGCAGCGGCGTTCGATGGCGATGTGCAGGGCAGTCTGACCTGGGGAGTGGGGGAGGGGCTGTCACCGGAGGCAGAGACCGGACCAGGCCGGAGGGTGGTGGGGTGCCAGTGCGGAAATCGGGTGAGGGGCTGCGGGCCCAGGCCTTGATCGTCTCCACCAAGGGCAGCAAAGGGACCTTCCGACACTGCCGGACATGCCATCTCTGACGCACGAGTGACGCTGTGACGCACTGCACCGTGCGTGCAGAATCTCAGACTCAAAGGAGACCCCACACGGAGGATCCCAAATGTGCGGACTTGTCAGACTCACAGGCAGCTTTAATCCAGGAGGAATCAAAGGCACTGTGGTCGCACAGTGTTTTGGACTCGGGTATAAAATGAACAGACTTTGAATCTTCACATCCAGAAATCCAAAAGGTCAAGTCCAACCTTGGCACCTTTGCCTCTTAGCACTGGGGGCCTGTACAACTGTTACCGTACAGTCCTGGGTACCCGGAACCATAGCATCTCGGGATCCCAGGACCAGTAGGCTCACTGCCTCTCAGAGCCTTGGATTCAGAATCTGGGATGTCGAGATTGGAAGGGGTAGTTATTGTTCCTTTGTTCATTCAATGATTGGCTCCTGGACCCAATACTGGTGCCTGGGGCACAGACAGAGCTCTTGGGATGGGATGGGGGTCAGCAAGCAAATTCGGTGCCCCACCATCACCGTGCATCACCCTTGTCTCCACTGGGGTCCCACCTCGGTAGTAGATGTCCCGGAAGGGCGAGTTGATGAACTCTCGCATGTTGCCGGTCCGCTCAGCAATGTCCAGGAGCACAGGAATGGTGTCATTGCGGCCATTGCTCAGATTCAATAGGGCCTTGGGCAGGCAGGTCTTTCCTGTGGACGGCTCTGGGGGTAGAGACATACAGGATGAAGGGCGATTGGTCTGCAGTCTGAATCTCCTGGGCTGCAGGGAGTGGAGGTCCTGGCCCTGTCCCACCTCCCGTCTGAGCCTGTGCCCCATCTGCGCCCATGGTCCTGAGGGGGCCCAATAAACTCAAAAAAAGAAGAGGGGCAGTTCTTCCAAATAGGGGAAGCTGCAGCCTACAGAGACTGGGATTTTCCAAAGCATACTTTGGAGGGAATTTTAAACATCAGGTAAGTGGTTAGGATGGCTGTGTTAAACAAAGCCAACCATATTTATATATTACAGGACTTGTCAGAGCCTTTACTATGCTAATGGAGACTGTGAAGCTCTAAAAGCCAGGTGTGGCAGGCAGCATTCACCATCTATTGGAACACAGGACCCTGTTCCAGTGAAGCATTTACACCAGTGCCCCTAGAATAGAGCACAGTGGGTGCAGGGGTCCCCAAAGTGCAGACTGCACATCATAGCAGATATGAAATTACCTAGGAGGGGCAGGAGGGGGTTTTGGTGCAGCACTAATGACACCAAAGGCCTGCCTGGAGCAAGGTTTCATCTCATTGTCAGACCTCTCTGGTGAAGCCAGTCTCCATGTGGTACAAACGGGTCTTAACACTGCCCACAGACACTCGCTAACGTCCCTTGGCAATTTTCTTTGCCTTGTGTTAACTTCCATGGTTACACAAGTTGACTTATTATCTTAAAAGAACTCCCCTGTGAACCCGGCACAGGACAAGATCGCGCCTGGGGACTCAGGAATGGTCACAGCAGAATTGGGATCAAGAATGAGAGACACAGGTGTGAACTGAGCCGCCTGCCCTGGAGCGAAAGCGCCTGGGGGTTCAAATCCCGGCTTTCCTCTGCTCAGTTTCCTTTCCTGCTAAACTGAGGCCACAGAGGAAACAGAAGACTAATGGGCGTTTGCTGAGGAGCCCAGCGCCAGGCAGATCAAAGTCTCAGTACACGGGACTGTTGTAGCTGCTACTCCAGCTCTGGGGAAGGTGCCTCGGGGATTTCTCCCTAGATGTCAGCACTCAGCGGGGAGACCATGAAAGACCCACAGAGACCTGAAGTGGGTCCTGGTGCCCCCAGCTGTACCCCTGCTGCCCAGCCCAGAGTCACCAGGGAGCTGTTTCATGAATCAAAAGCGGACTCCAGTTCTCCATCTGTGTAAGTGCGGGAGGGGGGGTGCCCTGAATGCTGACCACAGCAACTTTCCCTCCCCAAACCCACCCCCAGCCTGCATGTGTTCCCTCCATGGAGGATGGTGTCCCCATCCAGCCAAAAACCTTTGTGTCACCCTTGTCCTTGCCCTCTACACCCACCCCCAGCATGTCCTATTCAATCTCCCCACCACTCCCCATGTCCACTGTCACCCCCCTGGTTTCCACCAGCCTCTCAGGTTTTCCTTCAGTGCACATAGCATCTGGAATGGTCCCCTCAAAGTACTATGCTGATCACAGTGAGCCACAGGGCCTTTGCACATGCTGTCTCTTCATCCCCTCCATGGTCTTTCCTTCTCTTTTTATCTGGTTAACTGCCACTCATTCAGACTCAGCCTATCACCTCTTCTGGGAAGCTCTCCCAGATTTTCCTAACTAGGTCGGATCCTCCAACACAGCACTTGTTGGCACACATTACAGTTTAGAATTGTTTTTACTCCTGTGACTGCCTGATCGGTGTTGATCTCACCCGGGAGACTGTGAGCAACTTGGACAGGGTTGTGTCTACTTCATTCACCACTGTCTGCCCCACGCCCAGCACAGCATGTGATGAGCTGATCACCACAGGTAATTCCAGACCACAGATCGCCCAAAGGGGCTTGTGTGGGGCATAGAATCAGACCTTGGGTTTGGGTTTCCACACCCCCAGACCCAGGCTATAGCGGGATGAGGGAGGAGGGGGCTGCCAGCCTGGGTCCTGGGGTGAAATCCCATACCAAGATCTTCCCAGAAACGAGACGGGACACACAGTTCCAGGACTCTACCGCCAGGTGGCGAAGTGGCCCTGCCCTAGGGAGCCACCAGGGCAAGGGGGCCCAAGTATCTATAATGCCAAATTTGAGGGTTGTCAAACTTTGAGGGGTGGTGGTCACAGACTGCCCTGAGAATCAGATCATCTCATGAGCCTCTGGCTATAAAAACATGCAGGGTCGAATCCAGGCTTTGCGGGGCCTCCAACTTACACCCTTTGGGGGTACTGTTTATGAAAAAGACACATGCAATTGTGAATTCAAAATTAGTTCCAGGGCCTTAGACGGGGGCAGAGCAAGCGACAGCCCCACAGGCAGCCTAATCACATCACAGGCCTCCAGGTTAATGCCCTCTACACATGCACTAATCTCTGCAGTTTCGGGGGACCCCGCCCCCCAGCTCATGCACACAAATACACTCCCCTGGGGCTCCCTGGCCTGGGCAAGAAGCCCCTGACTTGGCCCCGAACTCAGGAGAAGCTAGAGCCTTGGGAGCCCAGCCTGGAGCTTCACTGCCTCACTGAAGACACAGGGGTTCGCTCTACCCCAGAGGTCCCCCCCACTGTGCCTAGTGAACCGGGGGAGGGGCCTGGAGGGGCCATTTGGTGGGGGCTTAAATGTGGGGTTACCTCCAAATGGGATTATTCACGTAGTCACTGAGACCTTCTGAGGGCAGAGGGGGGCCCGAGGTGTGGCAACCCTAAGCTCGTGCCCCCAACGGGCCGCGTGTCCGGCTGGACACCACGAAGGAGTATTTGTTATAGACGCAGTCGCTGTGCTCTGACAGTCATGACGCTACTGTGTTCAAAGAATCTGGCTGATAAAGGTATACGTGAAAAATGCACCGCTGACTAGGGCACCCTGTTTGGGCACTTAATTGACGGGAAGTAGTTAAGTCCCAACAAATGGGCCCCCTGACCTTCCCCAAGCTTCGTCCACCCCGAGCCGTGGGCCTTCTTGGGACTGGACATCCCTTGTGGTGGGTGCCACAGTTCTTAGCATTTTATGTTCATTTTGGGGTCGTTTGGCTCTGAAACCTGGTACCTGGAGCATAGCAGTTGACTGACGCGGGCCCAGCGGCTCACAGGCAGTTTTGCCCATTTGCGGGGAGGCCTGGGGCGGGTGGAGAGAGCTGAGGCCCTGAGGTGCAGGTTTGGGGCCTGGACAAGGCTGAAGGGTGAGCCCTCTGGGCTGGGAGAAGTCCAGGGCGGTGGTGACTGTGGCTTCAGCCTAGGGAGGGGGGCCCGAAAGCTGGGTGGAGGTAGGGCAGAGCCCGGGAGCGGAAACAGCAATGCTCTATGCTGTTATTATTCCCTCGTTTACAGGTGAGGAAATGGAGGCTCAGAGAGCCCATATATCTCTTAAGTGGTAGAGGTGGGATTTGAACCCAGGTGAGTGGACTCTGCTCACTTACAACACTGACCTTCCCATAATTAGAGGCTGAATGAATGAACGAAGGCAGCAAAAGCCTTGAAATACGGCGAAGGACACCCAGGGTCAGACTCTGTATCCAGTGCTCTTTGTGGCTGGGGCAGCCCACGGGCCCAGGGGAAGATGCTGAGAGGAAAGGGGGCCCCCGATGCCAGGCCTCCCCCAACCCCTGGGTGGCCTGCCCATTACCCCCCAGGTGGCTCACCCCTGAACTCCTCGTCAGTCAGGCGCTTCTTGTGGGTCAGCAAGAAGGGGAGCAGCCCGTCCAGGTCTGTAGTAGAGCCCCGGGACACGATGTCAAAGAGGATAGGCCGGTTGAAGACTTTAAGGATGGGGGGTGGCTGGGGTGCAGGAGCTTTGGGGCTCTGTGGCTGCTTCCTGGAGGTGAGGGAAGGCAGGGTGATGGGAGGGCTCACCCCCCCCCACTGTCTCTGGCCTGAGTGGCCCAGGGTTGTGGGGGGGGGGGGGTGGAAGGGGACAGCTGGAGCCCTAGGGACAAACCAGACTGAGAGAGGAGGGATGGCTGGAGAAACTAAAGGATGTTTTATCCCAATAAACTCTACCTGATACCTACTGTGTGTTAGGTGGAAACAGACTAAAGAAACATAAGCCTGCCTATCCATCCACCCACCCATCCATCTATCCACCCATCTAGTCATCTACCCATCCGTTCACCCACCCACTCACCTATCCATTCATCCACCTACCCACCTACAGCCACCTACATACATCCACCTTCCTAATCATCCAACCATCTACCCACCCTTCTATCTACCCACCCACTCATCCTTCCTTCCTTCCTTCCTTCCATCCATCCATCCATCCATCCATCCATCCATCCATCCACCTACCCACCTACCCATCCATCCACCCACCTCCCCACCCACACATCTACCACCTGCCCACCCATCTGTCCATCCACCCACCCCTCTATCTACCCACCCACTTATCCACCCATCATCCATCCATCCACCTACCCACCTACCCATCCATCTACCCACCTGCCCACCCACACATCCACCACCTGCCCACCCATCCATCCATCCACCCATCCACACATCCATTACGTGCCCACACACCCACCCATCCATCCATCCACCCCCCACCTACCTACCTACCCATCCATCTACCCACCTACTCACCTGCCCATCCATCCACCCACCTCCCCACCCACACATCCACCACCTGCCCACCCATCCACTCATCCATCCATCCATCCATCTATCCATCCATCCAGTCTTCCATTTGTCAGTTATTGAGTACTTATTAAGTGAGAGACCA
The DNA here is from genome assembly GCF_003009895.1 of Hyaena hyaena. Lineage (NCBI taxonomy): Eukaryota > Metazoa > Chordata > Mammalia > Carnivora > Hyaenidae > Hyaena > Hyaena hyaena. Next base: position 14,945,329 of record NW_024080632.1, read on the forward strand.
AAAGAGACATAGATAGTGAGAAAATAAAGGAGAAACACCAGACTAAAAGATAAAGCTACTCATTCATTTATTCAACCATTCACTCATTGATTTATTCATTCAACAAACATTTGAGAAAAATGAGCACACAGATGCTCAGTTCAAGGCCCACCACACAGTGAACACTCAATGCACATTAGCTGACATTACTGTTGTTATTTAGCGCCCACTGTGTGTCCAGAGCCTGTATGTGTGTGGTAGAAACACTGAGCTACAGAGGCAGGTAGAGACAGGACACGCCCCACCGGGTGCTCATAGTGGGGAAGCAGAGAGGCAGAGTAAGGGAAAAAATGGCTATTCCTTTGGTCTTTCGACAAACACTACCTAGGCACCTCCTGTGTGCTAGGTTTTAAGAGACAAAGAACTGGGAGCAGAGTGAGCACAGGGGGCTCTTTGAAGGGCAAGAATGGCCTCCATTACGTCTCCACCCGCCCCGTGCCTGCTGCATACGGGGCACAGTAAGAATCTATTAAATGAACAGAGGGTAGAGCAGAGAAAGACAGAAGCAGAGACAGCGTAGGGAGGCGAGGAGAGAGGAGGTGAGCCGAGGGGGGCAGTGACAGAGGCGGGCAGGCAGGAGGGAGTCTGAGGTCGGGCTGTGGGGCAGCAGGAGGGGCTGAGGGGCAGAGGGAGCCGGTGGCAGGCCAGGTGATAGGGACACTGTTCTCCTTCCTTCCTCTGCCCGGAGCCCCAGACCGGGGCCTTCAGCAGCAGGGTGCCGGGGCAGGGGCAGGGCTGCCCCCTTGAGGACGAGGGCACAGACCGCTATAATCCTGAGATCCCCAGGGCAGCCCCCATCTTCACCTGCTCCTCAGTTGTACACTTGGAGCCAAAAAGCGAAATGAAAAGAGCACCCTCAGCCACACCGCGTCAGGTGGTGCTAGGGTCTCCGGGGACCTCAGCCACACCCCCCAGTTCCTGCACGCCCCCTCCAAAGCTACTCGCCCTGACTCTGGGGTAGGGGTGGGGTGAGGGCCTGCAGGAGGGGGTTAGGAAGGGAAAGGGAGACACAGAGCCCACCAGCTTCCAGCAGGACCCGAAAGAGGGGGACACTGGGGCACCTTGCTGTCCTCTGAGCAGAGATGGTACAGATCGTCCAGCAGCGTGTGGATGTCTGTGCGATCTCAGTCTTTGGGCACATCCAGCCTCTTCAGCCTCGTGCCCTGGCATGCACACTTCCCTCCACTGGAACACCTTCCTCACCCAGTGTGGCTGCCCCTTCTCATCCCTTAGCTTTGGGCTTAAATGTTGACTCCTCCAAGAAGCCCTCCTGGACTACCTTTCGTGTATCAGCTCCCCTCTCTGCCTCAGCACCTCCCCGAACTGGAACTGTATGTTCATGTACCTATTTGCTTGCTTATCACCTGCCTCACCCTCCACAAGGAAGGTGCCAGTGAAGGCTGCTCAGTGTCTAGATTCTGTAGGAGCGGTATCTGGTCCTCACCCCTGGGGCCACAGGGCCAATCCTACTGGCGGATACATGGCGGATGCTCGAGCAAGCAAGGGCTTCATCCAAGGGCATAAATGAATCTGTGATCAGCAAGGAGGACACACAAGGATCGCACAGCAACAGGCCATCTCCAGACCTCGAGACTGTCCTGCAGATACATACAGAGGCCTGGGAGGGGCTCCTAGGGGTTTTCACGGGGGGCCGGCTGGATATAGATGACAGATGGGGAGGGAGGTATTTGAATGAGGGGATGATAGACGGGTGGATAAGTGGACAAGCGGGTGGACAGACAGGTAGCTGGATGAATGAATGAGGAGATGACAGATGGATGAATGGTGGATGGATGGATAGACGGGTGAACGGACAAGTGTATGGAAAAGCAGACAGGTGGGTGAACAGGTAGGTGGATGGATGGACGGATGGATGGACGGATCCCACATGGAGGGGACCACTGGCCAGGCAGCCGGCAATACTCACTCGATGACCTTCTTCCTCCACCGCTTGTTGTCACTGGGGTGGTGACGATAGGTGCCATAGTCAAAGAGCGAGTCCATGGGTGCCTTCTTGGGTCCAGGCACCACCGAGGATTCGTACAGGGTAGACTCCAGCAGGTCAATGGGATTGGGCACCCCCTTGCGGAAGGCGCCCTGGAACTTCATGCGCAGATTTGGTCGCCCATCGGCGGGCCCAGCGGGGCGACCGGCGTCAGCCGGGGAGGGGGAGGGGGAGCCATCCTCCCCCTCAAACAGGTTGGCCAGTGAAGAGAGGGGGAAGGCCTCACCCCCGGGGGTCCCGCTCTCGTCCCCAGGGGTCTCGGCCGCCTCCCCGGGCCCTGCGTGGGGGCCTTCGCTGGGATCCGCCATGCTGACCCGGGACCCGTCTGCTCCGCTCGGCCTGTGAGGGAACAGGGGGGAGTCAGGCGGAGCCTGGCCAGTGGTGGGGCTGCAGGAAGCCCCCTCCCACGTGGGCAAACAGCACTGCTGCCAGCTGCTTCAAAGCCACCGTTGTAATGACAGGGGTGCGGGCTGACCCCTCCCAGATGTGGTTGGCTGGCAGCCCCAGGCAAGAGTTGCAACAGGAACCTCTTTTAGGGACCTGGAAACATAAACGGGCCTTAGGTCCAACTACCCCGGGTGTTAGGTGGAGAGAGGAGGAGGGGCCTCAGAGTCATCCTGGGACCCTAAACCTGGAGCCTGGGGCTTACTCCTGACCAACCCAACCAGCTTCAGAGCCCCGCAGAGCAGGGTTCAAATCCAGGCTCCACACTCAGCAACCATGTGGCTTCGGGCAAGCTGACGTTCCACGGCCTCGGTTTTCTCATCTGTAAAATGGGATGTCCAAGCAGAGAGCATGCATTCCCATGGTCAGTGCCTGGCACACAGTAAGCACTGACTAAAACATAACCATTAAATGCGTGCTTCGGGCCCCAAGGTGCTCAGCAAATAGGTGCAAACCCACCGTGTGAGCCAGCCTTACTCCAACTGTCTTAGGGCCTGAAGAACAGGAAACTGAGTTTCCAAGACTAGCTAACTTCCCACAGCACACAAACTGCTTCCCAGTGCCAAGTGCCGGGTCCTTCCCTCCCCTGGTGGCCTGGCTAACCCCTACCTATCTGCGTTCCCAGCTCAATTGTCTCTTCCTCTGGGAAGCCCTCCCTGACCATCTGTTCATAGGATTCACTCATTCCTGGGCCGTGAGCACCAGGAGGCAGGGAATGCCTCTGTCCTTTTTCACTCCTGTGTCTCCAACACTTAGAAAGGTGCCACATGGATGAAGGTAAGATTTGTTCCCATTTCTCAGTTAGAGAGACTGGAGGTTTTTGTTTTGATTTTTTAACTTTTTAAAAATATTTTTTAATGTTTAGTTTTTGAGAAAGAGAGAGAGAGAGAGACAGAGCAGGAGGGGGGAGGGGCAGAGAGAGAGAGGAAGACACAGAATCTGAAGCAGGCTCCAGGCTCCGAGCTGTCAGCACAGAGCCCCACATGGGGCACGAACTCACAAACTGTGAGAGCATGACCTGAGCTGAAGTCAGACGCTTGAGCAACTGAGCCACCTGGGCACCCCAAGGGACTGGAGCTTTAAGAGGGGCAGTTATGCAGCTTGTAGGGAGAAGAGCTGGACTTGAACCCAGGTCTCTCCAGCTCTGGGCCCAACGGTTAACCAGGAGCGAGGACGCGGAGGCGCAAACCCTGCCAGGCCCCTGCCCTCTGCGGCAGGCTGCTTGGTGGGCGGGGCTGGGCACCGAGGCCGAGTTTCCTGGAACTTTCGCCGTCCCACCCGGGCTGCAGGGAGATGTCTGAAAAGCTCTCTTTTCTCTGTCTTCCTCTGCCTGCCCAACACATTAGCAGAGGACCAAATAAGCACCAGTTCCCTCCTTGTTTGTTTTCTGGCTGCCAGGAGGGGAGCCTGGGCCAGAGAGGTGGGGGCACTGCAAGAGGCCCTCCGGGTGGGTACAGCGGGACATACCGAGGGTCACAGCTCCCGCCAGGGACGGGCCCTTCCCTGGGCACCAGTGGGGAGGCAGAGCATGGACTCTAGAATTATTCAGGCCTGGGTTCTAAGCTCACTTGCTTTGGACATGCTGTGTGACCCTAGGAAAGTCACTTTAGCTCCTGGGGCCTCAGTTTCCTCCTCTTTAAAATGGGTGCAAAGGTAGCAGCTTTTCATAGCTTTGCAGGAAGAAATGAGGTCAGGCATTTCCAGTGCCAACTCTCTGAGGATGAGTCGGGGGGTTATCGATTCTAATCAAAGGAGGAAGGAAGGGTTAGGAGCCCAGGTTCTGAAATCAGATATGACTGGTTCCTGTCTTGGCCCTGGTAACCAGCAGCTGTGTGATCTTGGACAAATCACTTCTTCTCCCTGGGTCTCGGTTTCCCCGCCTGTAAAACTGGGGTGACCACACCTCCTCCTAGATCTAGGGAGATGTCAGATGGTTCTGTTCTGCAGGAATGGGGGGCATGATGTGGGGTGGAAGCATCGAGGAGGAAGATTACACTTCCAGGGGCGCGGTCCCCTCCACCTCACTGGGGACCCAGGGGTCAGGGGAGAAGAGGCACTGGGGTACAGGCCTCTGCCGCCTCTGCCATCAACACCCTCCTAATTACCACACCCCTCCCCCCACCAGAGCGGAGCCAGATGGACAGCCCGCCTCAGGGAGCTCCCAACCCTCCACCATGCCTGCACCCCCTCTCCTAAGGAACCCCAACCCAGGTAGCATCCAAGGTTTCTGAGGCCTCCGTGACAGTGAGTCCAAAGTCAGCTGGGACCCAGATTCAGATCTCCTCTCAGCCACTCCCTCCCTGCTGGTAGCCTCAGGGAAGGCACATGTGACCATTATTAGCGTTTAATCACAATGAATAATAATCATGACAATGCACAGCAGAGGCCTCACCACAGGGAGGGACCCAGGCCCCAATACATCAACAGTGCTCAGGTTGAGAAACCCTGCCCTGGAGGGAGGTACGGCTCTCATTCCCATTTTACAGATGAGGAAACAGAGGGTCAGAGAAGTTAAGTGACTTGCCTAAGGCCACACAGCAGGTTAGCCAGGATTCAAATCTGCCCAGTTGGCTACAAAGCTTGGGCTCCCCTAACCCCTTAGTTGGCTGGGGCCGGTGGCCAGGCACAAGGCCGGACACTTAACAGTACCATGTGTGAGCTGTACAATGCCTGGGAGCTAAGGATTATTACTACCAGCCTGTGCTAATTTCTCTGAGCCTCAGTTTCCCTACCTGTAAAATGAGGGCTGTAAAGACAGCGTCTGTCCCATAGGGCTGCTGTGACATAAGGCAGGTTACGCATCTCTTAGGTACCTAAGAAGCACTTGATAAACGGTTCAATCATCATCATCACCAAGGTGATACAGTGCGTCTGCTTGTCCTTCCCCCCCCCCCCCCCCCCCCGGCACAGCACACAGCCAGGCATTCACCGCCAAGGGGAGCCTGTGAACAAAGCTGGGCTGATGTTCCCATTTTACAGCTGAGGAGCCTGAGGCCCTGAGAGGCCACCCAGGGAGCAAATAGCCATGAAGAAAGCCTCTGAGTCCTAACCCTGCTATTCCTTCCTCCCCAAGCACGTGTACACACCAGTGAGCACATATGCACACACATGTACACGTGCATACACACACACGCGCGCGCGCGCACAGCCTGCTCTGTGGCAATTCCTTCCGCAAATGCTACCCTGTTCTCTGTGGTCAGGGAGAGAGCTCACTCCCTGTTCTAATTTGCCCTGTAGGCTGTTATTACACGTTCCAAACCCATGCCAGCCTTGGGAGAGATGGGGGTGCAGGCAGGGAGAGAGGCTGAGACTCCTTGTGAGCCTCCTCTGCGTGGGAACGTCAGGCATGCTTACTCGTCTTTCCCCGTGCGGTGTGCGCATGCGTGTGCGCAGACAGTGTGCGGTGTGCGCATGCGTGCGCCTGTCGGAACCCACGGGGGCCTCACCCCTACCATTGCAGCGGGCGACCCCGATCTGGCAGCAGGGCGGGCTGACCAAGGATGTTTATGCCCCGGTGAGAACATCCCCACACACGGCGTGTCACCACTGCAGTCACTTAAAGCAGTGGATTTCACACATTTCAAGCACTGAGCACGTCTTGTGAATATAAAACCCAGACTGTAGTCCCCGCAGAGGGTGGCTGCACAGGATGAATGGGGGGCGGGGGGGGGGGGTCTGAATCTCAGGGCCCAAAGAGGAGGATTAGAAACCACTCATCTATTCATGTATTCACCACATATTTAGTGAGCACCTACGGTGTGCCAGGTGGAGGGGTCACAGATGCAAACGAACCCGAGAAAAACCCCCGCCCTCCCGGGGCTGACCTTCCCGGTGGGATCAGAGTAAATGGCCAGACAAACCAAGAAGCAGAGTCATGTCCGGTGGTGTTCAGAGCTGTGTAGACCAGAGGGGCTCAGGAGTGCTGAGTTACAGGGTGCAGATGTCCTGAGCAAGGTCAGAAGATACAGTGATGAGCCAAGGACCCCAAGCCTCCCTCTCTGCCCCGACAGAGGCCACAGGCTCTAACAGACCGCCCTGTGAGGACAGCCAAACCCACTCCCTCTCTGCAGAGGAGGGGCCCCTGGAGGGAGCTAGGGGGGCACAGAAAAAGTGCGTTTTCATCCAACAGATCAGGGGGTCGGCTCCCAGAGCCAGTGCTCATCAGCTGCATGAGCCTGAGTTAGGTGATTTCACCTCCCTGGGCCTTGCTCTCTCACCTGCCATGGGGATCTTAACTGGGTCGTTTTGTGAATTATACAAGTTGAGTCAAGCACCTGGCACAGAGTAAACCCTCAGTAAAAGGCGAACTACACGCCGAAGTGGACAGCAGGTACCTTCTCTCTGAGAATCTCAGACCCAACGGGGGTGAGGGCTCCTGCCCCATCTACCTGCCCCCATCCTCACCAGCGCCTGTGGCTTTGCCTGACCTCATGGAGACCCTGGCATGTATTTGCCAAATCCCATCCTCCTGATTCCATGCCCCAGGAAAGCTCCTTAAATCTGGTGGCAAGTTTGGGCGTGCAGGGCCGCTCCACCCCAGGGGGAGGAATTCCAGGGAGCTGCTTCCTCTCCGTTCCCTCCCTCCTGGGATCAATTCATGCCAACGGGCATCTGTTGAGTGCCACCTGTTTGCAGGGCGCCCAGGGAAACATACAAGAGTGGAGCCTCACAAGAGTCTGGGAGGGGGGAGACAGAGGGGTTTTTCCCTCTCCAGACCTTAGCCAGGGCTGTCCTCTCCCCAACACCACCACCCCCAGCTATGTCCCCTTGCTCAGGTCTCCCTCTTCACAGGCACCTCCTGTGAAAAGCCTCCTTGACCTCCAGTCTAAACCAGCTCCCCGTTGTTCTTTCCAAGAGCAAAGTACGCCTCCCTTTATAGCTCTTTCCATGATTAAACCTGTGCCTTTACTTGTATTATTCCTTTATTCATCTTTGCTCTTCTCTGGACTTTTGGTTCCTGAGGGAGGGACTACTTTGTATCTGCTGTCTCCCCGGCATCCGGCACCGCGCTGACACAGAATGGGGCGTCGATAAATATTTGCTTTTGTAAACTGTTAGGCAGGGACTCTCTGGAGCCCCCGGAGGGTGCAGGCATGGGGAAGCAGCGCTAATCTTGACAGGGACCAGGACAGGCTGCGAGGAAGAAGGGGTCTGGCCTGGGGCCTGACAGATGGGATGGAGACAGCAAGGTCCAAAGTGGGGGGACGAGAGAGCGCAGGAGGCACTGGAGACTGATGTGGCCTGAAGCAGGGAAGAGGAACGTGGCAGAGGAAAAGACGGTAGGTGGGTGGGAAGCAGGCAGAGCACTGAGGGGGAAGTATGGGGCTCCCAGACAGACCCAGGGCACTTCCTCCCCCCTCCAACCTGGGGCTCCACACCCCATCTCTGGGGCCCCCACTTCCTGCCGTCCCCTGTGAGCACCTGGCATTCCAGGTCAGTCCTGGAGGGGTGGTGTGGGTGGGGAAAGGGTTAAGAAAACAGGGATCCTGGAGAGAAAACTCCAACTCTGTCCACACACACCCCCCACCACCTTCCAGGTGAGGAAACTAAGGCTCAGAGGCATAGAGTCACTCTGACACTGTTTCCCAGCTCCTGGGCGGGGGGAGCAGGATTCAATCCCAGGTGGTCCCAGAGCCTGTGCCTTCAGCGGACACTTTACAAGGACCAGGGGCTCCAGAAGGGAAGGGTGGAAGGAGGGGGAGGAGGAAGTGGTGCCGGGTGGGTGGCGGGAGGCCAGCTCGTCAGCTGTGAGGCCCTGAGCAAGTCACCTGGCCGTCCTGTGCCTTGGTCTCCTCCCCTGTAGCTGGCGACGGCAGCAGCCCTCACTACCTCAGGGGACTACTGTGAGGCTGGAATAAGACAGTGAGAAACACCGAGCCCGGTACCCAGTGGAGAATGCACACTCCTTAAAGACTGGCTGTTGTCAGCAGCATCATCATTATTATTATTATTAATAATTATTATCAAAGGGGCGCCTGGGTGGCTTAGTCGGTTAAGCGTCCGACTTTCGCTTGGGTCATGATCTCGCGGTTCGTGGGTTCGAGCCCCGCGTCGGGCTCTGTGCTGACTGCCAGCTCAGAGCCTGGAGCCTGTTTCAGTCTGTGACTCCCTCTCTCTCTGACCCTCCCCTGCTCATGCTGTCTCTCTCTCTCCTAGAAATAAATAAAACATTAAAAAAAATAATAATAATTATTATCAAAGGGTGGATGAAGGAATAGACGGAGGACCAGGGGAGGTATGTGTGCCTGCCGGGGAGAGCGGAGTGGCCGGGCCCAGAGCCTAGGACTCTGGCGGTCACCTTGGAGCAGCCGGCTGCGAGCTCAGCCCCTTGGCCAGGGGACGCCTGCTGCCTGCCAGGCTGCTCGAGGCTCCCTGGCCCCTGGCGGCGGCGGCAGGGGGCATCACGCCATGCCAGGCAGCGTCCCCAGCCAGCCCGTATTTACCTAGCAGGTCTCAGCCCAGCCCGCTTCCTGTTTGCTGCACAGTGGCCGCCTGTCCAGGGCAGACAGAGCCCCACTGTCCTGTTGGGTGCCCGCCCCCCACCCACTGGGGAGAGTGCCCCTCTCTAGCTCACACCACCCAGGCGGGGCAAGGCCGGGGTGACTCATCAGGCCCCGCAGAGGGCAAGGCCACGGGGCCACTGCAATCACTCGGTCATTCTGCAGGTCCTTGGCCAGAGGGGTTCTGACGATGCGCACAGTGAGCTTTCGTGGGCAGCCATTCACTTCCACGCGTCCTGAGCCCTGGGGCAGGAGCCACCAGGAGGTAGTGTGGACCAGTGGTTTTAAAAGCATGTGCCCTGCAAGCAGAAGGCCACACGATTTAGGGTTCCATTTACATGAAATGTCCAGAAGAGGCAAATGCATCAGGACAGAGAGCTGACTGGTGGCTGCCGGGGGTGGGAGAGAGCGCGGACAGGGAACAGCTACTGGGCACAGGGTGCCTTCCGGGGTGGTGGAAACGCACTGGAACCAGATGGTGGGAATGTATGCACAACTCTGTATATGCTAAAAACCCGCTGAATTGCACACTCTGAAAGGGTGAGTTGTGTGGTGCGTGCACTACATTTCAACGCCCCTTCCTTGCTGGGTGACCTCGGGCAAGTGGCTTCCCTTTCGCCTCAGCTTCCTTGGCTAAACATGGGAACATCATGGGGCACCTGAGGGGCTCAGTCGGCTAAGCGTCCAGCTTCGGCTCAGGGCATGATCTTCTGGTTCATGAATTCAAGCTCCACCCTGGGCTCACAATTCAGAGCCTGCTTGGGATTCTCTTTCTCTCTCTGCCTCTCCCCTGCTTGCTCTCTCTCAAAAAAATAAACATTAAAAAAAAAAAAACCGCATGGGATTGTCATGAGGATCCAGCAGAGGGTCTGGCCCAGATCAGAGGCTCAAGGACATGGTGTCCCTGTCGCAGAGGGCAGGGCAGAGTGGGTGCTCGGACCCTGACTTCCTGGCTCCAAAGCCAGGGCTCCTGACCATGCTTGGAGACCTCACCTTCCAAAAGGGTTTTCTCGCCCCTTGTGTCCCTCTCTCACCACCTCTGGGAGGCTGCCAGGATGGGCACAGCCCCATTTCCCAGCTGGGAGGCTGTAGCCCAGAGGGGACAGACCCCCACCCACCCACGCAGGCATCCTTCCTCCTCAGTCTCCCTTGCAAAAGGCCTGAGGTTGCCAAGTCAAAGGAGAGAGCAGATACCCAGAGAATGAACGGGCTCGGCGGGCCTGGGAAGGGAGCCTGACGCAGGATGGAAAGCCAGTCTGAGACCCTCTCTCTGCCCCCGTCCGCCTCTCCACCAGCCTCTGCCAACAGCGGGCTGTGTCTCTGGTTAACGGCTTAAACATGGCTGTGCCCGAGATGCCACCACTAGCAGGGCCTGCCCTCCTTGGTACCTCCCACACATCACCGTCTGTCTTAATCCAAGTAATGACTCCAGAAGTTAGATACTAGATATCATTGTCTCCATTCCCACATGAGTAAACCAAGTCCCGGGAGAATGGGGGCGGGGGGACTATTTATCCAACACCTCCCAGGCACCGAGCACCTTTACATCTGCCTCTTCCATGAGGGGGGGATGTTATCATTATTCCCATTTTACACGGGAGCCAAGTGAGGTGCAGAGGGACAAGGGACACAGCCGAGGTCACAACTCAACAAGATGAGACCGTGGCTAGGATTCCAACCATCTGCTTTTAACCCCATGTGAGTTCATCCCTTTCGGGTCTACGAAGCCTGCTCTCTGGGGTCTTCCTTCTGCAGGCCGCATCCCTTAGAACTCATCAGGCAGGTGGGGCAGCGGTGAGGAGCAGGGACCCTGCAGGCGGACAGACTTGGAGTCTGAACCTTGGCTCTGCTGCTTCGTAGCCATGTGGCCCCTGACGGGTCCCTGCACCTCTCTGAGCCTCCAGCTTCTCATTTCTAAAAGGAAGCTAATCGCAGCCCCCACTGCCGGGTGGCTTGTTCACTGTGGGTGTCAGAGCCTCACAAAGTGCAGCCCCGGCGTGGCCCGGTCGGCTGAGTGTCCGACTCTGGCTCAGGTCACGATCTCACGGTTCATGAGATGGAGCCCGGCATCGGGCTCTGTGCTGTCAGTGCGGAGGCCGCTTCGGGTCCTCTGTCTCCCTCTCTCTCTGTCCCTCTCCCACTTAGGCTCTTTCTGTCAAAAACAAATAAAACATTAAAAAAAAAAAACTAAAAAGAATAATAAAGTGCAGCCTCAAAGACTGTGGGGGAATAATGGGAACTTTTCTGTCGAGTTCCCAGTGCCAAGAACAGGGCCTAGTGCTCAGTAGCTGCTCAAGATATACTTGCTGAATGAATGAATGAATGAATGAATGAATGAACGAACGGACACAGATGAACCTCTATCCAACCAACTGCCTAGCTAGCTAACTTCCTTCCTTTCTCCCAACCTTTAACAGATAATTTATTGAAGACCTACTATGTGCTGGGCTTTCTGACCTGTGAGACCCACACCCACCAGGAAGATGACAGCTATCAAGAGTCCATTTTGCAGATGAGGAAACTGAGGCTCAAGGAGACCAGGACATTTGCCTAAGCTCACTCTGTCTCAGAGCTACAGTCTGAATTCAAGTAGGTGGTTCCTTCCTTCCTTCCTTCCTTCCTTCCTTCCTTCCCTCCCTCCCTCCCTATGTCTACAGGTATTCCTGAGCCCCTCATCTTTGCAAGAGGAGACAGGAGTGAACCAGGCCAATGGGCCCCTGGCGTCAGGTTAACTGGCCCCTTGCCTATGGGGTGCACTCGCGGCATGTGTTAGAAGCACCCCTACACACACACACGAGGAACCATCCCAGAAGGTGGTCAGCCCTCCCGGTCAGCTGGGTGGAACCCAGGCCACTCCACCCTCAGGGAAAAACAGGCGCCGGTGAGACTAAGGAGCCCTTTGTGCAGGGGGGAGGCAGGGCGGGTGGCCGTTACTCACCACCCAAAGAAAAATAAAGAGTATTCCCATTTGGTCAATAGCCTTCCTGTCTGCCCCCCACACCCTCTCCTCCTTCAGCCGCCTTTCCCATCCTCTGACCTCATCTGGAGCTGACCCAAGACCATTTACCGAGGGCTTCATATGCCCATGGCGTGGTGTCTGACCCTCCCTCACCAGTGAAGAAACATGCTCAGAGAGGTGAGGTCACCTACTTGGGGTCACACAGCCAGCAGTGGCCAGGGCGCAGGACAGAACGGGGATGCCAGTGATCAGGAAAGGGCTCAGAGGCAGGAAGGAAGTCAGAGTCATGGTGAACGTAGGGGCCTGGCCTCCCTTCCTCATTCCTGTCCAGCCAGGGTGCAGTTCACGGGACCCAAGGGAAACCCAGGCAGGGGAGTCCAGGCTGCGGCAAGAGTAGTGGCCAGAATAACCCAAATCCCCCTCCAGCTGACAGAGCTCCAACCTCCAGCAAATCTTGGGCGGTAGCCCCAGGAACAGAGACCTCAAGCTACCCCCTGAGGTCACACAGCAGCGAGTGGCAGAGCTGGAATGTGGGCCAAGGTGGGTCTGACTCTAAAAGAGGCTAGTCCGAGGTGGAAGCGGAACTGGCCACTGGGCTTTCAGGGACTCAAGGGGACCAGAGGCACTTGCTTCTCCTTTGGAGCCCCAGTTTTCTCAGCCATAAAATGAGATTCAGCCTTCCGGCCTCTGCCCATCTCTGTGAGGCTGTGACATTGTGATAGATGCTGATTATACACCATGTGGTGCTGGAGACTGCCCACACCCACCCCTCAGAGCATGCACTCTTATTATCCCCATTTTTCAGATGGGGAAACCAAGGCCCAGGGAATAAGGGAACTTACTGAAAGCCAGGATTTGAACCAGACAGCCAAGTTTCCGGCCCTAGTGTTTTAGTTTTTATTTTTATGTATGTATCTATTTATTAAGTAGGCTCCACACTTGTGGAGCCCAATGCAGGGCTTGAACTCACGACCCCGAGATCAAGACATGAGCTGAGATCACAAGTCGGATGCTCAACTGACTGAGCCACCCAGGCACCCCCTCCAGCCTTAGTTTTTAAAGCATTGAATCAGGAGAGTAGGAAACATTGACAGGCTCCTGGCACTCAGCCAATGCCTGTAACTATCTCACTGGCTGAAAAGGCGTCATCCTTTGTCCAAATACAAGTCTAGCTTTGCCCCTGCTACGTTCCACCCACCTGCCTGGCACAGAGGGGCTCCCAGAGGGCGCCCTAGGGATTGAGCTGGGGGAAAACGTGTCCTGGAACAGGCCAGGGGATCAGAAGGAGGAAGAAGACAGAGCTCTGGGGCCCTGGCCATGTGGCTTGGACTGTCTGCAAAGTGGGGTCTGAGAGTGCCATTTGACAGAAGAGGAAACCGAGGTTCAGTGAGGCAAGGTGACTTGCCTGGGCTTCCTTGGACAGGGAGCACAGACCTAGGACTTCAAGTAGGGCCTGTCTGAGCAATCCAGATTCCTCTCTCCACACTACGGAGTCTCTTCCCCATGACTCCAGGGTGGGACAAATGGGGACAGGCCACCTTGGAAGTTAAGGGCATGGACTTTGGAATCAGACAAACGGAGTTCAGATCCCAGCTCTGCCCCTCCCCAACTAAAAACCCTGGGCAAGCAACTTCACTTTCCAGACCTCTCAGTTCTTCCCTCTCAAAAATGGGAACGATAATCATTTCGTATCCAAATGTACTAAGAGCGTTTGGCTCAGTGCCTCGCACCTAGTAAGTGCTCAATAAATGCTCACGGCCATCATAAGGACTACTAATGCGGCCCAGGCTTGGCCAAAGCCAGGCAGAATCCTGCTTGCACCCAGCATTCAGAGCAGCAGCCGCGGGGCCTAGGGCCATAGGTATCTCAAGAGATCAGAATTAATCTTTAACAGGTGAATTCCGCTCCAAGTGGGCCATGTGGAGCATTCCAGAGGGCCCGCTGGCATGCAGTGTTCTCTCAGCTCCCCAGATCTGGCGTGTGACAAGAAGTGGAGCTGCTCTGTATGGCCCAGGGATTTGGGGAGGGGACTGCGGTGTCTCTCCCAGAATCAAATGGGGAAACTGAGGCACGGGTCAGGGGCCTGTGAGGGGTCGAGATGCCCACTCCAGGCAAATTTGCCTTCCCACCAAGGAATGATAAAGGACCTCAGAGGACTTGGGCCCTTTCAGAGCGATGTGTGCAGTCACTTAGCTGTGCACGTGACATTTATGGAGCGCCAGCTCTGTGCCGGGCAGTGAGGCCAGTGACCTCCCACGTCTCCTACGGGCCGCCCCTCTCCAGTCCCCATCCTGGGCCTTGCGTCTGCAGCCAGGATAACTTCCTCAACCTGGGGACCGGCCTCCCTGCCTGGCCCCGACTCTGCAGCCACAGGGAACTTTCCAGACCACACATCTGGCATGTTCCCCCCCCCCCCAAGCCGGGACTTCGGGGCTTCTGGGTCTGACCTAGGCCCTGCCTGTCCAATCCCTTGCCCTTCCTGTTCACGGCACACACTCCAGACAAATGGAACAGCGTCTTGTCTCTACAAAGTCTCTCTTTACCCACCTGGCAACAGGAAGTGGTTGGGTGTTGGCTAATGCCCTTCCCTTTACCTGGATGCCCCTTCCCTTACATCTGCATTTATACCTCAAGCTGTGGCTTGAACCCTCACCTTGAGCAAGCCCTCCCTGATCCCTTTCCAGACTGCTCTCCTGGCCCCCATTCATCTGACAGCACACATTTGCCAAGCATCTACCATATGTGCTCACCTTGCTGGGTGCCCACGGCGGGGAGGGGGGCACGGGTGCAGGCTGCCTGGAGGGCACAACTGGCAGGAGGGGCAACCGCAGTTTGGGGAGGCGGTGGAGGGAAGCAGAGCCCTCTGCTGAGAGCCTGCCTAGGGTCTGAGGCCGACACAGAGGGGCTTTCCAGGAGACTTTGCTAGACACAGGAGAAAATGGCCAAGGCCCTGTTCCCACCAAGTGAACTGCCAGGAGCGCCCGCAGACCCCCACCCCCCACCAGCGCATTTTCTCAGAAGCTCTTACCCTCACCCCCTCATCTTGCAGCGACACCTCCCCCCCCGGGGTTTACAAACCTGACCCTGACGTGGCCCATGAGCTCCTCACTTGGGGAGTTCCTCCACCCTCCGATTCACCAGCCACAAAGGTGGGAAAGAGGGGTCCCCACTTTATTCAAACAGAGTGAACCAGAGAAATGAGGAAATGGCCAATCACCCTTTCTTACCTCTTCATTCCCTGCACAGGCACATGATGCCCGCTGAGCTGGGAGTGTACAGCCGGCTCATCCCAGGCTGTCTGTCCTCCTGGGGGCCCTGGGCGGGGGGCCCTCATTCCACCCCATTTTACAGATGAGCTGTCCCTCAGACAGCCAAGGGACTAACCCAAGGTCACACAAAATGGGGTGGCACAGCGGGGGCCCCACCCACTTCTAAGCCCGCAGCTGGTGGGGGCCTGACCCTTCTACTTGACCTCTCTAAAGAGACCACTTTTTCAACTTGCTCATTTGGGTCATGGAGTTACCTGGAGTTACCCCGTCCTTGCCCCACAGATAACAGTGGCGAAGCTTAAGTCCTCCAGTGGTTCTTAGCTCCCAGAGCAAAGCTCACCCACATCACACATCCCAGCCCCCAGCAGAGGCCCCTTTTGGAGGCTGAGCCAGGGCACCCGTTGGGCACCAGGCGTCGGGGGGTGGGGGTGGGGGTGTCTCTGGAGCCAGACAGCCCTGGGTTTAAATTTCACTTGGCTACATCTGCAACCTGAGCCTCAGTTTCCTCCTCTGCAAAATGGAGAGGACAGACGGACTGACTGGCTAGGGCTGGGCCCGGCGGGGGCGGGGGGGGGCAGCCCCAGCCAGTTTGGGGTTAACTGCAGGCAAATGGGGAGTGTGGGAGGTCTCTCCCCATCCTCCCGGACCTCCCTGGAGTCTGTGGATGCAGAGCTGAGGTTAAAGATTGTCCTGCCTCTTGGAGGAAGGGCCCTCTCTGGGACTAACTAAAGCCAACTAAGAAGCGTCCTCTGGAAGTTCCAGGCTTCCGATTTCCTCCTGCTGGCTTAGCGATAGAAGGCCAACCTCAGGGCCCCCAACTCCCCCTTCCCAGCCGCCCAAAATGGGGATGCCTCTAAGGTGGGCTGCAGGGCCTCCTAGATTTGATTCCTGCGCTTGGATCTTGGGGACCCCGGGACCTCCCTCCCGCAGACCCAGCGACCCCAGGGCCTACGCCAGCGCCCGTTTCACAGGTGATAAAACCTAAGCCGAGAGAGGAGGTGGCGGGTCCAAGGGCACGCAGCTGGGCAGCGGGAGCCGGCGGGACCCCGCGCTCCTTCCCGCGCCCGGGGCGGGGACCTCGGAGCCTCTGAGACGTCCCCGGGGGCGCGAAGGGACCTCGGTTGGGCCGCCCCCCATCCCTCCCCAGGATCCCTGCCCCGAGGGCCCAGGCCCCACTGACCTCCAGGACCGCGAGGCGCTTCCTGAATCCCGGCCGCCGGGTGCCCGCCCGTCCGCCCGGCGCGACTCTCCTCCCCCGGCTCAGGTTCCAGCGCCGCGCGCCGCCCTCTGCGCCTCCGCCTCTACACGGGCGGAGGAGGAGGAGGGGGAGGGCCCCCCCCACCCGGGAAGCTGGGCGTCGCGATCGTGGCCGCCGGGTCAGGCGCTTCCCGAGGAGGGCTCTGCCTGGAGCCCTGAGATCCTTCCCCGGCTCCTGACCGAGCCGCCCTGGGGCTGCGTCTCCTCGGGTGATGGGCGCCTGGCCGGTCCTCCCGCCCGGATACTGGCTCGTTCATTCATTCAGTAGACAGTCCCGCCCGCCACCCCCCCCACCCCCCCACCCCCCGCCTGCCCCGAGATGCCGCTGCGGGGGACCCTGCCCCGGGGTAGCCCTTGTCCCACAGGGGAGGCACGTGGGATACAGACCGTGCTGTCAGGGGCTAGATACACGGGAGCCCCCTTTCTTCACCTCTTTACCAGCGCTTAGCAAGCGGCCTGGCACCTGGAGGTGATCAAGGTGGGTTTTTGTTGTTGCTTTGTCTTTTAATTTTGTACTGGATGGTGAAGGTGAGCTCCTGACATGCAGTCTTGCCTTTTACTTAAATGCCTCCACAGGACGAGCAGCTTACTTCTGCTGGGACGGGTTGGAAGCCTGGGGGGGCCTGAGCTCCAGAGCCACACTCCCCGAGCCCCAGCTGGGGCTCTCTGCTACGCACCTACTGAGCCCGCAGTCTCTCCATCTCTGTGCCTCTGTGTCCCCACTGTAGATAGTCCCCAGCCCAGAGCCACAGTGCAGAGCACCAGGTCCATGCAGAGCACAAAGAACGTTTCTAGCCCCTTTATCATTACTGTTCATGAAATTGCACTGGCTCCGGGAGAACAGTGGGGTCCCCTCAGCCTGCAAACAGAAACGGCTCCCGTGAGGTGTTGGTTCAGCAGCTAAAAAGTTGAATTTTGGAATTGCCGGAGAGGGAAAGGGGGAGAGAGAGAGGGAGGGAGAGAGGGAGAGAGAGGAGAACCTGAATAGAAATGAAGTATTCAAACTGCCAATGCAAAACATTTACAAAAAATAATAAACCTTAATAATTAACTCACTGAGTGTGGCGGGCGTGTGGGGAGGGAGAATTGTCAAGTAAACCTTCTTCCTGCCCAGGCTGTGAGGCAGGGATCGGGGTGCTCGCTTCAGAGATGGGGATCTGGGCATAGAAAGCCGTGTGGCTTCTCCAGAAGGTGCTCCCTGCGCCACGGGGAGGGGAAGGAAAGCTTTCCCGCCTAGGTTTTCAGGATCTTAGCGCAAACAAGCAGCTATCTGGCTGTGGTGAGGAATGTAAACAGGAGAGGCTCCCTCAGGCCTGCCAGACCCAGAGCCTCTCTGCTGGGGGCCCTGCTGGCTGGGACTGGCCCCTGGTGGGAGACGGGAGACGGAGGGGGCATCAGGCGGAACTAATCTGGGGCCCATGTCTGCAGAGAGGGCCCTCTTGAATGAAAAGAAATTGACAAGGATGGTCCTGGCTCCCAGGAGCCTGACCCCAGGGCCTGGGATCCACCTGCTCTCTCCTCTGAGGTCAGGGCTAGAGCTGTGAGCCCTCAGCACAGGGTGCTAACCCAGGCCCCTCCGGCCCCACATGTCACAGCCCCGGCCACTGAGGCCCCACGCAAGGAAGTGACTCTTCTTGGCCCAGGAGGTTGGATGTTGGTTGCTTTGATTCAATGGAAGTCATGAGCAAGAGCCTCCCTTTCCAGTGCCCGTGTCCTTGTCTGGAAAAGAGTACTGGCTTCCACGAGGCAAGGGATCACATCTGCCTTTTTTTTTTTTTAAAGTTCATTTATTTATTTGGAAAGAGAATGAGAGAGAGAAAGAGTGTGCCTGTGTGCAGGTGCAGGTGGGGGAGGGGCAGAAAGCTAGAGGGAGAGAGAAAGTCCCAAGCAGGCACCTTGCTGTCAGTGCTGAGCTCAACCTCAGGCTCATTCCCAAGGAACCGTGAGATCATGACCTAAGCCCAAATCGAGAGCCACCCAAGGACTCCCATGTCTACCTTGTTCACAGCTGCAGAACTGAGTTCTAGCACTTGGTAGGCACTTTAAAAATACTGGTTGGGGTGCCTGGAGGGCTCAGTTGGTTAAGCATCTGGCTCTTGATTTCAGCTCAGGTCATGATCTGAACCATGTTCGTGGGATGGAGCCCCAAATCGGGCTCTGTGCTGTCGGCTCGGAGCCTGCTTGGTGTTCTGCCCCCTCCCAGTGCGCGCTCTCTTTCTCTCTCTCTTGCTTTTGCTCTCAAAGATAAATAAATAAGCTTTTTAAAATAAAAAAAATAAATACAAAAATAAAAAATACTGGTTGATTGTGAGCATGGAGGTCTGCCTTGCAGGGAAGGGGTGAGTAGGAAGAGGAAGTGAGGTGCACAGGACACCCCCACAAACACTCGCTGGATTTACTGAGTGTGAACAAAGGGGCACTCCTAGGATGTGACTGCCATAATGTCACTGTTATTGTCGCTGGCGAAGCTCTCTGGCCTCAGTCCTGGAAAGACAAGGGCTCTTAACAGGCAGAAGGAACACTTCTGAAGGAAGGAAACATGTCAAGGCCTTCAGAGCAAGCAGAGTCCTACAGGACTCTACAGCCCGGCCCGGGCCGGCCCAGCCCTCTGGCCCACACAGGTCTGGAGTGCCCCAAGGGGCTTCAGCCGCTACTACAAAGGGAGTCCCTGGTTGCACTCAGGGTCTGCACTTACCAAGCACCTACTGTATGCCAGACTCAGTGCCAGGTGCCAGGGAGAGATCAGTAGCCCAGATGGGTCAGCATCTCAGGGACTTTATACCCGGTGCACCTGCCCCCAACCTCCGGTGGGGGTGGGGAGGTGCCCAGTTATAAAAACAAGATGTGTGCACCTCACTTTACAGTTGGCATGGCTCTGATGATGCCTCCAGCCCAGCTCATCTCCTGACAGCCTGGAAGAGAAGGATTCTTATGCCTTTTGCCAGAAAAGGACACAGACAGATCACTCATCTGAGATCCCCCAGCTGGTAGGATTTGAACCCATGCCCAGCAGACTCTACTCGGGGTAGCACAGCCGGTAAAAATACGGTCTCAAAAAGATGGACAATGAGGTGCCTCGGTGCCTTAGTTGGTTATGCATCAGACTTTTAATCTTGGCTCGGGTCATGATCTCATGGTTCGTGGGATTGAGCCCCGAACCGGGCTCTGTGCTGTCGGCAAGGAGCCTGCTTGGGATTCTTTCTCGTGCTTTCTTTGCCCCTCTCCCGCTTGTGCATGGGCATGTGTACCCTCTCTCTCTCTCTCTCTCAGAAATAAATAAACATTTAAAAAAATATATGGTCTCAAAAAGACAGATAATGAGGCTCATGGGTGGCTTAGTCGGTTGAGCGTCCAATGCTTTTTTAAAAAAATTTTTAACATTTATTCATTTTTGAGAGAGAGATAGAGTGCAAGTGGGGGAGGGTCAGAAAGAGAGGGAAATACAGAATCTGAAAAGGCTCCAGGCTCCGAGCTAGCTGTCAGCACAGAGCCCAATGTGGGACTCGAACCCACGAGCGGTGAGATCATGACCTGAGCCGAAGTTGGCTGCCCAACCGACTGAGCCACCCAGGCGCCCCGAGCATCCAACTCTTGATTTTGGCTCAGGTCATGATCCCCGGGTCGTGGGATGGAGCTCCGTGTCGGGTTCACACTGAACATGAAGCCTGCTTAAGATTCTCTCTCTCGGGGCACCTGGGTGGCTCAGTCAGTTAAGCGTCCAACTTCGGCTCAGATCATGATCTTATGGTTCGTGGGTTCAAGCCCCGCATCGGGCTCTGTGCTGACAGCTCAGAGCCTGGAGCCTGCTTCAGATTCTGTGTCTACCTCTCTCTCTGACCCTCCCCCTCTTGCATTCTGTCTCTCTCTCTCAAAAATCAATAAATGTTAAAAAATTTTAAGAAAAGATTCTCTCTCTCTCTCTCTGATGACCCCTCTCCCCTGCTCTCTCTCTCAAGAGAAAAAAAAAGGAAGAAAGACAGTAATCAGTGTCCACAAGGCTGTGGAGAGGCGGGAGCCTTGCGCACTGCTGGTAGAATATAAGATAGTGCAGCTGCTTGGAAAACAGTCTGGCAGTTCCTCCAACTGTTAAATGCAGGATTACCACGGGAGCCAGCAATTCCACTCCGAGGGATAAAGCCGAGAGAAATGAAAACATAGGTCCACACAAAAGAACTTGAATATGAATGTTCATAGCATCGCTATTCGTAATAGCCCCAAATAGAAACAACTCAGACAGTAACTGGATAAATAAGATGTGGCGGATCTACACAGTGGAATATTATCCAATAATAGAAAGAATGAAGCATCGCCACTGGCCGCAACACAGATGGGCCTGCAAAAGGGAAAAAGTCGGACACACGTCGAAGGCCACATGTCACGTGATCCCGTTTGTAAGGGATGTCCAGGACAAGCAAGTCTACAGAGACAGCAAGTTGATGAATGGTCACCAGAGGGGGTCGGGGAGGGAGCCTCGGAAGGTGTTACTCAAAGCGTGTTGGGTTCTTTTTGGGGTGATGACAATGTTCTCGAGCTGATGGGTGACAGTCTCACTGTGAATATACTCCAAGCCATTGACTAGGACGCCTTAAACAGGTGAATTGCACGGTGTGTGAAATTTATCTCAATAAAGCTGTTACAAAACTTTTTTTTTAAGAATGTGGTCCTTTGGGGCGCCTGGGAGGCTCAGCTGGTTAGGCGTCTGACTTCGGCTCAGGTCATGATCTCACGATTCGTAAGTTCAAGCCCTGCGTCGGGCTCTTGGCTGACAGTGTGGAGCCTGCTTCAGGTTCTGTGTCTTCCTCTCCCTCTAAAAAATAAATGAATAAACATTAAAAAAGAAAAGAATGTGGTTCCTGGGGTCAAAAGAATCTGGGTGTAACTCCCCCACGTGTCTTAGCTGTGTGACTGCAAGCAGATGACCCTGCTTCTCTAAGCCTCACGTTTTCATCTATAAAGTGGGGGCAGTAACTGCTTCTACCTCTCACGGTTGGGAGGATTCAACTCGGGCTGCTCTTGAGGGCTGGGCAGCGCAGGAATGTTGTGGTTGCTCAGTAAATAGTCCCCTGAGGTCGCCACACTTGCCCCCAGTAAGAGCAACTTACCATCCCCAGCCAAGCACTCTGACCTCCCCCCAACACCCTCCCTTACATTACGTGACACCTTCCTCCTGTGATTCCTTCATGAATCTTGTCAGGATGGTACTGCTGTTCCCATTTTAATTCTCGAATTTGTGGGTGACAGCTAGGAGCCCCGGACACAGCCAGCACAGCCGTCCCCACACTCCCAGGCAGGACTCTTTCCTCCTGCTGCGACAGCCCCATCTCATCCTTCTTTCTCTTCACAGCGCTGCCTGAGCCCAGCTGGTGGCCTCACGGCTCCAGAGCGTGTGTCAGCGGGGGGCTGGGGGGTCCTAGGGGGCCTGGCATGATCCCCAAGGACAGATGCAGCCCAGACCACCACGTGGGGCTGGATTCCTGCTGACCCAAGGCCCCTCCTCCCCGTGGCCTCGAGGGGTGAGTCTTCTCCAGCCCCTTCTGCAGGTGGATAAACCGAGGCTCTGAATGGTGAAACCTCTTGCCTAAGGTACCTGCCGGTGATGCGGTCAGGATTTGGACCTGGCCACTGCCCAAATGCAAACGACAGCCCCCCCACAACACCTACAGCAGCCACGTGGCACTGCCCCAGCCACGGGATGAGACTGGGGAGTGTGGGGCCGTCCGAGTGAGAAATCCTGCTGGCCTTTTTGTTATTTCTCCAGTGAGCGCAAGGCGTGGGTGGGCCCACCCCACGACGAGAAGAAAGGGCCACCCCACAACGAGAAGAAAGGACGGAAGGAGAGCCAGGGAAAGGCGCTGAGGAAGTACTGGGGCCCTTCCGTGTGCGAGGTGCCATGGAGAGCTCTATCCTCATGGGTTCCTCCCAGCTGCTGGAGAGAAGCACAGAGAGGTGAAGGCACCTGCCTGAGGTCACACAGCCCAGAGGGCTGCATCTGATAGTCCCTTCCCTTCGGAGCCTGCCCCACAGCAGCCCCCCCCCCCCCCCCCCCCCCGTGAAATCACATCCTCTCACATTTGCCAGGAAGCCACTGAGATGGGATACAAGAGGCTGGCGACCAGTCAGCTGGTTTGTCCGCCTCAGTCCTGCTTGTGGCTGGTCCAGAGGCTGGAGGCCCGGCCCTGCCCTGCACCTTCAATGGGGCTCTTCTGGAATTCTCCCTGGGGCAGAAACCTGAGAGCCGGTGGGAAGGAAGCCCCTCCCTTCAGAGGGCCGTTGCCATGGGCACAGCCACCCTCCTGTGGGTGTGGCTGGGTCACAGCTGCCCACTGGCATTTCAAAGATAGCCTTCATCTGAAGTTGCATTGTGGTGAGGGAGGGGACATTTGGCCTCGGTGCCAGCGTGGTCTGAGTAATTCAGGGCTTCCCAGCGGGGGTCCTGGGGTAGGCTGCTGGGGGTCCGTGAAAGTCCCTGGAGGGAGTGATGAGTGAAATCCTCGCAGTCAACTAGCACTTTCTGGAGAGAGGCCCCAGGCTGTCGTGGAGGCCTGGGACCCCTCCGCCCTCACACATGCTTGTGATGAGGGCACCATTTTCTCAGCCAGGAAGAGGCATGGGGTGGGGGTGAGGAGATAGCCTCTTTTCTGAACCCAGGAAAAGAACCCGTGGAGATCCTAACTAAGAGCTTTGTAAACTGTCAATTGGCTTTGTCACCCTCTGTTCACAGAGGCTGTGACTTCCCTTGCTCTTAAAACAAAAGCCACACCCCACCTTAACCTCCAGGCTCCAGCCACCTTTGCCCTCTCTCCCTGCTTAGAACGTGCTGCTTTCTCTCCTACCTCAGGGCCTTTGCATCAGCTGTGGCCAGCCCCATTTCATGGCCTGCTCTTTCTCCTCCTTCAGATCTCAGCTCAAATATCACCTCTCCAGAGAGCCCTTTCCTGGCCTCCCCCATCTCCATCTCCTCCGGGGGTCCATGAGCCTCTTGGAGGATGAGGCCTTATCTGCCCCTGTCCTGCAGGAGGACCTGGGCCTAGCTCAGGCCCTTGCACATAGTAGGTTCTCAGCAAACAACAGCTGAATGACTTGCCTTCCAGACAATCCTCTCTGGGCTAGATCATGGGTTGCCTAAGGGTGAATCATCCTCATAGCTGTCCTTTATCAAGCACCCTGTAAGTGCCAGGCCCTGTGCTAAGTGCTTTGCACATGTCATCCCCCTAGAGATCACAAGGAAGGACTGATGTCCTCACTTGAAGGCCTAGTGGTGATTTCACAGGAATTATGAATACCTACCAAAGGCTCCTTAGGGTGACACAAGGTGGAGATTGACAGAGTGCGGAGGGAGCTTTGAACTACCTAATCTCCTGAGAGTGCAGATGATGATCTAAAGCCCAGAGGGAAGAAGGAACTTGCCCAAAGTCCCACAGCAGATCAGGGCAGAGTGAGAAACGCAGCCCGACTGCACGATGTTTTCTGGGGGTTTCTGGGGGTTTCACATGGGTCTTGCTGTATCTTTAAGAACAAGGAGTGTGAGTACATGCTATGGGGTAGTTGCATTAAGGGCCAGATTGTCCCTCCCCCCCCCCCCCCCCGAGCCCGTGGTGTGTATCCAGACGCTATTGTATTCAAATGCTATAATGCCATAGCATCATAATAAATTTTAAAAATTAATAAAGGCCATTTCTTGAACATCTTACACATGTCAGGCACTTTACACACATTATATTATGGACTCCTGCTAGAGGTGTGTGTGCCCCATTTTACAGATGCAGAAACTGAGGCTCAGTGTGGTGAACTGACTCCCCCGGATCACACAGCTACAAAGTTAAACCTGGACTTGAACCCCAGATGTGCTGGGTGGTGGCGGAGGTGGTGGTGGCGGATATGGTGGCGGTGCTACCGGTAGTAGTGGTAGTAGTAGCAGCAGTGGTAGTAAGTAGTAAAGGCAGCAAAATACACCTTTGACACAAAGGCTGAGCTGAATGAAGTCAGAACCCCAAGGCATTCGCTTGAGAGGCTCCAAACTTTCCCACCAGTATTCAGATGGGGCTCCTCATTTGGCCCTTGGAAGCCACTCGGATGACGCTAGCGGGGCGCAGCGGAGGCAGGGAGGTCCAGGCGGGGCCTGGCCGGGACTCGCGGCTATTTCGCGGGGGGCGCGGGGCCCACAGCGCCACCTACCGGGCCCCGCGGGAGCCGCAGGCAGTCAGCGCGCAGGCGCGCGGCCCGAGGCCAGGGAGGGCGGTGTACATCCTAGGAACTCGACAGCCAACCCACCAAACCGGAGCAAGGGAATACCCCTCCCTCTATTCTCCTGTAACTCTCCAACTCTCCGTAAATGATTACGCAGCCCAGCGCCCTACTAGGCAGTTTCATTAACTCTCAGTGAGCTGAGAACTATTACATCCCCATTGTATGGATGAAGAAACTGAGGTTCAGAGAGGTGCAGTGGTTTCTCTGTGGCCACTCGGCTGCTACAGAGCCAGGACTCCCTACTCTATGGCCTCATCGTACACACCCCGCTGCATAAATACATCTTTGCAGTTTTATTTAACACTCAGACAGCTTTCTATGCTTCAGACACTTCTAATTGCTTTGCAAATAGTAACATTTAAGTTATTTTTGAAGTTTATTTATTTTGAGAGAGAGCATGTGCGCAAGCGGGGGAGGCACAGAGAGAGACAGAATCCCATGGAGGCACCAGGCTGTCAGCACAGAGCCACATGGGCTTGAGCCTTGAGATCGTGACCTGAGCTGAAATCAAGAGCCAGTGGCTTAATGGACTGAGTCGCACAGGCACACCAATAACATTTAACTTAAACCTCAAAACCTGTGAGGTGGGCATTAGCAAGACACCTGTGGTACAGAAAAGGAAACAGGCTTTTTTAGGGAGAAATGGGTTTCAGTTCCTTGTCTATAATAGGGATGTGTGGTGATGTGTTTGAAATATTCATTACAAGCCTGAACTATTGCTCAGTGGAGTTTAGTGGAATGAACCAAAAGGTGAACACACCAGTCAACCTCTGTCCAACTTTTGGGCTCCTCTGGGTTTCTGTGCACTATCAGGGTAGCCTGGGTCAGATAAGTGACTCCCCACAGTGGGATGTCCTGGCAGGAAGATGCACTGGGAGGCGGGCCCACTGTCAGCTGGCACGGAAGTAGCCAAGGCTGAGGGGAAGTACGAATTCAGATGTGAAAACCCAGTGCCTGGCCGGGTCACCCTGTCCTCAGGAGGTCAGTTTCCTCATCTGACAGATGGGGCTCCTGATGCCAGTCCAGGTGCTTGTGAAATGGGGTACCAGGTGGGGTGGGTACACGGCAGGTGCTCAATGTGTGTTCCTTCCTCCCTGGCCCCAGGGCAGAAGTCAGTCCCACTTTGACAAAAATGAAATGGGAGGATGTAGACGCACTGCCAGCTTTGTCTCTGGGCACCCAGGGTGCCCCTAGGGGCCCGGCAGGTGCCAGGAGGGAAGGAGGCTGGCCTGGAAAACGCTGACCTTCCACAAACACATTGCTTTCTGGCCCCATCGTGTTATGTCAGAGACACGAAGAAAAGGCTCTCTTTTTTAAAAGTAATTTCTAGCCCCAATGTGGGGCTTCAACACATGACCCCAAGATCAGGAGTCTCGTGCTCTACCAACTGAGCCAGACAAGCACTCCAAGAAAGGCTGTTTTTATTTTTATTTCTTTTAATTTTTAACATTTATTTTTGAGAGACAGACAGAGACAGAGCATGAGCAGAGAAGGGGCAGAGAGAGGGAGACACAGAATCCCAAGCAGGCTCCAGGCTCCGAGCTGTCAGCACAGAGCCCAGCGTGGGGCTCAAACTCACGATCCATGAGATCATGACCTGAGCCAAGTTGGATACTTAATCGACTAAGCTATCCAGATGCCTCTAGAAAGGTTGTTTTTAAATTGTTAATTTTTTTAAATGTTTATTTAGTTTTGAGAGGGACAGAGCACAAGCAGGGGAGGGACAGAGAAAGAGGGAGACACAGAATCCGAAGCAGGCTCCAGGCTATGAGCTGTCAGCACAGAATCCAACATGGGGCTTGAACTCACAAACTGTGAGATCATGACCTGAGCCGAAGTCAGATGCTTAACTGACTGAGCCACCCAGGCGCCCTTGGTTTTAAAATTTTTTTAATGTTTATTTATTATTGAGAAACAAAGGGAGACAGCATGAGCAGGGGAGGGGCAGAGAGAAGGGGAGACACAGAATCCAAAGCAGGCTCCAGGCTCCGAGCTGTCAGCACAGAGCCCAATGTGGAGCTCGAACTCATGAACTGTGATATCATGACCTGAGCTGAAGTCAGATGCCCACCAATTGAGCCACCCGAGCGCCCCTAGAAAGGTTGTTTTTTTTTGGTTTTTTTTTTAATGTTTTATTTATTTCTAGGAGACAGAGAGAGAGACAGCGTGAGCAGGGGAGGGTCAGAGAGAGAGGGAGTCACAGACTGAAACAGGCTCCAGGCTCTGAGCTGGCAGTCAGCACAGAGCCAGACGCGGGGCCCGAACCCACGAACCACGAGAT
Source organism: Hyaena hyaena (assembly GCF_003009895.1). Taxonomy (NCBI): domain Eukaryota; kingdom Metazoa; phylum Chordata; class Mammalia; order Carnivora; family Hyaenidae; genus Hyaena; species Hyaena hyaena. The sequence continues at coordinate 14,972,330 of NW_024080632.1, forward strand.
CATGACCTAAGCGAAAGTCGGACGCTTAACAGACTAAGCCACCCAGGCGCCCCTAGAAAGGTTGTTTTTAAAAGGAAGATACAGAATTCCTTTTAATTGTGGCAGAATTTTGTTTCTAGGAAACCCAATGGGGAACGGAGGGGAAGCCTTAAAAGCAGTTGGAGCTTGCAGAGCTCGGTAGCGTTCCTACCATCAGCAACGCTGGAAAATGGAATGAAATAAGAGGCGGTAAAAATCTTAGTTCAGGTGTCCAACCCTTGGTCAGCTTTCCAAACTGCATACCTGACTGGACCGAACGCAAGAGCCTTGAAGGTGCTCCATAATTTTCAGGGTCAAGTTCAAATCCCTTCCTCACATGATTTCACACACATGCAGCCTCCTGGGGGTTTCCTTGCGCGTGCCCGGGAGCATCCCCTGCCCCTCCTCCTTGCAGGGCCCTTCCCCACCCCACCACTTCCATGGAGGCTCGGTACAAGCCATGACTCTTTAAGAGGCATCCCAGGATGAGACGTGGCCCCGGGCACCCTCTGGGCACGGACTACTCTGTATCATCCCTGATGATTACTGGTTCATTTTGTCCACTGGACCCCCAACTTGGGGAATGAAGTAAAATAAAGATTCTATCTCCATTTAACCCAAGTATCAGAAAAGGCATCAGCCTATGAGCAAGCAAATAACTTCAGGTCACAGGTTAGGGAGACAATAGGGACTGGTGTGGACTTGGGGGCGGGGGCAAAGCGGAGAAGTCATTTGTCTACCCGCCCTCCCCAGCCAAGGGGGCAATTATTCCTCCGCTCCTGCCACGCAGTCTGATTTTTTTTCCTAAAGAAGCTAGAAATCGAGATGTGTGTGTGTGAAATTTCTCCAGTTTCTCAATGTGGCAACCACTTCTATTTTGGTAAGCCACGGAGGCCCGAATGCCGGTCCCTGCCTGGTCCCCAGTTGTGACCTCCTTTCCAGAAGCAGGGGTGGGAGCAGGGGGCGGGGAGGGATCAAGAACCAAAACCAACACACCAAGGTGATTCCAAAATAGAGATTTATTTATTAAGGATCATTTAGTCTCTGCATAAAAATCACCAGTAGTTCCTCATTGGGTTTTTAACACACATCGATTCTTTTGGGGTTGCTCTGTTTGCCCCCAACACTTTAAAAAATACAGCTCTTTTTAGCGCCAGGAAGGACGTTAAGGCAGCAAGGCAGTGTTCTTGGGTCCCAGCAGATGGAGGGCTCACCCTCTCCCCAGTGAGAGAACTCACACGGTACGTAGTTTCTTAGGTTGGAAAAGCTGTCCCTGAAGAAAATAACTATGCAGAGAATTGCAAATAGCGTCACGTAGGGCCACTTATTTGTGCCTGATAGCTTTAAAACAACCCTCCCCGTGGCCATCAAAGGCGTGCTGGTTGGTTTCGGCTATAAAAAAACTGTCTGGCAAGAGACAGTAAGAAAGAGCAGTATCTATAATGACCATTGTGAGGTCGGGCTGTGCAAACCACAGGAGAAGACACACCAGTTTGCTTTAAAAAAAAAAAAAAATCCCACAACAGGGGCCCTGTGTCATTTCAAATCAAACTCCTCACGGTCCTTAAAATACCCAAAACGTCATTCAGTCAGATCCTCAGGACACACGCTTCTTCTTCAGGTGAGGGGTATGACACACAGTTCCCCAAGGGTTATGCTCTGGGGAGGGACGGGGCGGGGAGAAAAAAACCTTAGAACTTGATTAGAAACATTAATTGATCTTTACCACACTGAAATGAGAAGGGATAAAGTCAGTCTGTGCTGTTGTGAAATTCAGAGGAGATTCGGAAGTAGGGTGGTTATTTATTGCTATGTGAGGATACACCCCCAAAAATGACTTAAAAAAGAAAACCCGGGCCGGCTGGCCCCTGCAGACCCCAGGCCAGGCTCCGGGCCACTCCGGGGTCGGGGGGACGCGGGCCGGTGCGGGCGGCCAGCCAGCTGGATTCACAGTGATTCGGGTTAGCCCGTGGCCGTGCGTGGCCGTGTGCTGGGGTGCGCGTGGCCACGGGGCACACCTACACCTTGTAGTCGAGCTCGGCGTTCATCTTGGTGTACATCTCGTAGATGACGTCGATGGTGGCCGTGTAGTTGACCAGGAAGAGACGGACCTTCTCCAGGCACTCTTCCTCTGTCACGTTCTGTCCCTTGGAGAGCGCTTTCAGGAAGTCGGACTTGTAGGGTGCCGCGTACAGTGCTGCCTTGAGATGGGTGAGAGGGGAGGGGACACAGAGTTAGGGGGCCGGCAGGGGCCACCTGGTGGGGAGCGGCGGGGTCCTGGGAGGGGACGTCCCTGAGGTCCCTGCTACTCATGGCGTCAGAAGGGAAAGGAAGAGGGAGATGTTGTTCCCTTCTACCCCCGTGAGGGACAGCAGGAAGGACACCAGTTTTGGGGACAGACAGACCTGGGTTCAAATTCCAGCTTGTGCCGCCGACTAGCTGTGAGCCTTGAGCAAGTTACTTAGCCTCTCTGAGCCTCAGTTTCCTCATCTGTAAAATGGGGATGATAATGGCATCCACCAGCCTCAGGGGCCTCTTATAAGGATCAAGGGGGGTGTGCAAAGTACTCAGCGTGGCACGGGGCACACAGTAAGTGCTCAGTGTGGACGACCCTCTTCCCTCTGGGTCCCCTGCTCTGGAGAAGGTAGACTGCTTCTCCAGAGATGGCACTTTCGGACCAGGGGAGAAGGCTGCTAATATGGATGGGGGCCTCTTCTGTCCTTTGGGGGGGATGTGACATGTCCCTAAATGTCAAGGCTCCCCGGACACTTGAAAAGCGCAGACACCCAGTAGCGTGCAGAACTGCAGAGCCAGAAAGAAAAGGCTGCAGCTGGGCCAGAAGCCTGGTAGGAGCCTGACAAGCTCTGGAGTCCCAGACGGCATCTGACTGTGGGACCTGGAGCGAGACAGTTAACCTCTCTGAGCACCAGATGCCTCATCTGTGAAACGGACTAAGGACATGTGGTTGTGAAGAACAGAACGCGAGGGCAGCCCACCCTGGCCCGGCACACCAGGCACGCGGGACACGCTGCTGTCACTCAGGTGCGGGCTGCGACAACTTTGCAGGGGGCAACGCAGTGTAGGGAGGGCAGCGCTTTTGTGGCACCTGCCTGGGAAGGGCCCTGCCCCCAGGTCCCCCCGGGAGGGGGGCAGCCAGAGGTGGCCCAGCTCCTCCTGCCTGTACCCAGACTGGTTCCGGACCCAGCCTGTGTCTTGTGGGGAAGAGGCCAGCCTGTTGGACCCTGGTTGTCAGGGGACTGAGGATGGGCTGCAGGAGAGGGTGGCCACGTCAGGCTGGGTGAGACCAGGGACCAAGGGACGAGAGCTAGCCAGCGACAGCATGGAGGGCACCCCAAGGACCTCCTGACATCTTGCCAGTGGGCCTCTCAGCCCGGCGATCCTGGAGGCCCCCAGGCAACCGGGCTAGTGATGAAGCCCCACTTCTAGTAACCCTGGCCAATGTCACCCCAAGAGTGGCATCAAGAGCCCTGTGGACCAGTGTCGCTTCAGCAGCTGCCCTGGTGCCCTTCCTGCCCTCCCTTCCCGGGGTGAGGATCCAGGCCTCGGATCCCAGGGGCCAAACAGGACCCCAGGTCTTCAAGAGCCCCAGCCAGGTTGCTCCCACAGGCCCTTCGGTCCGGCCCCACGGGACACGCAACAGAAACACCGCGGGGCATCTGTCAGGACACCCACCATGGCCACAGAGGCGGCTGGGCAAGCACACGCGATAGGTAGGGCCCCACAGTGCACCAGCCTCACCCCGAACACGAAGGGGCCCCTCCTGGAGCCCGGCTGGGCCCAACCAAGTCTCCCAGGGCCGCGGCTACGCGGGGGCAGGACGGGGGCCGGCTCACCTGGAAGATCTTCTGCACGATCCAGCCGTGGTACTTCTTGAGGGCCATCTCGTAGGCCTTGGTGGCGTTGACCCGGATGAGGTTGGGGTGATTCTCGTCCCGCTCCCCGTCGCAGATGCTCTGGAGGAAGACCTGGATGAAGCGGAGGCCTCTGCGGCCCGGGAGAGAGACGGCGCTTCAGGCCCGCGTGCGCCGCTGCCCGCACCCCTGCACAGACCCTGACGTTCTCGGACAGAAGCGCCTGTCAGCCGCGGGGGCGAATGCGCACGCGCACACGGTGCCGCTCGCTCCTCCGGTGTTGGCTTTGACCTCGCCTCCGTGTAACGTTGCTCAGCGCAGCGTCTCGCGAGCCCCGTGGCTAAGGGAGACCTGCCGCTGGCCGCCCTCCCCGCCGGGCTGTGAGGTCTACGAGGCCGGGTCCGGGCCTGCCTTGACCACGTCTCTGTCTGCGTGGCCTTCAGAGGGCTCACGGCCCACGGACTGTGGACACACGGACGCGCCCGGCCTTGTGCCTGGACGCCCCGCCTCCACCCCACCCCACCCCTCCGCCCCGAGCCACTGTCTATGCCCTCCAGCGGCCACTTGAGCCCCTTCTCCAGGCCCTGCAATGCACAGCATCTCCTCTCCTGCTCCCTCGGCCCCAGGAGGCTAGGCTCAGCACAACCTGTCCACTTCACAGAGGAGAACATCGAGGCGCCCCCAGAAGGCTCAGCCAAAGGCCAGGATGCGGACCCCACTGTCTGACCCCCGAGCCGGACTCCTTCCTTGCCATCCTTCACTCTAACCCCGGGGTCCCTGGATGACCTGCTCTGCTCCTTCCCTGCAGAGAGGGGGGATCTGGCTGGTAGGGGAAGTGGGGGACTTTTAGGGGCAGGAGCACTGGGCCTAAAGGGTGTCCTTATCACTTGTGAGGGAAAGGGAAGTCTCCCATGCCTGGATCAGAGCCCTTGACTGTCAGGGATCAGCGTGGGCTGTGGGACTGAGCCCAGGGGATAAGCCCAGCCCTGCCCTGGTCTGCCCCCTCTCCTGAGCCCCTGCCTTCCTGCAGCCCTAATGACCGCCCCTCTACCCAGCAGCTGGGATGAGGCACCATCTGACCTTGTGGCCCCCCAGCACCTCCAATCAGGCTGGGACCCACCCTTACCCAATCCCGCCTGGTCTCTCTCTGCTCCCACCTTACATCCAGAGCCTGCTCGATCAGACCCACCCAGAGAAGCAGACACACCGGGCCCCTCCTGCCCTCCCACCTCTCCAAGGCCTCGTCCTCCGGGGACTCCTCCTGCTCAGTCCCAGAGACTCTGCCTGGCACCCCTCCTCCAAGAAGCCCTCCCTGACCTCTCTCCGCTCTGGGCACTGCTACCCTGCTGTCAGGATCCACCCACCAGCCAGATACCCTGCCCTGGCTGTGGTGTCTAAAGAGGGACCCCACTTGTTCAATGCAGCATCCCACACGCCCAGCACACAGCAGGTGCTTAGTACGTGCTCAGGCGCTCGGCGCCTCCCTTTACCCGCCCTCCCAGTCACCTGGCTCTGCCCATGTCTGATCCGGATACGAACAGGCTAACTGAGCTGGCCATCACCACCGCCTTGCTCCTCCTGAGAAGCCCACAGCACCTGCCAATGGATGGACCCGGGAGCGGTCCTCGCCCAGGCCTGTGAGGCTCTCGTCATAGACAAAAGTGGGTGGGGGCGGTCCCGAAAGCAGGCTGTGAGGGTGCTCATGGTAGCCACCTGCGCCCTGATGCCCACTCGCTGCACCCTCTGGGTAGTGCACCCTCTGGGCAGCACACCCTCTCTGTTCCATTTCACCAAAGACATGTGTGGTGGGGAGAGGCGGGTGGCTCCTGGGGCGGGGAGACAGACCGGGGAGGAGCACCCTTCCTGACTCCCGACTGCAGGCCCAGAGAGGGCCACACCGGGAACACCTGGGGGACAGAGTATGTGCCTGGCCTCATAGAGGCCACCAGGGGTGTCTGCACAGCTAAAAGAGAATGAGAGCTGTGTGAGCTCAGCAAGCAAAGTGCCTGGGGCTCTCTGAGCCTTGCTGGCCTTATCTGTAAGATAGGAACAACCAGATGCGGCTTCGAGTATTTGCTGGAAGGACGATACACATAGTGATTATGAGCTTTCTTAGGTTTGGGTTAAGATTGTCTGGGTTCAAATCCCCTATCAGGGTACACTGCCTCCAGCCCAGGGGACGAATCTGTGCAAATTAAATAGAGTACCTTCTCCTCAAGACGCTGCATTTCTGTCAAGGAGCTGTCATAAAGTCAAATCAGGCACGTGCATGATGCAACCAGCCCTAGATAGGACAACTTTGTGCAGTGCACAACCTGCACAACTGTGCTTGACCATTGGGGTCCAGCTCTGACCCTGTGACCTGGGCACATTATTTGGCCTGCAGAGCCCCAGTGCCCTCCCCCCCCACCCCGTCCCCCTGCCATGAGATGAGGATGATCACGACACCTAACTCACAGCACGTGAAATACGACCAGGCATATAAACTGTTTAGCACGACGCCCAGAGTATGCACTCACTTGCTATGCCTCTGATGGGACTGGAGCAAGGGAGCCGCAGCAGCAGGCAGGCCTTGGCTCTTTGGGCACTTTATCTCAGCATTTCACATATGTGAAAGGAACGGAGGCGGCCTCGAAGGGGACAGTAGGGTTGGACACTCCTAGTCTGCAGAGCGGGGCCCCCGGGGCTGCACGGCCACACCACCTGCCACCCAAGCCCATCACCTTTTCAGCCACATCAGCGCCAGCGTGGCCCCCACTTTGGGCCACTCTGGCCCGTACATTTCCTTCTCCACCTCCAGGATGTTCTGCAGCGTCCGGAATTTGGCTGGGTTGGTGTCGTACACGGCTTTGATTTTCTGAAACAGAGCACACGGGACTTTCCCTTTGGAAAGGTTGTTCCCACAGATGGCTGTCCCCACGCCCAGTCGGGGAGCCCCCCTCTCCTTCCCACCCACACCAGGACCAGCAGCAGGGGCTTGTGACAGTAACATCCATGACTGTTCATGTTTATTAAGTGCCTTCCGAGAGCCGGGCGGGGCAAAGCACTTTATGGGCACTGCTTTACTTGATCCTCACAGTGATCCCGATGTTGCTGTCATTATCCTCGTTTGCAGATGGGGACCAAGGCCCAGAGACGGGAAGGGAGAGCTGGTGCGGGTGGGCTCCAGCATAGACTGGTTCCAGAGTCCATGTTCTCCGACCACTATCGATGGCACCTCAGACACTGAGCATCTGAAGTGGACGGTCACTTTGGGACTCAAAGATGTCCAGGAACAGGGCTCCTGAGTCGAAGCCGGGCAGTTTGGATCTGAATCTCACCTCGGCTCCTTCCACCCCACTGGGCCTCAGCTTCCTCATCTGTAAAATGGGGAAGGTGACAGACCAGCCTCAGCGGCTGCTGGGATGACAGAATGAGACAATGCAGTGTGCCCGAGGTGCAGGCCAGGCTGTACGTGGATCTTCATGCGGGGGTCAGTGGCTGGACGACGGGCGTCCAGGGGATTCCCAGGAATGGGGAGGGGGAAGGGCCAAGCCAATGCACCCGTGGGCTCTGGAGTTTACGTCTTATTTGGTCGGGGCAGATACAAGAACCAGGAGGTTGCTTCTCAGATCAACCCTTCAGACTGTCATCCCCGACAGGTTGTGACTGTGGGGTATATGACTTCAAAGGAGGACCAAGAGCTCTGGGCCAGATGATCTGGGGGCCACGTCTCCTCCCTGTTCCTCAACCTGGAGAGCAAGTGGCAAGGAGCAGGGCCCTGGTGACTGATGCAGGTTCAGCTTCCCGTTGGGAGGTTCTGGGCTGTGGCTGCCGGGCTAAGTACGTACCGTGATGTTGCCACTTATGTCTGCCTTGATGGGAGTGAACACTGGGGACCCGAGGCAATCTGGGGGCAAAACCAGAAGAGGGGTTCAGATTCCCAACAAGGAGGAGATTCAGGAACTCCATAGGCCAGAGGCTTGGGAACAGGAAGGCAGGTCACTTGGTGTGTTTAGGGGAAAGCAGAGCTGTTTATAGGTGGTAAGAAGGCTTGTGGGCAAGGTAATTTGGAGTGGTGGGCTCCAGGAGAGACCAGTTTCTTGTTGCAGGACTTGTCAGAGCCTTTAACACACAACTGGAATATCTAGGAGGCAGACCCTTTTATCCACAGCACCCTTGCTTCTTGGACAGCCCTGCCCAGAGCTTTCTGCAGTGATGGATATGTCCTATATCTGCATTAATATGGACCCCATGAGACTACTGAGCACTTGAAATGTGATGTCACTGAGGAACTGAATTTGTATTTTCATTTGACTTTCATTCATTGAAATGTAAACAGCACACGTGGCCGGTGGCCACCACATTGAGCACAGCTGTACACCGTACCTTACAGAACTAATGCTTTGAGAAACCCATCCCAGCCACAAAGGTGGATCACCACTAATTGACCAGCTGGCCAGGTAGCAGACTGAGGAATCTTATATGAGGCAGGAGAAGGGCCAGCTTTAGTAAAAATGACCTTCTTGTTCACCAGCTTGTAAGAAAGAAATGCACTGGCGCCGCAGAGACTGCGTGGTTCGGAGATCCTGCCTCAGAGCCGGGAGAACACGTCAGCAGTGGGGCCCCAGCCACTTAACACAGCATGAGGAACGTGGGCTCCACCTCCACCCGGCTCTGCACACACTGGCCTCAGCTTTCCCATCTAGCCAATGGGTCAACAGGACTGATCAGAGATGCTGTGGGCAGGACTTGAAACAATCCACTTCTGGAGCACCTGGGTGGCTCAATCGGTGAAGCATCTGGCTCAGGTCAGATCTCATGGTTTGTGGGTTTGAGCCCCATGTCGGGCTCTGTGCTGACAGCTCAAAGCCTGGAGCCTGCTTCAGATTCTGTGTCTCCCTCTCTCTCTGTCCCTCCCCCGCTAGCACTCTGTCTCCTTATCTCTCAAAAATAAACAAACATTAGAAAAATAAAAGAAAAGAAACAATCCACTTCCAAGACACGTTTTGTTTATGTCTGCAATAGGAATGTTCTTAATTGGAGGGGTTTTTCCCTTCTTGGTGATACTGGTAACAGTGTTTTTTTGTTAAGTTTATTTATTTTGAGGAAGTTGGGGGAGAGGCAGAGAGAGGAGGGGAGACAGAATCCTAAGCAGGTTGCACTATGTCAGCACAGAGCCAGACCTGGGGTTCAAACTCAAACCCTGAGATCATGACCTGAGCAGAAACCAAGAGTTGGACCCTTAATCGACTGAGCCACCCAGGCACCCCCACCCGTGACACCTTCAAGCCGATGAAAGGTAGACCTTGAGATTGGCGGGGCCTGGGACTCTGATCAGCCTGTGGCCTGCCCCCCTCCTTTCCCTCTCTTGTGACCCCTTGGCACTGTCGTGAGGACCTGAGACCGCCCACAGGTCGAGCCCCTTGCTAAGGGTTTGGCACGGAGGACACACACAGGCAAGGACTGGCTCTCTCATGAGCAGGCTCAGCGTGACCTTCAGCCTCAGAGCCTGAAGCCAGCTCTGCACCCCCAACACTCTCCCCGTCCTCGTTGCTGTGTCCAGAGACCACAGGGCCCCGGGGACAAGACGCCCGAGCAGGCCACTGCCGGCACCACCCCCACAGGAGGGAAATGCCAGTGCCAGACTCTCTCTCTCTCTCGGCAGGCCAGGCAGGGCCTCGGTGTGCCTGCCACCTTGACCGTGCAGGAGCAGAGGCGTGGGGGAGGGGCGGCTGCAGACTGGATTCCACCCAAGGTGACCCAGCACACCTGGCCAGCCATCTGGAACAGTCTAAGCACAGCTGTTAAAAGACGTGCGTTGGGGAAACAGCCTTAGACACTATACATGAAACACCCCTGAAGCCAGTGGAAAGGAAGTGGGGAAGGCAGGTTTGAATCCTGCCCCAGACACAGCCCAGCTGAGCAAGCCCGGGGGACCTCGGTTTCCTCTCATGTCCAGTGGGGCAGTACTAGTACTTAACTCCTAGGACTGTCACAGGAGTTCAGAAACCACATACCGGATGCATTTAGCAGAGTGCCCAATGCACGAACACCCAATAAAATGGACTCTGGTCATTCTCATGACTTCAGGCTCCATGGTCCAGCAAATGTCAGCCAGCTGCGCTCAGAAGCCACCAGGCCCTGCGGAATCTGTGCAGAGTGGGAGTACACTGGCCTGCACCCTCGCTCCCTCTATTCTCTGCCTTCCTGAGGCCCCATCCAGATCAGGGCTGCCAGCTCGGCTGCCCCACCACAGGCTCCAGGCACAGGGCCCTCAGGCTGATGGCCAGCCTTCTGTCAGCGACCGGGCTTCTCTCCCGGGCCTGCGGGGCCGAACCTCCTTCCACGGGCTGTGCAGTGCAGCTCCGAGGGGCTGGGCTGGGGGTCCAGGCGGCCGCCCACTTAATCCTGAGCATTCCGCCCCCCGACGACTCCATCATGCTCTTTAATCTTGCCTGACGCACCGCCTCCATCCAGCAGGGGAGGTCGTGGGATTTGCCAGCCCTGTAGCACATTCCAACTGGCCCCCATTGGGGACTTAAATAGCAATGCAAGCAGGCCAGTCGCAGTGACTGATCCCCTTCTGATGGTGCAGACAGGTGTCACCAATGCTGACCCTCACGGGGGCCAGGCAGGTCCCCTGGTGTCTCCGCGAGGACTGGCTGCTTCTCAGCTCTGGGTGACGGCTTCATGTCATCGTCTTCCACAATGTATAATGTCCAAAGATACAGGGTGAACGGATGGATGGATAGGCAGGTGCAGTAAAACATTAACAGCAGAATGCAGGTGGTGGGTGTACAAGTATTCACTGTAAAATTCTTTCAGTTTTACCTTAGGTTTGAAAATTGTCGGGGCACCTGAATGGCTCGGTCGGTTAAGTGTCCGACTTCAGCTCAGGTTATGATCTCACGGTTTGTGGGTTTGAGCCCTGCATTGGGGTCTGTGCTGACAGCCCGGAGCCTGCTTCAGATTCTATCTCTCTCTGCCTCTCCCCTGCTCACACTCTGTGTGTGTCTCTCTCTCAAAAAAATAAACATTAAAAAAAAATAGGAAAAAAACTGTCATATTTAACACGCTGGGGGGGAAGTTAGGGTTTGTGGGGGTTTTTTTCTTTTGCTTTTTTTCCAAGTCCATTTCACCATGACTCGGTTCCGCTATTCACCACCCATCTCCCCCTTGGACTTGAGCTCTGAGAGGGCAGGGACCCGCCTGGTGCCCAGAGTGCCCGGAGCTGGACCCCATCAGGCACTTGGGTGGCATCTTGGGCCCGAACGAGCGACCAGACGGTGGAAAGTTCCCTCCAGGCTCCTTTTCTATCTGCTTCCTCGAGGTGCAGATGGACCCAACCCATGGTTCTAAGCGCCCAGACAACCAGATGGCGGAGAACACGGGAAGCGGACGGGGCCTGTTTCTCTGTCTGACAAAGGAGACCGAGTAAGACCTGACCCGGTGGGGGCCGCTGTGAAGGGATAGGCATCGTGTGTGCAAAGTGAGTGCTCGGTGCCCCGACGATTGCTTTCTCTGCCCCGGGCCGAGTTCGAGGGGCGAAGATACAGACCCGGGGCTTGGGGACAAGCCATGCGTGGGCGGCTCACGGGCTCGTGCCCGCGACGCAGGCCATTCGACGCGCGTTCCCGAGATGCGGGAGGCCCTGGCGGGGCCTCGCCAGCTCTGAAAACCGCTCTTCTGCGCTTTCTGCGCCGCCCTGCCCTGCCCTGCCGCCAGGGAGAAAGGCCTTTTGTTCCGCGTTCCCCCACAGCGCTACGCGGTCGCGGTCACGAGGCCGCCGCAGGCCGCAGGGGCCGGGCCCTGACAGCAGTGGGTATTGTGTGTCGTGGCCACCGCGCAGGGACACAGCCTCTGCTCCACGGGGGTAGGAATGCAGGGCCTCAGCGCACTTCTGGGGTGGGGAGCGGGGAGCAGGGCAGGGGCTGAGAGCGATGGCCCGGGAGGGATGGGGAGAGAGGGGCGGGCGGTGCTGGCAGGGAAGGCGTCTCCGTGGACACACAGACGCGCGCGCACGTTGGGGTCAGTTTCGGAGCGCCTGGGGGCAGCCTCCTGTGCCCTGAGGTCTGCTGCTCGGGGCTCAGGTCTCCCACTGGCCCCGCCCACAGGTGCCTCGTGAACAGGAAGTGCCACAGGTGCAGTTGAGGCTGACACCTGCTTCAGCATGGCCCACTGAAGGTTCCGGGCTCGTCTGTCTTTGGTGCCGTCCAAGGCCACCAGGCCCAGGAAAGCTGAGGGACTTGCCTAGGGTCACAAAGAGGAAGCCAGGCACTCAGACGTAACTATAGAACCAGGGCTGGTTCCGCTACTCCCTCGTCGTTCTTTCTAGAATGTTCCCAGCCATGTGAACTTGCCAGAAAGGAGAGTATTCTGACAGTAGAAGCAGAGGATGATTTTAATCACCAAGCACACGGTGGCCTTTAGAATAGTTTAAACTCGGGCCGGCCCCTGCTCTGCATAGAGTGTGACACTCTCCAGCCTTACCTCTCCTACAGAATGTAGCCGTGCCCCAAAATTACCTTTCTTGTTTTACCAGTTTTACAGGTGCCTCCAAGTTGGTTTTTATTGTCAGCAAACAGGCTCTTTAAAATGCCACCCAGAAGCCCTCTGCCAAAAGGGTAGGGGGGAAGGGGGGCTTGGATGGTTGCCTAGTTCCTCATCTTACCTCAGGGAGAAAGGAAGTTGTCTTTAAAAAAAAAAAAGAAGAAGAAGAAGAAGAAGAAGGAGAAGGAGGAGAAGGAGAAGGAGAAGGGAAAAAGGAAAGGAAAGAAAAATCAGCCCTAACTCCACCGTCTTACCCCCCAGGACCATCCCTAACGGGCAGATTCTAAATACAGATAAGCCTTGGTTATCTGGAATATGTGGCAAATGGCCATTTGGTGTGGAAGGTTTTTCTAAGCATGCTGCTCAATCCAGAAGGCATAAGGAAAATACCACAAATCTGATAACAAAACCCAGAAACCTCTGGGGCATGAGGAGATATCCCATCACCAATCACAGGCAAACAGCAAATTGATAGTTGGAGGGCTAGTCTGTGAAACAAACCACAGACGAAAGATAGTTATCCCTCATATGTAAAGAGCTCTAATAAAGCAATGAGAAAAAAAACCCAACCCAATAGAAAAATGGCATGACGCAGAACAGCAACAAAATGCCTTATCTTGACAATAAAAAGAAGATAAAATTAAAACAGTGAAATACTTTTTAGCTACCTAAATTTGTGAAGGAACCAGCCTTCTCTAGTTCAGTTGCTCTGGATGGAACCCATCAAAATGTAACACAAATGCCCCACAAACGCCCCTGCTTTCGTACAGCAAGCCATGCATAGTTTTCTAAATAGGGCCATCGCCAATAATAGGGATGATGATAAAGGTGTGACCCAGTAATATCACAAGCCTCCCTCAACCCCTCACTAAATGGCTCTACATGGCATTTTCAGGTTTTTTTATTTTTAAATATTTTTTATTTATTTCTAGGAGAGAGAGAGAGAGACAGCGTGAGCAGGGGAGGGTCAGAGAGAGAGGGAGTCACAGACTGAAACAGGCTCCAGGCTCTGAGCTGGCAGCCGGCACAGAGCCCGACGCGGGGCTCGAACCCACGAACCGTGAGATCATGACCTAAGCGAAAGTCGGACGCTTAACTGACTAAGCCACCCAGGCGCCCCNCTAAATAAATAAACATATAAAAAAGAAATCCCAGAAACAGACCTGCCATATGTCAAACCTAGATGTATGACCACAGGAAACATTGTAGATGAATGGGGAAATGACAGACTTTTCTTTCTTTTCTTTTTTTAATGTTTTTATTTATTTCTAGGAGAGAGAGAGAGAGAGAGAGACAGCATGAGCAGGGGATGGTCAGAGAGAGAGGAAGTCACAGACTGAAACAGGCTCCAGGCTCTGAGCTGGCAGCCGGCACAGAGCCCGACGCGGGGCTCGAACCCACGAACCGTGAGATCATGACCTAAGCGAAAGTCGGACGCTTAACTGACTAAGCCACCCAGGCGCCCCGGCATTTTCAGGTTTTGAGGACCACATTGCATAGTTGAAAAGAAACTGTTCTTGATGGGTGAAGGTCACTCCCTCCTGCTTTCTCTGCGGTGCTTTCATTCTGCTGGACACTTGGGTAACAAATAGCCAAGGGGGTCAGTGCCCCTTGCAAAATAAGAGGGTGTAGGTCCCAAGCAAGCATTTTGTGCATGACCTCTGTGACGATTCTGGCTGGACAACCTCCTACCCGGCTCTCCACCACGGTTCACATGAGGGAGATTGCCTGGAGAGCAGAAGGCCCCACGAGCCAGCAGTCACCACCCAACTACCCACCACCCAGAACCAGACTCACTTTTCTGGCTTCGACGTGGCTGGAAAGCAGCAGTTATTACGCACGCTCTGAGCAAGACCGCGGCATGTACCCAAGCTGCCCACGACCCCTGCCAGGCACCGGGGTGACCGGGCCACCCTGCCTGGACCCCCCCTCTCATTCCAGCGTAGGAATAATTTTCACACAGAGATAAAAGCACTCCATTTCTTAGACACAAGTCTTCGCTTTCAGCCTGTGTGATTCAGGATGGAAACACCTACCCCAACTCATAAGTACTTACTTCAAAAAGGAAGGACAGGATGCCCGTGTCATTGATTCTGGGGGCCTTCTCTGGGAAGGTTCTATTTCAAATTCAATTTTTTTTCCCAATAGCTGGATAATAAGGTTCTGTTGTTAAAGTCCTGGGGCAGATTGACTCTACAGGTCCTGGGTTTCAAGGACCAAAAAGAGAGGCACTCAAATTACTGCTGATGGAGATTAATCATTTATTAATCTGCAGGTATGTGGTGTGTGTGTGTGCGTGTGTGTGTGTGTGTGAGAGAGAGAGAGAGAGAAAGAGAGAGAGAGACAGCTCAGTCTGCAAGAAGGCCTACTTTGAGAATGCCCACCTTCCTAAAACTTACCAAGATAAGGCATTTTATTGTTGTTGTCCTGTGAATTGCCATTTTTAAATATATTACTGTTGAAAGAGGAAAGAAGGTTTACAAAACAATCCTGGGGCACCTGGGTGGCTCAGAGGGTTAAGTGTCTGACTCCTGATTTCAGCTCAGGTCACGATCTCATGGTTCGTGAGTTCGAGCCCCATGTCGGGCTCTCTACTGTCAGCGCAGAGCCCACTTCGGGTCCTCCATCTCCCTCTGCCCTTCCACCACTTGTACTTGCTCACGCTCCCTCCCTCTTTCTCTCAAAACTAAACATTTAAACACAAAACAGAAACAATCCAAAACACTGCTTTTAAATTAAAAATCACCCCTATGGCATGCCAACTCTCTTTGTCCATAGTTGTCCCCCTCGGTAAAAGCCAGCCTTGAGGTGGGGATGTAGCTGGGAGACTCATTTTTCTTTACTTGCTGTGTGGCCTGGGAGAAATTAGTCAACCTCTCTGAGCCGCGGTTTCCTCATTTGTAAAATGAGGCTGATAACGGACCCCACCTCAGGACCTCACCTCATCAGGTCGCTGGGAGGCTTAAATGAGGCCTTGTATAAAGGGCTTTGCCCTGGTCTCTGGCACCTAGTAAGTGCTCACGTAAAAAAGTATTCTTTATGCTTATTATGATTATTATTTATAACATCATTTTCATCCTTCCTAACAGGCAAAGCCTTCCTTCGGAGAGGAAATCCAGAAAAGAACGCTCCCAATGACTGAGAAACCACAGGAGAAAGAGAACAAGGGAGGGAGGGAGGGAGGAGAGAAAGTGGGGCCGCTGATGGATATGGGTACAATTAGCAGGAAACCTCCTATCATAAAATAAGGACTTCAAATGTATTCCAGACCATTAAAAAACAAAAAAAAACAAACAAACAAAAAAACGGGCTCTCAGACGAGAGTGGAGTAAGGGAACTTGGGGGAACGGCAGGACAGAAAATGAATCATTTCCGAGCACAGGAAAGTGTGAGCCAGCTGGTTTTTATAGGACCCTGGAGAGGGCTGATCAGCTGTAATGACTTAAAAGCTCGGCTACAGTTAACACGCTAACAAAAAAAAAAAAAAAAAAAAAGGCCCCATACAAGCAACACTGTTCGAAGGCAACAAAAGGACTGAACATCCACCCAGGCGATTTTTAAACTGAAACAATGAAACCTAAGACCAGAACCAGCTCGGCCACTCCAGGTGGCTCACTGACACCAGCGCCCTGGGGCCAGACAGGGATTTCCTGGCATTCCCCTGCCCACTGGCAGGGAAGGCCAGGAAAAGGGTTGCTTCTGCCCCAGGTCTTCGAGGGCTGCCCTTCCCTTGTTGCAGAGCCAGCCCACGTCTCAGCCCTGGGAACCACTTTCCAGCCGTGCGACCTGGTCAAATCCCTTCCCCATTCGGAACCTCAGTTTCTTCTTCTGTAAAATGGTGCTAATTCCTCCAAATCCAGAAGGTCATGAGAAGGTTTGGAAATGAGACTGCGGCTCGTTCAAAGCTCGGCACGTGGGGGCCACTCAAGACAGAAGTCACGCTAGCTATGATCGGGGTCGTGTGTTATGTTTTGCAAAGCCCTCTGTGTCACTCACACTTTCCATTCCCGGTCAGTTGGACACCGGCTGGGCAACTTCACTCTGCTGGGCGCACTGCACAGCCCTGGGATGGCCCGGCTTCTGCCCCTGCGGGCTTCACAGTGGGGCACCGCTCCTCCAAGCAGCCCTGTGCCCAGGAGGGTCTGGGTGAGCTGGCAACAGACAGGGTGGACACTTAGGTCTTTTCCTTCCTGCTTCTCCATTTCAGTCCCTCCGGGAGCAGGAGCCAGACTTCAGCCCTTGACCTCAGCGCCAGACTTTTCTGAACATGGAGACGAGGAGGATCTATTCGCAGTCCCCGGAGGACAAAGCAGGTGGGCATCAGTGGTCTGTGCCCCGTGCTGGCCTCTGGATGCCATCAGTGAGGGTGCTGGAGCAGTCTCAGACCAGCAGCTGGCTCCAGGCCCTGGCCATCAGTCACCAGACCCACCAGGCAGAGGCACAGCTTCTTTCTGGAAGATCTTCGTTTCTTTCCCAAGGGCTGTGCGGCACTGTCTGAAGGCCTGAGGCCACTTGTCCTCCCCGCGCAAAGATGGAGCGATTCTGGGCACTGAGCGCCAAAATCATTGGGAAGATCGTCCCTGTCCTTCCAGGGAGGCCCAGCCTCCCTGCCTTACAGTCGGGGCTGGAGGCCTAGAGAGGGGATCGACTTAGGCGTGGACACGGCCTTGGCACCATGTAACCCAGATTCCAGCTCGGGTGGGCTTGGCCATGTTTCTTTCCATCCAACCACCTAGGATTTTCAGAGCAAGGACTTCAGCAGACAAGACCCAAGTTCAAACTGGCTTCTCCCGGCTGAGCCTCAAAAGCGGCCAACTTGCAGCTGTTACAGAGACAAGCGGCTAACACACTGGGGCCCGCAGCAGCCCTCCCATCAGGGGTTACTCAGATCTTCCTGGGGCCCACCGAGTGGGACACATCAGAGGGACACCAGGCACACAGGAGGTGCCCCTAAAGCCTCGTGGACCCTCACCAACTACTTGCAAATGCACCACCAGCTAATAACGAGAGTCCACAGTTTCGAAATTGCAAAAACCTATTGCACAAAGTGTGTTTTGGGCCTCTTCCTCCCACAGGGACACAGTTTCTTCCTTCTAAAAGTGTCCCTCCTGGGCACACAGTCTATGTCACATCCCTACAGAATCCAGCCTTCAACAGACACTCAACCAAAATGATAACTAACCTGCTACAGTAAGACATCCATTTTCTTGCTCATCTTTCTTGGAATATTCGATAGAAAACCAAAAATAAACATCTACTTGTGTAAACTTAAAAAACAAAACAAAACACCGCCGGGATCCGATGGGTGGTCCTGAGGCCCGGGAGGCACTTGCGGCAATGGGGCAGCTAACTTCCCTCGAAGAAGGGGAACTTGTCAGTGGGGCTGGTTCCCGGGCGGTTAACGCCGTGTCCCAATTACAGGAGCAGCTGGCCTGTCTGCGATGACGATGACTTCTATGTCCCAGTCATTCAAATCCTCATTCAAATGAGCAAGGGTTACGGGCCCAGCTCGGAGGGCCAAGTACGAGACGCGCACCTCGGAGGAAAGCTGTATATCCGGCCTGTGGTTTCCAGCCTCTACTGTGCCCCCGGATTCCTTAGTGGCCATGCAGGTGGCTCCACGAGGGACAGGAAGTCAGGACCACAAGCAGGCACAATGCCAAGACCACTGCGTAAGGAATCCCGAGGCCCGAGTTCTGGTCTGACCTGAGCTCTGAGCTCTGGCTGGACTCTACTGGTTGCCCCGTGGCTGTGTGACCCTGGGCAAGTCACCTCACCTCTTGGGCCTCGGTTTCTCTGGCTGTGTAACAAGAAGATAATTCTGTGCTTCTGGGCTGCCCCGCCCCCCTCCCCGCCCCAAATAGGGCGAGAACTGAACCAAAGGGATGGGCAATCTCTCTTTCTAGGGGGCTCCCTCCGCCTATTTAATGGGCATCAGATACCTGTAAGGCCTGATTCTCTGGATGTAATTAAGTGAGAGATCTGAAGGAAGAAAGATCATCCCTGGAACTTGGCTTTCAAGAACCGAGAGATGGAGATCATTCCCTTCATCTCCTTAATCTTCAGTTTCTCCCTCAACAGTGAGGACAGACAGGCGTGACTTCATGCACCACGTCTGACTGACCTGGAACAGGGCGTTGACTGACTAATAACATCTGCCATGGGCGTGCTTTATGAGCTATGCATGTTGCTAAATCTATTCATTTATTATTATTTTTAAAAATGTTAATGTTTATTTATTTTTGAGAGAGAGAGACAGTGTGAGCAGGGGAGGGTCAAAGAGAGAGGGAGACACAGGATCGGAAGCAGGCTCTAGGCTCTGAGCTGTCAGCACAGAGCCCAACGTGGGGCTCGAACCCATGACCGTGAGACCATGACCTGAGCTGAAGTTGGACGCCTGACGGACTGAGCCACCCAGGCGCCCCATGAGTTTTGTGTTTTAATTCAGGAAGAGAGAGAAAAGCTAAACTGCTTCTAGAAAGAACCCAGAAAAACAAAACAAAACAAAACAAAACAAAACAAAGCACGGGAATGGAACCAACAGCATTCACTCAGCAAATCTGAGCAGCTTACCCGGGGCTAGGCGCTGAAACAGCTCAACGTCACACAGAATGGGATAGGTTCTGTGGTAGTCTAAGGGCCTTGGGAAAGACTTTCTGGATGAGGTGACTTTCCCGTAGTGGTACGTGGAGCCCAGCCGGGAAAAAAAAAGGTGGTAGCCTGGGGAGGAGGGTGTGCCAGGCAGAGACAAGTGACAGCATGGCACCACTGGTGGGGCTGCAAGCCATCCAGAGAGGCTACAGCCCAGATTTCAAGGTAGGGTAATAGGGAGCCACTGAGGCTTCTAGGCAGGGAGTGACCAGATGAAATGCCATCACAGTCTCTCCCTCCCCCTCTCCCGCCACCTCCGCCCGCTAATTGTTAGTGCTGTAGAACATTGCTGCATAATTGACCTAAAAGATGAGAGAAGAGGCCTCACAGAAGTCAGTTGGAAGCTGATCACTCAGTGGTGAGATCCAATTACTGGGTCAAGGTGGAGGAAGGAGCTGGACAAGGGGCTGGCCTCTGGGTGGCCACAGTAAAGCCTGTCCCGTGCCAGAGATTCAGGCCGGAGATAAGGAGGGAGGGCTAGCCCGAGATGTGGATGCTCTAAGCCACACCCCATCTGCAGCCCAAAGAATGAGCATTCACCGGCTGACCAACTCTGCCACAAACCACACCCGGCAAAAGTGAAAGAAACGTGATTTCCTTCCATCAACGCAGCCATTTCACTTCTAAAATGTCCGTCCACCCAGCCATTTCACTTCTAAAAATTAGAAATAATGAAAGAAGTACACAAAGAAACTTAGGCAAGGATGTTCGCTGCAGCGTTGTTTATGAGAGCAGACAGGGAGAGAAGCCAACAGCAGGGGACTGGTTAATTACAGGATGGTCATGTTCAAACAAAGGAATTCGAAGCAGCCATGACAAATGATGACCGGCATGGGAAGATGGTCATGCTGTGTAGTTGGCCAGGGTGGATGGGGGGGGGGGGGCGGCGGGAAGCAGCTTTTGCATTTTCCATTAAAGACAGATAAAAATGAGTCTGATGGGAAAGTCCAGAATGTCAACAGAGATGCTCTCAAAACAAAAACAAGCAAACCACAAACCCGACCTCAAAAGGTTGAGAAGGTATGTGGACTAAGCCCCTAAGAGAACTAGCAGGTCGTAAGTGCTCTATAGAGGACAGGGAGATTTTTATTTATCATTTCTTCCTGCAAAGTTTTTCCTTCAATAAACAGATCTTCCTTACAGCAGTCAATACTTTTTTTAAAAACACAGCTTTCTGGGGCACCTGGGGGGCTCAGTCAGTTGAGCACCTGACTTCGGCTCAGGTCACGATCTCGCAGTTTGTGAGTTTGAGCCCCGCATTGGGCTGTCAGCCTGGAGCCCACTGGGATCTGCTGTCCCCCTCCCTCTACCCCTCCCCCACTTGCGCTATCTCAAAAATAAACGAACATCTAAAGCAAAACAGCTTTCAGCCTCTGCCCTATATATACCAAGAACAGTGGTTCTCAACCAGATTTTGTCTCCTTGTACAAGCTGTTGTCACAACTTGGGGAGGGTGGTGCTACTGGCATCTAGCAGGGAGAGGCCAGGGATGCCACTAAATGCGCAGGACGCCCCCACCATGAAGAGTGATCCAGCCTCAACCACCAGCCGTGCCCTGGCGGGGAAAGCCCGATTTTGAGGCAAGAGTGCTCGCAACCTCCTTCAGATGTCTTGCGTCCACTAAGCCAGACCTGCCCCATTCAAGAAGATGCACGCAAGCCACCTGCATCACCCAGGTGACCAAGATTAGACAGAGCCCCTGTGCTGGAGCCCACAGTGCATCTCAATGGACCAGGGAAAAGCCACTGGTGGGAGCATCCTCCTAAACCCTAAACCCTCAGGAGAAACTCTTCTCCTGGACCACCACAACAGTTCGAAACAGATTACCAGATTTTTTTTAAGAGCGCTAAGAATTATTCGGGGTGGGCCTCCCCCACCCCGAGGCTTCTGTGTGAGTGGCGTCTCTGTCAACAGATGTGATGCCCCACAGCACACAGCGCACAGCGAAGACAAGGGTCCTTTGAGATCAGAGAAAGGGAGGAGGGGATGCTCCTCAGCCCTGGCATCCTGGCCCTGCTGGCTCCAGCGGCCACGGTCCCCTCTCCTCTAAAAGCAGCCAGATAATCACATCCCATGAGGGTGCCCCCAACAGCAGAACCATAGTAGAGGCACCTTCGCTGAAGATAAGGAGAGCTTAACTTGGGGTTTCTCCATCTCAACACAGCTAACATTTGGGGCTGGATCAATTCTTTGTGGTGACAGTGGTCCTCTGCACCATAGGGAATTCTGCAGCATATCCCTGGCCTCTACCTGTGGAAGGCCAGCAGTACCTCCCTACACAACACCACCCCAACCCCCCTCCACCCGACACCACCCCTCCACCCCTGCCCGACACACACATGCAAGCTGTGACAAACAAAAATGGCTCTAGGCATTGCCAGATGTCCCCGGAGGGGCAAAACTGCCCTCAGTGGAGAACCATTAGCCTAAACAGATTCTGAATCCTCGTGCAGGGCAAGCTGGCTGGGTCCTGCCAATGTTCACAGAACAAGAGGCGGGGGGGGGGGGGGGGCATGCAAATACACATTCCTCAATCTGTAGCCAGTGAGTTCCCAAGCCCCCCACCAGGAGAGGCCGTGTTCTCTCAACACGGAGGTAACTGATAAGAACATTTCATACATCCCATGAGCACGGATGAAGCACCTACTATGTGCCAGGCACCGGTCTGGGTACTGAGGATGCGGCTGTGGACATAAAAGCCCCAGACTGTGCTCTCGGGTGGCTCACCCAGGTCTGAGGGTCACACCAGCCAGGTGGCTGCACTTGCTCAAACACTGATTAACTGTCTGCTATGTGAAGGAACCAAAACTGGATCCAGAAACTGATGTGATAACCACTCTCCCCACTCTCCCCCTCCCACAGTGAAGATCTATTTTGGCATTTAAGGCCTCACAGCTTTACACACATTTACCCCTCGCAGCTAGCCTGAGAGATCCGAGAACCCATTTCACAGATGGGGACCACCCGCTCAGAGGTAATGGGAGTGACAGTCCCCCAAGTCAGTGTCAAGGCCCTGTCAGTTTGTGGGTTACAGCTGAACTCTGTCCTGGGGCCTGGTATCTTCCTGCAAGGCCACTGAGTGAATGAGCAGGACAAGGTGCTGGGCAAGCCCACATGGAAGACACGAAAGCAGAGGGTCAAGTTGCACCCTTCAGCCAGGACCCGAAAGGCAAAGGGATTGTATTGTCTTCTATTTCCGATTTTCCATCCAGGGCCTGGGCCAGGCTCAGGGAGGGCAGGAAAGAGGCTCTGAAACTGGCTTAGGGACTGCCTTCCTCATATTCCCAAGGCCTTCCTGGACCTGACATATAAGGCAGGGGGGCTTCTTTTTAGAACCCAGGCCAAGCACTGTGTCTGATGTCACCCCACAGAGCAGCTTCCCCTGACTTGACCCCTGTTTCTAAATGGAGGAAAAACTTTAGGTGGTTCCTCCTAGAAAGGGGTGCCAGAGTTTCACAAATCCCTCTTCAACTCCCCCCCCATACTTCTTCCCTTGGAGCCGGAGTGGGGTGTCTTTGATCTGGAATGGAGGAATTGTGAGGAAAGAAGGGTTCACAAGATCCTGTGAGGGGGAGGCTTGGAGAATGTAAGGAAAAGAGAGGGCTTATGGAATGGGAGGATTATTTTAAGGGGAGGGAGTTGAAAGCCATTCTGAAAAGGAAGACGGGAATGATGGGGTGAGGGACACAGGATTGGGGGGAGAGATGCCTTCGGGGAGATGGGAGGGTTGGGAAATTGAGGATTTGGAAGTGTCAGGGGTGTCTGGGGGAAAGGGATGATTGGGGGAGCTCAAGAAAGTGGAGAACTGGCGCGGGTAGGGGGGCGGGGAGCTTCTTAAGGATATGGTGGAATGTGAGGTGCCTGGAGAGGAAGGATGCAGGATGTGCCATGTTGGAAGGAGAGGGGACCTGGGAGCGGTCCGGTGTAGGGAGAATCTGGGGTGCCTGTAAGGAGAGGGAGTCTGGGGTGCCTGGGGAAATAGGATCTGGGGTGTCCAGGAGAGGGATCGCTGGAGGATGCTCGGGAGAAGGGAGGTTCAGGTGCATCTAAGAGAGCTCTGGAGGAGAGCTGCGGGCTGCCTTCCCCATTCACCCCTGCTCACCGAAGAAGGGCGGCAGGTGGGACACCGCCTCGAGGAAGGGCCCCGTCTCGATCTGCTTGTCCGCGGGCAGCGGCTTCAGCAGGTGCTCGGCCAGCAGCGCCATTTCGGGGTCGAGGCCGGCGGTGATGCCCCAGCCGGCGCCGCGGGCGTCCACGCCGCCCCCCGGGCCGCCGCCGTCAGCGCCGGGGCCGTCACTGCCGCCCGCCGCAGACTCAGGGGACGCCAGCGTCGCCACTTCCGCCCTCGCCGCGCCCGCGTAGACGAGCGCTCAGCGCCGCCCGCCGGCCAAGCGCCTAAGCGCCCGGACACGCCGCCCCGCCCCCACCCGCCCGGCCAATCCGCGCCCGCCGCCGCCGGCCTCCCCGCCGCCATTGGTCGGAGGGCGGGGCCGGCCTGTGAGGCCTGGAAGCGCGGGCACCCGCCAGTCCAGGTCCGCCCAGGTGAGCCGCTCCCAGGTGAACTTGCTGCGGGCGTTTCCTGCAGCCCCGGCGGCTTGTTCCCACTCCGCCCCCAACCCGGACAGACCGGCTCGGGCCGGGTCCTCGCCTAATGGGGGCGTAGAGCTGCCCAGGTCACAACTCAACCCACCGACCAGCCCAGCTTTACAGCCCACCGCAGCCAGCGCCCCTGAGGACACCTGTTTCCCCAAGAACAGAGCCTGTCCTCCAACTGCCCCAGCTAACCTGTTGGACGCTGTTCGGGTCACAGTTCTCTTTAGCTGCAGCAATGGGGACGTTTGATTCTTCAATGATCTTATACCTGTTGGACACTGGACCTGCTCAAGTCACAGGGTTTTAACTTGGCCATGCCTAGCTGAGACTCCGTTGCCTGAAGTCTGGGGTCCTTTCTGGCCTGTACAGTCTGATGTTACCTAAGGGACCTGGCCCAGTTTACAATCCCAACTCAACCGCCACCTGACTGAACACTTGTTTCCCCAAACCTAACCTCAGACCAATAGCCCAGGATACATGCTTGTCGCAACTTGCAGCACCATTCACATCAGCCACAGCCCACCTAGATGCTTGTGTCCTAAAACCCAATGCCCATCTTCCCCCCAAAAATCTAGCACACAGTTGTTGAGAGTTTCTCATTCGTTCTGGAACTAATATTCGTTGTGTGCCCAGTCTGGGCCGTGCACTATGCTAGGTAGGACTTGTGGATGAAAGTTTTGAACAGCACAGTTCCTGCTCTTTGTGATGCTGGGCTTCTAGTTCAGGAGACAATACGATACACAAGTAAGACCACTTCAGACACTAATAACTGTAATTGAAGAAATCAAACAGCAGAATATCAGAGGGTGACTAGGGAGAGAGGATGTAGGAGGTTTGGGCAATGAGATCTGAAGGTGAAGTAGGAGACACCCAGATTGGCTGGTGCAGGTACAAAAGCCTTTAGATGACAAAGAGCTTGGGTGTGTGCAAGCAAGGGGGGGGGGGACCAGAGGAGGGTATGAGAATGGAGAAATAGGAGCTTATTTAGCTAAGGGAGGTGAGCAGGGGCATGTTGTGTTAGGTAGGGGGTGATATAGAGTTTGGATTTTATCTTAAGGGCAGTGAGAAATCACTAGTGCCAGAAAAATAATTGCTAAACTATGTTAAATAATTTCATTAGTCTTTTAGGAGGCAGATGGGAGAAGAGACTGTTCCACATCAAGGCTATAACCCAAGTACAGTCAGGAAGTGAGGGGGTCTGAGGGAGACAAAGCTATCATCATTCTTGCTCATGACACAGACCTTGACAGGCCCCATCAAGTCAGATCTCCCACTGATAGGAGCCCAAGCCATCAACTTTGGCTTGTTCTCACCCCACCCAACATCCCACCTCAGGCATTTTAAGATACCATCTCCTTGAAGCCTCACCATCCCGCCCAGCACCGTGACCCAGTGCCAGTACCCCACCCACCTTCCAGACACCTCCATCAATTCCACAGAGAGATCACAACCTACTCTGAGGACCTCCAGCATCAAGCAACACCCTGATTTCTCAACTTATTCCATCCAAGCCAAACCATCCAGGGACTGTGGCTACTACAAGAAATTCAGGTCTAGGGACACCTGGGTGGCTCAATCGGTGAAACATCTGCCTCTTGATTTCGGCTCAGGTTGTGATCTCACGGTGGTCGTAGGATCGAGCTCTGCGCTGAGTTCCAGTGGAGCCTACTTGGGATCCTCTCTCTCCCTCTCCTTCTGTCCCAAAATAAATAAATAAATGTTAAAAAAAAGAAATTCAAGTCTGTAAGAACCTTCTTTCCACGGAACATACATTTAATGTGTTGAGAAAGGTCATTGCTCTGGGTTAATAGACTATCTTGAAAGTTTATCTATCTACTCATCCTCTCTGCCCACCCATTCAGCCAGCCAACAAATGTTTTAAGTGCCTGCTCCATGGTGATTTCCATTGTTTATCATAGGATTGGGCTGGTCCCAGGGGCAGGCTGGTAGCATAAATGGATTCTGTGGGCTAGGTTTTATACAGTAAGGAGTGGTGGGGGCTGTGGAGAAGAGGTCACCTGGCCCATCGAAAAGGCACTGTGGCTACTCACCTAGCCACTCATTGCCCAGAATTGTTAGCATTTCAGATTGTTCAAAAAGTCAGAAACCTAGATTGGGGGTAAAGTCTCTTGATCTTTAGATGTTGGCAACTAATTCAAAATTAAAAAACAAAACAAAACATTACGTAGGGGCAACTGGGTGGCTCAGTGGGTTAAGTGAAATCCGACTCTGGATTTCAGCTCAGGTCCTTATCTCAGGGTCATGAGTCCAAGCCCGTGGTGGGCATGGAGCCTACCTAAAAAATAAAAATAAAAACGCTATGTAATCCACAGAAAACATTTCTTTTTTTTCTCACATTCTCAAACTTACAGAGAAGTTACAAGTACCATTCAAATAGCTTTTTATCTCTGAACCATTGGAGCACAAGTTGCTGATGCAATGCCCCACCACCCTAAATATTTCAGTGTATACTTCCTCCAAACAAGGATATTCTCCAGCAGAATCACAATATGTACATCCATCAATGAGGAAATTAACACTGATACATTAGTACCATTAAACACTCAGACCTATTCAAGTTTCACCATTTGACCAAATGATGTCTTTTGTAGCAAAAAGGTTCAGGATCTCACGTTGCCTGTAGTTAGTTGTCCTGTGAGGTCTCTTGAGTCTTTTTTAGTCTGTAACATTCCCGAGTCTTTCTTAGCTCTCATGACCTGGATACTAGGAAGAGGTAGGGCAGTTATTTGGAGAATATCTCTCTGTTTATGTTTGTCTGACGTTTCCTCTTTTTTATAAAAAAATTTTTTTATTTACTGAGAGAGGGAGCAGCAGCAGCAGAGAGAAAAAGAGAGTGCTAGAGAGAGAGAGAGAGAATCCTAATCAGGCTCTGTACTGTCGGTGAGGAGCCCAATGCGGGGCCTGAACACACAAACTGTGAGATCACGACCTGAGCCGAAATCTAGAGTCAGATGCTTAACCAACTGAGCCACTCAGGCATCCTTGATGTTTTCTCTTGATTAGATTCGGGCAATGCATCTTAGATTAGATGCAGATTGTGGATTCTACACATCACAAACTATCACAGAAGTGATGCGGTGTCTCTCATTGCATCTTAACAGGTGATATGTGACTTCAGTTGGTCCCACTAATGATGATGTTAACTTCGATCACTTGTATGAGGTGGTATCTGCTGGGCTTCTCCACTGTGTAGTGCATCTGCCCTTTTCTTCCTTGAATCAATAGATATTTCTGAGGGAGGTACAGTGAGACCAGATAAATGTCCATCTCTAATCAAACTTTCCATTTACTTATTTGTGTCAGTACAGATGGATGTAA
Source organism: Hyaena hyaena (assembly GCF_003009895.1). Lineage (NCBI taxonomy): Eukaryota > Metazoa > Chordata > Mammalia > Carnivora > Hyaenidae > Hyaena > Hyaena hyaena. The sequence continues at coordinate 14,999,335 of NW_024080632.1, forward strand.
GTGATTCCATGGCTAACAGATACGTTACTGTTATTCTTTATTTTGGGTGCCTAAATGATCTTGGATTATATCTGTGATGGTCCCTTCCAACGGGCTCCTGTCCTTCTGACATGTCACCATCAGTCTGTAAGCACTTCCTTACTCTCTGGCACAGCGCATCCCAGGCTTATCTTGTCCTTTCCCTGCCCTAGTTCTGGAAGCAGCCATTTCTCCAAAGAGCCCAGGCTCCTTTTAATGGAGAATGGTATTCAGACACCAAGATCTACATGTGCTTCCTGTTACTGGGATCTCACTGCTCCCAGATCCACTCTGTGGACAGAGTTATACACACGTGCACACCCACATATGCACACACATTTACATCAATACTTGTCTATATTTGTGTCGATGGTCCTCTGCTACATTAAAAATCATGAGTTCAGAGGCACCTGGGTGGCTCAGTCGGTTAAGCATCCAACTTTGGCTCGGGTCATGATCTCACAATTCATGAGTTTGAGCTCCACATCAGGCTCTGTGCTAACAGCTCAGAGCCTGGAGCCTGCTTTGAACTCTGTGTCTCCCTCTCTCTCTGCCCCTCCCCCACTCACACTCTGTCTCTGTCTCTCTCTCTCAAAAATAAACATTAAGAAAAAAGTTTAAAAAGATCATGAGTTCATCTTAATAGATCCAATTATGACTGAAGTCCACAGGGCTAATTCCAGTTTTTTCCCGTTTCCACATTGGTGATTCCCTTGTCCAACTGTGAGAAACCTGGTATATTCTTGTTGTTTTCAATGTGTTCATTCATTTGGCCAATCCCCCACGTGCAACAATTTCTTATTGTTGACGTCACCTTCTCCCCAACAAGGATGCCCTTCACAGCCCACTCAAGCTCAGCTGCCTTTCCATGAGGATGCCCTCCTCACTCACATGAGCTATGGCCATACCCATGCTGGGCTACCCAACTCATCCCATTTGGGCTATGACATCCTCTGTGAACCAGCATACCCCTTCGCCCCCTTCCCCTGCCGCTGATGCTTACCTTGCTGGGGCCTCCCCCCCACCCTCCATGGCTCTTGGATTGAACTATTCAAGATCAGAAGGGAGGGGAAAGGAAGAGAAAGGAGGAGATATGGAAGGAACAGGGGAGAAGCCACGTAAACTTTTGGCAAGCTGGCCTTAGCTCACTGTGGTGGGGCAGACATTCGTACATTCAGTAAGTACGTGTTGAGTGTTTACTCTGAACCAGAGAGAAACAGAGGATCAACGAATAAAGTATTATGGGGGATGCGGGCAGATGCAGAGGAGCCATCTCATCTTCTTGGATTGTTGTCTCTACTGGTTGCAAACCCCCCTCAAGCCAATCGGCAAGACCAGCTTGGCCAGCAGAGTTGACTCTCATGGTCGGAACTGACTCTCAGTGGGAGGGAGGTGTTCACCCAACAGCATTTCATCATTTTCCTGAGCCAGCCCCACCCAGCGTTGTTAGTAGCTTCTTCCCAAACTGAATCATCAAATCCTGGTTACTCAGACTGTCTGCCCAACACCATCTGTTGGGATGGACAAAGTAGGCCAAATTCATGGTCTTTCTGACATTTTATCCTATGACTCCACCTCCCCACATGCAACATAGCAATAATCACAGGTAACGTTCTTTGAGCACTTGCTGTGTTTAAAGCCCCACAACTCCACTTTCTAGCTGGGTGGCCGTGGACGAGTCATTTCCTGTGTGAGTTTCCTGTGGCTGTTATAATGAAGGACCACACACGTGGTGATTTAAAACAACCAAAAATGATTCTCTCTGTATTGGAGGTCAGAAGCATGAATCTGCATCACCAGGGTAAAATCAAGGTGAGCACAGCACATGACCTTGGAAAACCCTAGAAGAGAATCGGTTCCTTGCTTCTTCCAGCTTCTGAGGGCTGCAGGGGTCCTTCGGCTTGTGGATGGATGGCTCCGGTATCTGCCTGTCTTCCCACAGCCTCCCTTGTGTCTGCACTGTCTCCCCGTCTCTGTCCCGTAAGGGAGTTTGTGATGGCAGGTAGAGCCCACCCAGATAATGCAGGATAAACCCTCCACCACAAGACCCTGAACTTAATCACATCTGCAAAGACCCCCGTCTTCCAAATAAGGTCAGATTGAGGGGTTCTAGGGATTGGGAGCCCATCTCTTTGGGGGCCATTACTCAGCCTACCACACATCCCTCTCTCTAAGCCCCAGTGGCCTTGTTGGGAAGCAAGCGTCTCCTGTCCCCTCAAGGGACAGGAGACTGGACCAAGACTCGATTGATGTATAACAGATTAACAGGAGAAAATCAGATTTAATTTTGTACGTACAGGGAATCCACACAGACATGGAAATTCCAAAGACAGGCAAAATGAGATCTATACGTCATGCCGAACTAAGGAGAAGGGGCAGGGGGGTCTGGGACTTCAAAGGGAAGGAATGCAATTCACAGGAAGATGAAAAAGAGTAAAGAGTTGGTAAACAAATATTTTCAGGGTCACTTGGAAACAATGGGACATAGAGAGGACTTTTTTTTTCTTCTTTAATTCAAATCCAAGTTAGTTAACATACAGTGTAATAATGGTTTCAGAAGTAGAATTCAGTGATTCATCACTTACGTAGAACACTCAGTGCTCACCCCAACAAGTACTTTCCTTAACGCCTGTCACCTATTTACCCATCCCCCCCACCTCCCCTCCAGCAAGAGAGGACTTTGATCAAAGTGGCCCCTCCCTGTCCACCATGCCTTGTTCATAATCCTAATGTAGTTATATCTGGTGTTAGCTCCTTCCCCCGGAGCCGGTCCTCTATCTAAAGACTTTTCAGGAGCGCCTGGGTGGCTCAGTTGGTTAAGCGTCCGACTTCTGCTCAGGTCATGATCTCACGGTACGTGAGTTCAAGTCCCACATCAGGCTCTGCGCTGACAGCTCGGAGCCTGGAGCCTGCTTCAGACTCTGTGTCTCCCTCTCTCCCTGCCCCTCCCCTGCTCGTGCTCTGTCTCTGTCTCTCAAAAATAAATATATGTTAAGAAATTTTTTTTAAGTCTTTTTAGACAGTTCTAGGGGGAGGTAAGGAGCTTTTCCCGAAGCTGCTGAGTTTGGATGGCTTTTTAACTCAAAATAACCTTCATGCCCAAGTGGCCGGTGTTAGGGTGGCCCGTCCTCGGCCCCTACAATCCCATCGGTGCAAAGAGGGTAGCAGTAACTGTCACCGCCTCTCAGGGCTGATGGAGGTTGAACGGGTTAATGTAAATCAGGCAGTTGGCGGGCAGGCAGCCCTCAATGAATGGTGTGGTTATTATGAATTGATTTCTTGAGTTATTTCTACCCAGGACTGGCAGTTGTGGGGGTAATTGATTCCAGTGATGTCACTTCTCCAACTGCCAGGTTTTCAGCAGGATTAAATGTGCCAAATGGGCTTTGTTGAGCCAACTCCTCTGGGTGTGAAGAGCCGCCATGCCAACCCGCCTTGCCGCTCCCAGGGCCCGTCTGCTGCTCTTCCCTAATTAAGGCAAAGGCGACACCCGCCAGCAGGCCCGTCACTGCCATCCCCGGAAGACGGCACGGCACACGCTGCAGCTAAATATTTGAACATTGTTTCAGTGTCTGGATGAAAATAGTGTTTTGGGCACTTAAACAGCACAGAGTAGAGCAAAGGGAGGAATACCATGTCATCCCCGCGTCCCTATGGGGTGTGGGGAGGGGCCGGGGCTGGGGGTTCCGGGAACTCGCTGCAAGGAAACCCAGCCATTGTGTGCCTGACCCAACACGTCACAGCAAACTACCACTGCTAGTCAATGGGAGAAATAGAGAACGTGAAAGCTGGTCTTCTTCATTCCATTCAAGTTCACAATCACTTCTTTTTTTTTAATGTTTATTTATGGTTTTTTAAATGGTTACTATTTTTGAGGGAGAGAGAGAGACAGAGAGACAGAGACAGAGCATGAGCAGAGGAGGAACAGAGAGAGAGGGAGACACAGAATCGGAAGCAGGCTCCAGGCTCTGAGCTGTCAGTGCAGAGCTCGACACAGGGCTCTAACCCACGAACATTGAGATCTTGACCTGAGCCAAAGTCAGACGCTTAACCTACTGAGCCACCCGGCACCCCAGTGTTTATTTATCTTTGAGAAAAAGAGATAGAGAGTGAGCAGGGGAGGGGCAGAGACAGAGAGAGAGAGAATCCCAAGCAGGCTCTGGTGCAGAGCCCGATGCAGGATTGAACTCATGAACCGCAAGATCATGACCTGAGTGGAAACTGAGAGCCGGATGCTTAACCGACTGAGCCACCCAGGAGCCCCTCAACTCCACAATCACTTAAGCTTCTCCCGTAGCCTGGGTTCCGCTAGGCATGTGTGGGCGCCAAGATGGCACCCCGACTTGGAGCTCACAGAACCTTGTATGTTAACGGGAATGAATCAGGCACTGAATCTGAGCCATCTGTGAATGAGGACACAGGGAACCGAGAGGAGCACAGGCTCTGCAGTCAGACATGGTATCAAACCCTACTACTAGCTGTGTGTCCTTGAGCTAATGACACAACTTCTCTGAGCCTCAGTTTCCTCATCTGTGAAATGGGGATCCTAGGAGCACCTCCTTCAAAATGTTGAGGACAGTTGATTCAAGGAGATGACATACTTAAAAACTTTTTTTTAATGTTTATTTTTGAGAGAGAGAGAGAGAGAGACAGAGCATGAGCAGGGGAGAAGCAGAGAGAGGGAGACACAGAATCTGAAGCAGGCTCCAGGCTCTAAGCTGGACTGAGACACTTGGGTGCCCTAAGGAGATGGCATATTTACAGATTCGCTCAAGACACAGGTTGGCACTTGACACAAGTCACATGGGGATGCCCAGATGACCTTGCTGATGATTGATATGCCCTCCCCAGCTCTCAGAAATTCTGGGTAAACGCCAGGAGCCTGGTGAAGTGGAAAGCACCCAAGTCTACCTGTCAGGGCACCCAGGATCTGGCTCCAATTCTGTTGATTGGTTTCAAGACTGGGTGTCCCTTTTTAAAATTTCTTTTAATGTTTATTTTTGAGGGGGGGGAGGGGCAGAGAGAGAGGGAGACATAGAATCCAAAGCAGGCTCCAGGCTATGAGCTGACAGTGCAGAGTCCGATGTGGGTCTCAAATCCATGAACTGTGAGATCATGATCTGAGCCCAAGTGGGACGCTTAACTCACTGAGTCACCAGGCGCCCCCAAACCCTCCTGCTTTTAAAGGGAATCAATCAGTCTTGGGCAGCTGCACACCTCCTCCACCTCTGCTCATTATCAGTTCTGGGGTGTCCTCAGCTGGTGCTGGCACTGGTGTTATCTGGTAGCTGCAGAGCCCTAACTGCATCATCACCTGGCACAGGTTTCTGCTTGACACCAGTGACTACCTCTTGCTCTCTACACCCTTCTACCATCCTTTTTTTTAAGTTTTATTTTTAATGTTTATTTATGTATTTTGAGAGAGAGACAGGGAGCACAAGCAGGGAGGGGTAGAGAGAGAATCTTAAGCGGGCGCTGGGCCATGAGTGCAGAGCCCAATGTGGGGCTCAATCCCATGAACTGTGAGGTCATGACAAGAGCCCAAATCAACGGTCGGAAGCTCAACCAACTGAGCCACCCAGATCCCCCTTCTTTTAAAATTTTTTAAAAATTATTATTTGTTTCAGAGGGAGAGAGAGAGAAAGAGAAGGTCAGAGAGAGAAGAGAGAATCCCAAGCAGGTTTCATAGAGTGTGCCAGCAGGGGAGAGGGGTAGAGGGAGGGAGGGAGAGAGGGAGAGAGAGAATGTCAAGCAGGTTCCATGCTCAGCATGGAGCCTGACATGGAGCTGGAGCCCAAGCCCTGGGACCATGACCTGAGCCAAAATCAAGAGTTGGATGCTCAACTCACTGAGCATCTCTAATTCCAATAGTGGATTTGGCGGGGGGGGGGGGGGGGCGGGGGGGGGGGGTCTATCGCTCCTGCTGCCCCAGGACCCAGGCCAGTAACAGGAGCACTTTATCGTCCTGGAGAGGCACACCTGAGGAGACAGGACAAGGGCTGAAGTTTTCCCAGGGACAAAGACTCTTGAAATTCAGCAGAGGAGTCTGGGAACACCCCAGGCGCTTGCTCAGCTGAGATGACACTCATTTTCAGGAACCGGTCCTGGCACATGGCCCAGGTTTAGGGACACACCTCTCTGGCAAAGGTGTGGCCTTCATGCTCATGCCCTCATGCCCCTGACTACTAGTGTGCTTAAGTTAGTGCTCCACTAGCCAGAGTTTCACTCACTCATTCATTAAGCATTTTTTAAGCAGCCATAGGGCACCAACGAGCCCAGGAGACTGGGACAAACAGCAGGAGGAAGGCAGCAAGGTCCCTACCCTCACCAAGTTGAGTTTGGTGTGGACAGGTCAGTAACTTTTAAAATTTCTTTCAACATGTATTTATTTTTGAGAGACAGAGAGAGACAGAGCATGAATGGGGAGGGGCCGAGAGAGAGACACACAGAATTTGAAACAAGCTCCAGGCTCCGAGCTGTCAGCACAGAGCCCAACAAGGGGCTCGAACCCATCTTGGTTCAACCGATCTTGCCTTGTCTCAGGGCAAGATCATGACCTGAGCCCAAGTTGGCCGCTTAACCGACTGAGCCACCCAGGTGTCCCAGATTATTAAGTTTTAACAATCATTTCACACTGCAGTGAACACTATGGGGAAAATGCAGGGTGGCCTGAGGTCAGGCAACTTGATCTCATTAGAGAAGATCAGGGAGGGCTTCCCAGAGGAAGTGGCATTTACAAGACCTGAAGGATGAAGAGGAGTTAGAAGCAGGGCAGAGCCTTCCAGGCAGAGGGAACAGTATGGCAGAAACGCAGGCCTCAGGGCTTAAAGGAAAGGCCAGCGTGGTGGGCGAGCTTGGCCAAGAGCCAGACACTGTTGGGTCCAGTGGCTTGCTCAGGATGTGGGCTTCATATGGAGGGAAATGGGGAGCCCAGGAAGGCTCATAGGTGAGTAGAGAAGGGAGCTGTTCTCACACCATTCACCACTCACCCTGAACTCAGGAAGTGGAAGCTCTCTACCCTCCAGGGATGGCCCCTGGGTGCCCATGTCCAGGAGAGTCATGGAAAACACAAGACTGGCTTGATCCCCCATCTCAGTGGATGGCGCCCATATCTAACAGCCCAGAAGAATGAAACCAGCGTGGACTTTGGGACAGGACCCCAGCTCATGACACTGGCCACGAGCGTCCTCTGCCCAACCTCACTAAGCCTCAGTTTCCCCATCTGAAAAGTGGGGTTGCGATAACCCATTCTTCCTGGAGACACAGTGAGAAGGGAAGTCACGGGCGCAGGACAATAGGTGTTCAATAGGTGCTGAGCAGCTACCAACCGAGTCTCCCCTTCTCTGCAGCGCATTTCTGCCTCTGCTCACTGAGGCCACCAGCTGCTCTCACAAGACACACAGGCTCTGCCACTTACCCTGTTTGGTCACGCTCTCCCCATCTCCGCGTTAAGTCAGGGGTGAACTCCACCAAGCTGGGTCAGGCGGTTCTCCGGCTGTGGTCGTGGGCCCTGCACCCCCGTCGGTGGCGGTGGGAACATGGGAGGACCATGACATCGGTTCTCCAGCTGCTGTGGAGGCTCAAGGATGACGCTCTAACACTGAAGGCCTCGCACCTCACGTTGTTTTCCAGAAAGCATGCTGTTTGCACACGGTGCAGGCGTGTCTTCTGAAACTCGGCGTGGCAAAGGCCACCAGCCTGAGTGATTCCAGCTCTATCCTAGGCCCCTGGAGTTGGGGGTGGGGGGACATTCTTTCAGCAGCGGCTGCTGTGTGTGGAGCAAACTGCCAACCCGCCTGGGGAAAGATACTTGAATATTTTGTTTTCTAGCGTCTTGTTTGGCCAGAAATACCTGGACCATGGAAATGCCCATCCCCACCTGCAGCATTGTATATGCCGTGAGACTGTTATCATTATTATTGTTTCCATGACCTGATTGTGTATAATTAAATAATAGTTGAAACACACTCTGAGATGGTTGCACAACATTGTAGTGTACTTAATGCCACTGAATCACACACTTAAAAATGGTTAAAATTGGGGAGCCTGGGAGGCTCAGTCAGTTGAGCATCCAACTCTTGGTTTTGGCTCAGGTCATAATCTTATGGTTTGTGAGACTGAGTCCCGTGTCGGGCTCCTCACTGAGCCTGGAGCCTGCTTGGGATTCTCTTTCTCCCTCTGCCCCTCTCCCCTGCCTGCACACATGTTCTGTCTAAAACAAAAATAAATAAAATTTTTAAATGTTTAGAATGGTTGATTTTATAAGTGTATTTTAATGCCCTCCTCCCCAAAGGTCATATACACACATACACACATGCACACGCACATGTGTGTGTATTGCACTGTGAGTGATTCTACTCAGAAAAGTCTGTCAATGGGAGTGTTTCCTGGTGACTGAAAAATGACTTAAAGCAAGAAGACTATTTTATCCTCTAAAAAGGAGTCCCATTGTATGTATCACATCTTCTTTATCCATTAACAATTCTGTAATGTATACTTAAAGCTTTGTTAAGGGAGTAGATTTCAAGGTATGGTTTTTTTACTATAAAACAATAATGAAAAGAAAAATGTTAAAAGAAATAAAAAAAGAAAAGAAAAAAGAAAGGCAGGCCAGACCAAGCTCTGGGATTGGGGCCCATGATGGGTTGATTCTGTTTCTGATGTCACCATCAAGCAGCAGATTCTTCTCTCCTCCTGCCCTGTGATAGGTCACGGTCAGCTGTGTCAGGTGGCGTGCTCCTGCTAGAGTCATGGCTGCAGCAGTACCATGGGTCTCTTGCAGAAATGACAGCACCCAGCAATTGCCTTCCCTCCTCCAGCAGACATCCCCTGAAGTGTCTTTGGATAGAACTGGGCCCCAGACCCACTCCCACACAAGGGTGTGGGTCCACTGCAGCTGGTTTAGACCAGTCAGGATTTCCTCCTGAACCACAGAGAGAGGATGATACCCCAACCCCAATCAGGGTGTAGCTTGAGCAGGGAAACTGGGGGGAATGGTGGTGAGTTTATCAATTCCTCGTATGCAAATAAGTAACAATTTCCCAGCACCTTCCTTTAGGAGAGGGGGGAAAAGAACCCAGCACTTACAGAGGGAGGCGCTACGCATAAAATTGTCAGTATCAGGGCAATTATGACACCAATGGTTATCATTGATCAAGTCCTGATGATGTGCCTGACCCTGGGCTATGGCTGTTGTCAATAACAAGTTTGTACTATCATTCCCATTTTGCAGATAGGAAAATTAAAGCTCAGAGATACCAAATGATTCAGAACTACACAGAGGCGCCTTCCTTCATATGGGGCTGGCCTTGAAAAACAAAAGAAATACCAAAAAAAGTTAGTGCCGGTCCATCAGACAAATGTATTCCAGCAGATGGATGTAGGCTGAACTACCTGAGGGCTCTGAATAGGAGGTTCTGTAAGAGAATTCCATTTTTCAGCTTCCTCTGCACATAGGAACAGGGCTATATGAATAGGGTCTGATGAGCTCACCTGATTTACAAATAGAGCATCAACGGTAATGGGAGGTCCCGGCCTTGTGCCTGAAGAGGGCAGGCTTACCTGTACAGGTATCTCTCAGGGTGACGACCTCCAAACCGGGAGGAAGGAGGTAGGCCTGTGCCAGAGGCCAGGAGGGCTCAGATGGATAAGTGGTGTGGTAGTCATGTACTATTTGGGCGGGGAGGTGGTGGTGATGGTAAAAACCAAAACCAAGTGAAATTGAATGACAATAATTAAAAGGGTCCCCCTTTCCTGCTGTAGTGGGTGGAATATTGACCTCCAAAGATGTGCACCTCCTAAATCTAGAACCTGTGAACATGTTATCTTGGCTAGGTGGTTAACGTTAAAAATCTCGGGATGGGGAAGCTTCCTGAATCATTCGGGAGGGGGTGGGTACATGAATCCTAAAAGTGGAGAAGCTTCCCCAGCTGAGGTCTAGCAGATGTGATTGGCGAAGAATAGTCAGAAGGAGATGCTAGGCTGTGGGCTGTGAAGCTGGAAGAAAGTCTTGGAACGTGGCAGCCTCTGGAAGGCTGAAGAAGACAAAGAAACCCATTCTTCCCTGGAGCCTCTGGGAAGGAATGTAGCCCTGTTGGCAGCTTGAACTTGACTCCTTGAACTCAACCTCATGAGACTTCCTTTGTTTTTTGTTTTTTTTTTTTAATTTTTTAATATGTTTTTTATTTATTTCTGAGAGAGAGAGAAAGACAGCTTGAGCAGGGGAGGGTCAGAGAGAGAGGGAGACACAGAATCCGAAACAGGCTCCAGGTTCTGAGCTAGCTGTCGGCACAGAACCCGACACAGGGCTCAAACAGTGAGATCATGACCTGAGCTGAAGTCAGACACTTAACCGACTAAGCCACCCAGGTGCCCCATGAGACTTCTGTTCTACAGAAGTATCTAACGATCATAAGATGTTAGTAATGGAAAAAGGAGTATAAAGTAGAAGGGAACTCTCTGGCCTATCTTTGCATTTTTCTGTAAATCTAAAAGTATCAAAAATAAAGTTTATGAAAAGTATAGATAAGCTTCCAGTTAAATAAGTCAGTCACAGGGATGATAAGTACACAAAGGGAATATAATCGTAATAACTTTGGCAACAGATGGGGACTACACTCATTGTGGTGAGCATTTCTTTACATATACCAATCCTGGAGCTATGCTGTACACCTGAAACTAACATGATATTCTGTATCGGCCATACTTCAATTAAAACTTTTTGAATTTATGGGCACCTGGGTGGCTCAGTCGGCTGAGCGTCCGACTTAGGTTCAGGTCATGATCTCACGGTCTGTGAGTTTGAGCCCCCACACTGGGCTCTCAGTTGTCAGCACAGAATCCACTTCAGATCCTCTGCCTGCCCTCCTCTATCCCCACTCCGCTTGTGCTTGTTTTTCAAAAATAAATAAACATTAAAAATTTTTATTTCTTTTTATTTTTGATACACTTTTTATTTTAGAGAGAGAGTAAAAATGCGAGAGGAGGAGAGGGGCAGAGGAAGAGACAGAGAGAATCCCAAGCAGGCTTCCTGCTCAGTGCGGAGCCCGACTCTGGGCTCAATCCCACGACCCTTGGATCATGACCTGACTTGAACTCAAGCATAGGACATTCAAATGACTGAGCCACCTAGGTGCCCCGAAACTGTTTTTTCAATGCTTATTTTTGAGAGAGAGAGAGTAAGCAGGGGAGGAGCAGAGAGACGAAGACACAGAATCTGAAGCAGGCTCCAGGCTCTGAGCTGTCAGCACAGAGCCCAATGTGGGGCTCAAACCCACAAACCTCAAGATCATGACCTGAGCCGAAGTCCAGCACTTAACCATCTGAGCCCCCAGGTGCCCCCCCAAAACTTTTTAATTAAAGGGATAAACTACCAAAAATGGGGAAGAATACAGATGTGCAGCCCCCTCCCTGACCAATTACATCAGAACCTCTGTCTCCAGGATTAAGCATGAGGATCCAGACCTGCAGTGAAGGCTGAGAGCCACTCATGCATTGAAAGTACCTCATAAAGTCTAAAGCACGATGGAAGTGCAGGTTGTTACGATTAACCAACCAATACCTTATTTTTTTAATTACACAAGTAACAGCAACCATCATAAATTTAAAAACCTGGAGAGAAATAAAAATTCAAATCACCCTGAATCCTGGCCCCTAGTGATATCCACTGTTTCTGGTGAATGCTTTTTTGCACTTTTGTTTTCTCATAGAGACCTACGTTATGATTATTCCTGTTGTTGTTATTATTAAAACACAAAACTGGGGCTCCGGCAGGCAGCCCCTTAACCCCAGGGTCTCTGAGCTGCCGGTCTACTTCAGCATCTGGGAGGATGGGAAGCCCAGCCCAAGTGAGAAGAGAGCAGCCTAAGTGGCTGATGTTGAAATTCCGTGAAACCCCACCACAGACCCATGTGCACCTTGGCAATGACACCTGCTAATTAAGGGAGGGCACAGCATGGCCTCCAGCGCTGTCACGTTTTGGCCAACGGGGAGCTGCTCCCATGTGTCCATGCCATGTCCCGGGTCCTGTTTTCTCCTGACTTGTTGGGACACCCGGAGGCACAAGTCCAAGGACAGCCCTCCGCACTGTGCTGGCCCAGGGCCCAGCGTGTGTGCCATCCACCTGCCTGGACTTCCCCTCTCAGCCCCCTGTGGGCCATAGTCATCAACCTGTCACTAAATATTTAATATTGTTGAACTCCTTAAATGGCCCAGCTGGTCCACATCTGCTGGCCTCTTAGAGCTACACCTGCAAGTCACAGGCTCCTGGAAAAGCATCTGAAAGGCCATCATAAGCTCTGGGGGTTGCCTGGAAATCCTGGCTTTCATAGTCCTTGCTGCGTGACCTCAAGAGAGTGGCTTGACTTCTCCAGGGTCCAGGATACAGAATGGAGACAGGACTCCCACAGGCGGGAGGGAGGCTTCAAGGAGGGAATACATCCCCAAGCATCTGGCACATGGTATTCCAATAATGTGAGTTCCATTTTGTCTTTCTTTTTGCTTCCTTTTGACATCACGCTTCCCCTCACCTTTTTCTAAAAGTTTATTTATTTCAGAGAGAGAGAGAGAGAGAGATCACAAACAGGGGAGGGGCAGAGAGAGCGAGAGAAAGAGAGTGAGAGAGAATCCCAAACAGGCTCTGCACTACCAGCGCAGAGTCTGATTCGGGGCTCACATTCACTAACCGTGAAATCGTGACCTGAGCCGAAACCAAGAGTTGGATGCTTGCTTAACTGACTGATCCACCCGGGCACCTCTCCTTTTGAAGAAGAAGGGATTCAAAAGCAGGGCATCTACTCCTTCATTCTCAACAAATATGGTGCGCCTACCCTGTGCTGGGTGCCAAGACGATAGCAGGGAAGCCTCAGCTCCGAAGTCAGACAGAGCACCTCCCCACCCCCCCACCCCCGCCCCGTAAGGGATTCCACTTTCTGAAGCTCAGTTTAGACAACTTTAAAATGGGGACAATAGGGGCGCCTGGGTGGCTTAGTCGGTTAAGCGTCCGACTTTCGCTTGGGTCATGATCTCGCGGTTCGTGGGTTCGAGCCCCGCTTCGGGCTCTGTGCTGACTGCCAGCTCAGAGCCTGGAGCCTGTTTCAGTCTGTGACTCCCTCTCTCTCTGACCTCCCCTGCTCACGCTGTCTCTCTCTCTCTCTGTCCTAGAAATAAATAAAACATTTAAAAAAAAAAAAAATAAATAAATAAATAAAATGGGGACAATAAAGGGCACCTGGCTGGTTTAGTCGGTGGAGCATGAGACTCTTGATCTTGGGGTTGTGAGTTTGAGCCCCACCGTTGGGTGTAAAAAAATAAAATCTTAAAAAAATTAAATGGGAATAATAAAATATCTCAAGGGGTCCTGGGAGGATCAAAGGAAAAGATACTTATAATAAAGATGCTTAATGAGCTATAAGCAGCTACAGGGAGCTGTGTAATCACGAGGGTGGAGGTTGACTAAGTGGGGGCCGGTGGGGATGACTATTGAGCAGAAGAGGCCCAGAGAGCAGGGCCTGGGGACCAGGCTAGTCAAGCCTAGGCCCTGGAGTCTCACTGGCAGAGCTTGTTTGATCCTTTAAGGCCATATCACACAGATAAGAAAACTGAGGACCAGGTCACAAAGGGGACTCACAAAATCAGGACCCGAGGCCAGGTCTCCCCGTACCCAATTCACAGATTTCTGAAGTTCCTACCATATTGGCAGAGACCCACCAATAAGCATTTATGTCTTGGGCTCTTTTGCTGACCCCAGTGGGTAGCTGCCTCCCCAGCCCATTGGGGATACGATATGGAAGAGTGACCGTGAGCTTGGCCAAAGGGGTAGGGACCAACAGAAGGGTATCCCTGGGGAATGTCATGCAGACCCTGAGTCGACTAAGTAACGGGAGACGTATAGAAAGAATACTTACTGAGATGCACCAGGTCCTCTCCACCGAAACTTCATTTTGTCTCACAGGGCCAACCTTCAACAACAGCACTGCTGTTGTTCTTATTCAAGGGTAAACTGAAGCACGTTCAAAGTTTTCAGTTTATTTGGGCATATGTCAATTTTAACTGGGTGATGCCAAACCAAGAGGAGATAGGAGCCCTCCACCACCAGGCAGGAGCTGAGGGAGACCTTTCTTTATAAAGGAAGATGAGGAAGCAAAGCAAGGAAATAATTTTATTGGCTACCACTTAAGCAGTTGTTTTATCTGGGAAGGCTAGGTGGCTGTTTGTGATTGGTCGTCCTTACATTTAATTTTCTCAGATTCTAGGGGCACCTGGGTGGCTCAGTCAGTTAAGGGTCCAGTTTCAGCTCAGGTCATCATCTAACGGTCTGTGAGTTCGAGTCCTGTGTCAGGCTCTGTGCTGACAGCTCAGAGACTGGAGCTTGCTTCAGATTCTGTGTCTCCCTCTCTCTCTCTGCCCTGCCCCCACTTGTGCGTACGCTCTCTTTCTCAAAAATGAATAAACGTTAATTTTCTCAGATTTTAGAGCCTTGATTCTGGCTTAGGTTTTGGTTTGCTTGCTAGGCTAACAAGGCGTCAGGGCTGTCCTCATCTATTGGTCTCCCTGTTCAATTACTTTCATATTCTCGTTTCACAGAGAGATGAAGTGACCTGCCCAAGACCCCACAACTAGCTTGGCGGAGACTGGAACAGAGGCCAGAGTGTTCAACTGGATACTTCACTGCACCCAGAAAAAAACAGACAAATGAATAAGAATGAAGGGAGGAATGAAGGGAATCAAATATGAAGAATGGGAAATGAAAGAAAAGAAGATGAATGAGTGAGGTTTATTATGTGTTTTTTTTGTAAACTTATTTAAAAAATAAAAAAAAAATTTTTAAACTAAGTATGCCCAACGTGGGGCTTGAACTCACGACCCTGAAGCGTCATGAGCTCTAGGTGCCCCTTAATTATCTTCTTCATATATAAAATAATACGTGTAACACATGTGGGTCAGAAAATACCAATAGAACCAATCCTCTGAGACCCACCACCAAGCGAAAGACAATAGTTTCCAGGAACTTGTATCTATTTAGGCCAGCGGTTCTCCGAGCCGGTTGCACAGTGAGTGCGCCTGGGGAGCTGAGACCACCTCTGACACCCTGAGAACATGATGGAACTCGTCTGGGCGTCTGCACTTACTTTTTCTTCCTTATCGGCATCTAAGCTTTAAGCCCTCCAGGTGATTCTCGTGTGCAGCCAGGTTTGAGAGCCACTGACTTATGGTCTCCACCTCTATCTTATCCTCCCGACTCCCCCCACTCTCACCTTCATCCCCCCTTCCCTCGCCTCCCGCCCCCCAACATACACACTCCAGGTAACCACCACCCTGATTTTGCGTGCTAGTGACTGCACGCCTTTACCCTCCTCCTTCCCGGTTTCCGGGCCGAGCGACGTTTGTGATAGATCTCCCGCCCCCCCGTGAGAGGGCGCCGGAGAAAAATCACAACCTCCTTTCTGTCTGCGCCGCCGGTATCGCTTTGGAGGCGGCTTGGCCCTCGCGGCGCTCCGTCGTCGGTCCGTTGTCCCGGCAACGAGCGGCGAAACTGCCGGAGTTGGTCCAGCGCCGTCCCGGGAGCGTGGGCGCGGGAGCGATCGGGCTTGGTTGGGGCATGCGGGAGCTCGGCGAGGGGACTCTTCGGGAACTCCGGGGCGCGGAGAAACGTGAGTCGGGCGTTAGGCTCGGCCGGTGCCGGTGTAGGGGCCGGGACCCGCGGAGCCCGGCCGCCGTGGCCCTGATGGCGGGAACCGGGGCGGGCGCCGGGGACCCGCCGTCGCGTCCCCACTCTGCTCCCTGCGCCCTTTGGGTCGGACGCTTTGCTCTGCAACCCCTTTTGTCGCACGGGGATGTTAAGGCTGCGTGAAGGTTGCGATAGATGCGGGACCAGAGTCTTTTTTCTTAATTCCCGGTGGAAAGCTTTTCCGCGGGCGGCTTGCAGGGCAAGGAAAAAATTATGTCAGGCGCGCCACGAGTTCAACACAGGCTATAAGCGGGCAGCCGCGGGCCACATTTGGTCCATAGACGTAGATTATCTTCCCCCAGGTCTGAGCACGGAGTTTGAGGCTTGGCTTGGACCCACACAGACGTTCCGTTAGCACTGTCGTAGCTAGACACAGTGTAGACCTGCCCGGGAGGGCAGCTCTAGGGTCAGGGAAGAAGGCGTAGGAAGTACGACTGCTCTCTGCTTTCAAATCTCCAGTTGTGGCCCTATGTTGCTCCGCGATCCGGGGAGATCGATTTCTCCCTGGATCTCAGTTTCTCCATCTGTAAGATGAGGGAAGTGCCCTCCATGCTAATCCCTCTCCAGGTATGACAACCAGGCGAGACCACCCCCCTGGGGGCTGCCAGAGCCAGGGCTTGTGGGTCCCAACAGGCAGCCTCTTGCCTGGGCCCTGGTCTGAGGCTGACATGAACTAGGATTCCAGCTCTCTTATTTCCTCTCCTCCTGGCTCCGTGGTCTTGGGCAAGTCACTTTACCATTTTGAACTTAAGTTTCCTCTCTTGCCAAATAATGGGGTGATTGTAACAATGAGAAAGATCATATATGTCAAGAGCTTGCCACATACACGTGTTCCTGCAATTATTATCCCTGTTACTCTGTGGGGAGCATAGAAGGCCCCAAGTGCTTGGGCCAGCATTGCTAGGACTGGTTTCTAGTCTTCATCTGCAGAGCCCTTGATGTCTGGCTCACAGTTGAGTGGAGCCCAGGCATATTTAAAATGGTGCTTTGCAGGGGTGTCTGGGTGACTCAGTCAGTTGAGCATCTGACTGTTGATTTCAGTCAGGTCATGACCCCAGGGTTGTGGGATGGACAACCGTGCTGAGAATGGAGTCTGCTTGAGATTCTTGCTCTCTTTCCCTCTGCCCCTCCCCCACTCACGCTTTTTCTCTCTCTAAAAAAAAAATTAAACAACAAAGTGATGATTTGCAGCCTTGATGGCAAATGATTTTTAAATGTTTTTAATGTTTTTTAAAATTTATTTCTGAGAAAGAAAGAGAGAGACAGCATGAGCAGGGGAGAGTCAGAGAGAGGGGGAGACACAGAATCTGAAACAGGCTCCAGGCTCTGAGCTGTCAGCACAGAGCCTGACGTGGGACTCGAACCCACGAACCGTGAGATCATGATCTGAGCTGAAGTTGGACGCTTAACGAACTGAGCCACCCAGGCGCCTCGGCAAATGATTTTTAAAATGCTGATGCCTGGGGCACCTGGCTGGCTCAGGTGGAAGAGCATGCGATTCTTGATCTCAGGGTTGTGAGTTCGAGCCCATGGTGGGTGTAGAGGTTACTTAAACAAATAAAATTTTTAAAAATGCTGATGCCTGGGAACCTGTGCTAACACCTCTTTGATGTTACTGGTCTGGAGTGGGGTGATTTCAGGGGGCAGCCAAGGGCTGTGGACCCCTCATTAGGGGGCTGCAGCAGGCTCATTTTCCTACCATTGCTGTTCTCAGATGGCACTCCCCACGCTGCCCTTCCACTGGTGCAGCCGGAGGCTCCTGGACCAGCAGGCGGCCCGACAGCGACACCGAGAGCAGCAGGCCCGGCTTCGGCAGCAGTGGGACCAGAACAGTCACTACTTCCGGATGTCTGATATCTGTAGCTCCAAGCAGGCGGAATGGAGCTCCAAGACGTCCTACCAGCGGAGGTAACTGCAGTGGCCTTGATGGACTGGAGGCAGGAAGCCACGTGTTGGTCAGGGGGATGTGGCTCTAAGAACCCCGTGGCTAAACAGCATGTTTTCTTGAGGAAGTTGCATAGATGACAGGCATGGTGATGTTTTCCAACTGAAAACAAAAAAAAAAAAGATCATCAGTGAATAATACATTTGCATTGAAAAGGGGAAAACAAGAAGAAATATGTGTAGAATCTGTAAGTGTCCTTGTAACCCTGTGTCCCCAGAAAGAATCACAAGGAACAGTCTGATGCACGTGTCCTCCCGTACTTTTCCCCATGTGTGATAAATATTCATACACACATATATCCATTTTTGCAGAAATACACGTAAAAAACATGAAAGTTAAAAGCATAGGCTTTGGAGTCAGACAGACCTAGATGGAAATCCTGACTGTGTCACTTGCTGTATGAATGAGCCTCAGTTTCCTCATCAGTGAAGTGGGGCTAAAACAGAACCTACTTTGTAGGATGTATGAGTAATAGAAAGCTATCCCTATATAGAGTACCTGGTACATAGTAATTGCTCAAGTAATATTAATACTGTTATCACATGCATATATGAGCCCACTGTACATTTTCTTTATCTTTTCTTTTTTTTTTTAGTTTATTATTTTTGAGAGAGAGAGAGAGAGTGTGCAAGCAGGGGAGGGGCAGAGAGAGGGAGATCATGACCTGAGCTGAAGTCGGATGCTTGGCCGACTGAGCCGCCCAGGCACCCACCACTGTACCTTTTCTTATGGCAAAAACAAGATTCTGTGACGCATAGTGGTCTGTGACCTGCTGTCTTCACTTTAGCCGGAAGACACTTTACCGTGTCACCACGTCATGTCCACCTCAGCCTCTTTTACCGCACAGCAGAGCAGAGCGTGCCACGTGTGGCTGTAGCATGACTGATGTGGGGAGGGCTCCTTCTCACCCAGCATGCATGCCTATCAGCGTGAGAAGATGAAGGAGGAGAAGCGGAAGCAGCTGGAAGCCAGGCGGGAGAGACTGAGGCAGCTGCTCCTGGAGGAGCAGGCCCTGCTGGCCAAAGAAGTGGAGGAGCTAAGGCTAAGCATGGATGCGCGGGAAGGCCGAATCCGGGAGCGGCATGGCGATCTCAGGTCGGCCCGAGAAGAGCAGAGGAAGCTGGTAACTTCTCTAGCCCTTCAGGAGCCTACGGGGCGGGAGTGTCCCCAACCCCTCAGTGCCACACATGCGGGGTCGCCCTGGGCACGCTGGTCTGATGAGACAACAGTTAACTCCAGGGCCAGCAGGGAGAGGTACTCTGTGCCACGGTGTTCTTCACATGTGCTTTACGCGAGTCACCTCATGTCGTTACATCCGAGTCCTTTGTCTTTATGTCAGTCCTGTGGCCCCACCGGGCTGCGCACTGGTGTCTTTGATCTTCCAAGTGGCTGTGGGGAATGGGGAGCCCCAGTCTGTGTATTTAAGCCTGCTGTATATTTTGAAGCAGATTGTCACATCTGGGACCCATCTGTAGCATCAAATCTTGGCATCCGTCCATCACTACTGTGGGAGTCATTTGTCAGGGCTATCTGGTTCCACTCTGGTGTCTCCTAGAGCTGGGGGTGCGAGGCAGCAGGAGGTCTGAAGGGCAGGCGCAGTGACAGCATGCCGGCTGAGGGGCTCTCTGCCTCAGCGGACCGCCAGTGTGGGTTATCCAAAATGTGGATGGATCTGCAAAGTGACATCAGGCTTCCCTCTGTGTTTTCTTGACAGATTGCCGAACAACTTCTGTATGAACACTGGAAAAAGAACAACCCTAAACTTCGAGAGGTGAAAGCCAATGAGATCCTTTGATTTGCCTAAGTAGATGAAATCACGTTTCCCTTCTTGTTTTTGAACTTGCATCTCTTGCTGGGGTGGAACAGAGGAGAGAACACCCCAGCCACCTGAACGATGCCCCTTGCAGATCTGGTTTGTTGGGTGCTCAGCCAGTACTTACTGAACATTTGCCACGTGGAGATTAGATGGGGTCCCCCCTCCCCAGCTCATGGTTCAGTATGGGTTGCAGTGGGCTGGGCAGGCCCAGGAGGATGGGCACTGGGGCAGTGCCCTCGGCTCAGTTGTAGGTCAGAGTGGCACCTCAGAGGAGCTGCGAGGATGGAGGAGTTTGGAAGGACTTGGTGTTAACTTGATGGTGTAGAGGTGAGGAAAGGACATTCTAGATTGAGGCAGCTGAGCGAGGATCAGGCGGGAGTCACGAGAGCAGAGTGCACTCGGGGAGTGACGAGTGGCTGAGAGGACGTCAGATGGTGAGCGGAGGCTGCAAGAGTTGAGACTGGTAAGGCAGGTGGGCCCGGACCCCGGCCAGCCTTGTGTGGCCTTCTGGAAGCGCTGGGGAGCACCTGGATGGTTTTAAGTAGGGATACGGTGACACCCTGGTTGCATTTCGGGAAGCGGTAGCTTTGGCAGCAGCGTGGAGGTGGGCAGGAGGGAGTGAGGCCAGGGCAGTGACAGTGGAGGCCAGAACAGGGTGGCAAGAGAAAGGAGGACAAATATGCAAGATCTGGGGGCAGATGGGGGGCGGTCTGGCTTGGGTGGCACCCTGTTCTGTGGAGACTGGGCTAGAGAAAATGATCCGTGATGATTTCATTGATGTATTTTCACTTAAATTTTGTGTCTATGTTTGGTGGCATTTAATTGATTTGTAATTATACTTAGAACTTGCCAGCCACTGAGTAATAGAACAGTTTGGTGCCTTTGAGTCTTGTGCAGTTAGCATTCAGCCAAGGAGGGAGGGCCTCCTTTCCCTGGCCATTCGAGCGTTTAGGTGGGTGCTCCAAAGTCTTTTAGTCAGCAGTGTTTATTTAGAACACTCAAGTTAGTTGCAGATGTTTACATTTGTAAGTTGAGAAAGAGATTAAAAAATTTTATAAGCAATTTCCCAAACAAAAGCTTTTGGATAGAGTTCCAACTCATTTTCTGATCCAACAGATTCGCTAAACCCATCTCTCTTCCTAACCACCCTAAATGTGTTACATCTGTTGCTATGGGGAGTACATGTTTACACAGCTACAGCTTTGCAGAGGACGTTTTGAGGAGCCTGGCAAAAGGCCGAGTCAGTTCCTCACCCAGCTCCTGCTGCCCTGGGCCCTGGCATGCTTTAGACCAACCAGGTTGGCTCTGAGATTGCATTTCCATCTCAGCATCTGCTCACCTGCTCCTGCGACCCTGAGGGTACTGGGAGAAAAGCGTGTGTTCCTTTGTTACAGCTCTTCAGATCTGTTTCACACTACTTGGTCCTTTGGTGCGTTCAGACTGTATATGTTGGGGTCACCTTGTGCCCCCTTGTAAGACACCTGGGCCCCTCTGAGTCCTTGCCTAGGGAACTTCCGGTCACCTGCCAGGGCGTGGCACCATGATCTGCAGTGTACATCCGTCAGATGAACCAGTGGGGAAATGAACATTCTCTGCCTTCTCACCCTCAGATTGAATCAGCCCTTCACAAGGAGCATGTGATAAGCTCTTGGAAAGTACAGAGAGAAGAAAAAAAACAGGTGTGGTATCTGACTCTGGAAATAGCCTTCCATGCTGTGGTGGGAGAGCTCTGTCTCCAGGTCTCTGAAGTTTTCTTGTTTTTGATGTTAGTGGGTCCAATCTAGGAACAGACTTTACTATCTCAGTTACCTTTAACACATTACAAGTGGACGTCTGTTGCTCCTGCATGTACGAGAGCCCTTTCTGATCATCCCCAGGGCAGAATGACCCCAGTGGCCGGCCACTGGCAGGTGGAAGGTGCATCTTAAAGGTCGCTGCTGCTGGCAGTCTCTTGATGTAGCACACGTCATAAACTCTCAACCCCGGCTTACAGCAGCACCTCTGGGGACAAAAGGCCACACCTCTGCGAACCCACAGCTTTGCCTCTGGGTTAATTTTAGAGAGTATTTTGCTGACTTTTGGAAGGGAAGGAACCCCGACATTCTTGAGTCCCTCCTCTGTGCCAGGCACTGTGCTACTTCCCCAGCATTGCCTCTGAGGGAAGGATCACTCCCATGGTTCCCACCGTGAGAACAGAGCCAGGGAAGATGCACCCTCACCCGGGGTCACGCAGCTGAAAAGTGGCATGACCTACTGTGGTGTAGACACATTGGAATGAGGAACAGCGGCGGGGAACTGGGTTCCTGCTGGCTGTGTGACAGATTCTGACCTCCTGCGTTCATCTGGCCCCATGTAGCAAGAAGCCACCCAAAAGGAAGAGAAGAAACGATATGAAAACGAATATGAAAAGGCCCAAAGGGAAGCGCTGGAGCGGATGAAAGCAGAAGAGGAGAGGAGGAGGCTGGAGGACAGACTCCAGGCTGAGGCGCTGCTCCGGCAGATGGAGGAGCTGAAGCTGAAGGAGATGGAGGTGAGGGCACGGCCACTTCTCCTGCAGCCGCTTGTCACTATAAAGTAGGCATTAGAAAGCTGCACGAGAAAGACCATGTGGGGGGAGGGGTGACTCTAAGAAATGCAACAGTGCTGGGTTTTCCCTTCTGACATATATTCCTAGCCGCCTAGCTGTGGTTTTTCCATTCTCCTAGGTTGTATATGCAGATTCTAGAATGTACACGATATGTAGATAATACCTATTCTCTTAGGTGTGCTTTGAGAGTGGCTATGTGAGAGCCTTCTTAGAACTTGGATTTTCCTGGGGCACCTGGGTGGCTCTGTTGGTGGAGTGTCCAACTCTTGATTTTGGCTCAGGTCACGATCCCGGGTTGTGGGATTGAGCCCTATGTCAGGCTCTGTGCTGAGTGTGGAGCCTGATTGGGATTTTCTCTCTCTCTCTCTCTCTCTCTCTGCCCTTCTGACCCTATACCCAACTCACATTGTTCTCTCTCAAAATTTAAGAAAAAAAAAGGAACTTGGATTATCCAGTGCACTAAGTAGACTTGACTTAGTCTGATGTTCTAGCACACTGCTACAGCTCTCCCCGGCTAGCATGTTTTGGATCTCAAGGCATAAACTGTGAGGGTCTTTGGTTCAGGAGGCTGTTCTGAGAATATTGTGCAGTTTCCCTGAGCTAGATGCCTGGGCTAGATTTTCCCGTTCAGATGAGGGGAAGCCTGTCCTTAGGCCCAAATGATTCCGGAACCAGATCGTTAATGCCCAGTATCTGCTAGATGCTGAGCACTGAGCTGGGTGGTAGAGATACAGGTGTGAGCAAGGCCCACAGTCCTGGCCTTCATGGCAGGACCTGTGTCAGGTGCGGGAGGCAGGGTTAAGTTATAGGAAGGTGTGGCAAGTACAGGGTCCTGTAGGAGCATGGAGCATGGGTCTCATCCTGTCCACATGTTGGGAACGGCTCTTGTAGGAAGAGAGTGAGCTGGGCCAAGGACTCAGGGCTCAGAGCCCAGAGGTGAGAGGGGGCTCTGATCCGGGCCAGCCGTATTGCTTGGCACCTTATGAAAATGCACACACATGAAGAATGAAGGAAGCTCTGATTCCGATTACCTTAATTGGATGCACTGTTGTCACCACAGGCCACCAAACTGAAGAAGGAGCAGGAGAATCTGCTGAAGCAGCGGTGGGAGCTGGAGAGGCTGGAGGAAGAGAGGAAGCAAATGGCAGCCTTCCGGCAGAAGGCAGAGCTGGGGTGTGTGCGCCTGGGCGGGCAAGCCTTGTGCTTTCTCAGACTTGCACTGCTGTCCCAAACCAAAAAGATCTGTAGTAAGTAGCTGTCTGGCCCCTACTGATTGTTCATAAGACACTGAAGGCAGCCCGTATTTTGCTCATTTCTAGACGTTTTTTGAGACATCAGTATAATGTGCAACTTAATAGGCGTGCACAGCAGATCCAAGAGGAACTGGTAAGTCTGAGTCAGCCTGGCATTTCTTTCACCCTTTTTAGAAGAAAATGCTTTCCATTGCTCAGTAATGGAAGTGCATTCGAGTGTGTTCTTGCAAGAATAAAACACCAGGGGAGATTTGCCCTTGATGAGCCCTGGGACCCCCCACCCCTCCCCGGGGGGGGTCTGCTTTGTTGTGTGTTCTAGATATGTTTACCCAGCACACACAGAGGGGGGCGGTGGGGTTCTTTAAAAACTAAAGGGGCATCCCTCAGCACGCTCACCCGACAGTGAACCTCAGACCCTCGGAATGAGCTTGTTCTTTCTCACTGGCTGCTCAGCATGGCTGTCAGGCACGTTGGTGGGCTCTCCAGTGACACGGGGACAGGGCTGGTGAATGAGCGAACCTGCCTGCCTCCGTCCCTGCCTGCTCTCGTCGGGGTGGTGCGGGGTGGCAACGCCACTGCTGTTCCTGAGTACGTTTTCCCGTCGCAGGACCTCCCCAGTCCCTCTTCTTCTACTGCGCCTCCCTGTGGAGATGTACGCTAGAGCCAGTTCCCTACCCATGCGTATTTGGGTCGTTTTCTGTTTCCCCCATGGGACCGCTGCAGTGAGCATTTTGTGCATATGTTTTTGTGCCTTTGGGTCTCTAGTCTATGTTCTTAGAAGTGAAACTGTTGTCCAACCGTGTTCTCAAAAGCTGTGCTACCAGGCATGTCCAAGGGCAGGGACATGCACGTGGTGGCAAAGGGGCCTCTCCTGCATTATTCCACTCCTAAGTGGTTATACCCTGATTCTTCCCAGCTCCATCTAGGGAAGATCTGGAAGCATCACGAATGTTTGCCGTCAGTGCTGAGTGCAGAAAGGGGGTGCTGTGGGAGGCGAGGGGAAGGGCAGGAGGGCTGTGGCCGCCGAAGGGCACCCACTGCACTTCCTGCTCCACCCTGTAGGAGGCGGACAAGCGTATCCTGCAGGGGCTCCTGGAGACGGAGGACGAGAACCAGCGCGCGCACCTGGCCAGGCGGGAGCAGGCCCTGGCCGATGCGGCGTGGATGAAGCAGGCCATCGAGGAGCAGCTGCAGCTGGAGAGGGAGCGGGAGGCAGAGCTGCAGCTGCTGTTGAGGTGAGAGATGGCGCCTGTCCGGGCTGGACACTCCCAGCCTCTGCTCTGGTCCCTTACGTCCCCACAGGTCAGCACGAGAGTCTCCTGTTGTCACTGAAGCATCTGTCCTTGTTAATCTGCCCATCGGGAGGAGCACGTTTGCTAGCGGACCTGGCTTGCAGGGGCGTTTCCCTTAAGTTATTTAAGGTGGAAATCATTAGGGTTTAGAGTAAGGATCTGTTCATTTAAGATCTTAGGAATCTGGAAGGAAATTGTTATAAATTCTGGAGATGCTGAATGCTTCTTAGGTCTTTTATAAATGGGTCTGGATCCTAAAAATCTAGTAGATTGAAAACATTGAATAACGCGTCACATTTATTGGTCATTTCTTGTGGGCCAGACACTGTGCAGAGAGCGCTTTGCCCTCCTCCTTTTATTTACTCCTGACGTCCAGCCGGGGGGTAGGTATGAAGGTCACCAGGACTTGAGGAGGTCACTGACTTGCCTCAGGCCACAGGGTGACCCAGCAGTGACCCCAGGAGGAAGGTGACAGAGCTCAGGCACCATGGGGCTCCTCTGCCTCTCCAGAGTCCTGATGGCTTCATTCGCCAAGGTGTCTAAATGGCCTGGGTGCAGGCCCTCACAGTTGCGTTTTGTAAGGAGATGGGAGCATAACCCAGGCAACTTAAAGTACTTCCCGTGGGAAGACTCTCCCTGAGCTCGTCCAGAGTTGTCAGCTGTGAAGTGGGTTTGAAGGTTGACCCCACAGATCATGTGTGTGCCTGATGTGCTGGAGCCCTGTCGCTTCTTTAGTTCTCTTCTGCCATTGGTGGTGGCAAGGAGCCTGCTGTCATCCGCTCTGTGTTCCCAGGGAGGAGGCCAAGGAAATGTGGGAAAAGAGAGAGGCGGAGTGGGCCCGGGAGAGGAGCGCACGAGACCGACTGATGAGCGAGGTAATCCTGGCTGCGAGCGCATACTGACCCTGCCAAATGTTCTGGAAACAGGCCTCTCTGCTTATTTTAAATAGACCTATTTAAAAACATTTTTTTTGGGGGGGCGCCTGGGTGGCTCAGTTGGTTGAGCGTCCGGCTTCGACTCAGGTCATGATCTCACAGTTTGTGGGTTCGAGCCCCGCGTAGGGCTCTGTGCTGATAGCTAGCTCAGAGCCTGGAGCCTGCTTCAGATTCTGTATCTCCCTCTCTCTCTGACCCTCCCCTGTTCATGCTCTCTCTCTCTCTCTCAGAAATAAATAAAACATTAAAAAAAAAAATAAAATAAAATAAAAACATTTTTTAATGTTCTTGAGAGAGAGAGAGAGAGCATGGGCAAGGGAGGGGCAGAGAGAGAGAGGGAGACACAGAATCTGAAGTTGGCTCCAGGCTTCCAGCTGACAGCACAGAGCCTGATGCAGGGCTCGAACCCACGAACCGCCAGGTCATGACCTGAGCCAAAGCAACTGAGCCACCCAGGCACTCCTTTTAAGTAGACTTTTAATGTCATTATGAAAGTAGTATCAGCTTTTTAGAAGAAAATTCAGGAGTATAGGAAGTAAGAATAAAGTCACCCAGGTCCCCATCATTTGCACAGTCGCCATTACTTTATTTCCTTCCACTCTGTGTCTGTGCAAACACATCCTTCTGCATATTCCTTATTATACTGTCTGTTGGTTACCAGCATTCTAATGCAGTATTCCGTCTCCTGTGTAGATATTTTGATGACCGCTTAATATATCACGTGGGTATACTGTGGTTTGTTTTCCTACTCCCCTCTTGTGGGTGTTCTTTCTATTCTGATTTTGAGGTATTACAGGAAACGCTGCAGTGAACATCTTGGTTCATAAGGCTTTCCATTTTTCGTATTTAGGATTTTTTTCCTTGGGGTGCATAACCAGAAGTGGACTCTTGAAAGAACACACTTGTCAGTATTTAAGTAATGCATTAAGACATATCCCATTTAAAAGGAAATCTTTGGGGCACCTGGGTGGCTCAGTCAGTTAAGTGTCCAACTTCGGCTCAGGTCATGAACTCACAGTTCGTAGGTTTGAGCCCTGTGTCGGGCTCTGTGCTGACAGCTAGCTCAGAGCCTAGAGCCTGCTTCAGATTCTGTGTCTCCCTCTCTCTCTGACCCTCCCCTGCTCATGCTGTCTCTCTCTCTCTCTCAGAAATAAATAAAACATAAAAAATAAACAAAAATAAAAGGAAATCTTTTAGGGTGCCTGGGTGGATCATTTGTTAGGACGTGAGGCTTTTGATCTCGGGGTCGTGAGTTTGAGCATTGTGTTGGGTGTGGAGATTACTTAATAAACTTTTTTAAAGAAATCTTTTAAAAAAAAATCCTTCATTATCCATGTATTGAAAATTAAGGTTGCTTAAAATGGAAATATTTTGTGCAAGTCATTTTGGAATCCGTGGGGAGTCCAGTCCCAGTGGGTCGCCTGCCCCTCTTCTGAATGCCGATACTCTGCAGCACCTTTGGATTTGCCCTATTAAAGACGTTCCTCCTCTCGTGTTGAGCACTGGGTGTGATCAGTAATTGATGAATCACTAAATTCTACTCCTGAACCCAATATGACACTATATGTTAACTAACTAGAATTTAAATAAAATTTTGAACAGGAAAAAAAAGTTCCTCCTAGTTGTGGCCACTTGACGTGTCCTGTCCAAGGGGCGTAACTGTTGGATAAGGCAGGTGGCTTCCCACCGTTCCTGGTTCTTGAGTCCTGACCGTGCTCTGGGTGTAATCCTGTGCTGTGGCTGGGTCTCAAGCCCAGCAAGGTCTCTGCCACTCTAAGCAGTAAATTTAAATCCAGAATATTGAGGGGATGAGCCAAAGTCTACCTCTGGTCATCTGCGTGGCTTGTGGTTTTTCTTTTTCTAGAACCTACTGATAGGGAGTGAAGCTCACAAGCTTGTTGCTCTGTTTCTGTGCCCTGGGGAGATAGCTCCGCCCCGCCTCCTCAGATCTTGTCAGTGCCTAGCTGTCTCTCCCTAACGCGTAGTCTGTGCGTTTTGTGTGTGGTGGGGCAGGGTGGCAAGTGGGGCTGCCATTGCCAGTACCGTGATCTAGACTTGCCTTCAGGCCTGAAGCTGAGACTGGGTCTCGGGGCAGCTCAGCCTGTCCACAGCTTATGGAACAGGGATCTGTGAAGTCGAACTGAGATCTGCCCTTTGCCTTCCTGCTGAGGGTAGGTTCTGACAGGGAGACAACAACAGATACAAGAAAAGCTTGAACAAAACCGACGGGCACAGGAGGAATCCCTGAGACACCGGGAGCAACTTATTCAGAATCTTGAGGAGGTCAGAGAGTCTGCTCGTCGCGAGAAAGAGGAGAGCAAAGAACTGAAATCGGCCAGGAAACAGGAGCTGGAGGCCCAGGTGGGCTGAGCCTGGTCGGGGAGGAAGCCTCCGCAGGGGGGATGTGAGCTGCAGGCCGCAGGCCTTGCTGCGGCCCCTGCACTGTTACGGCACTGGATGCCGAGACCCCTGACATATTTCCACAGCTGGGCATTAGGACCGTGTCCATGAGCTCAGGGCGCCCGTTTCATGTCCAGCTGAGACCCCGACCCTCCTGCTTAGTGCCGGCTCCATCCAGGTCCTCCGTGTGTGCGGGCGCAAGGCTGCTGTGCCTGCCTGAACTCCCTCTCCTATCCGCCTCCGCTGGCACGTGGTGCGCTGGGCCACTGGCCTCTGTTCTGTTCGGTAGTTGGTAGGGACGCGTAATCTTCCAAGCACGTGGCCCCACCCAGAGCTTTTCACGAGCTGCATATTCCCACACGTGCAGCCTCTCCAGTCTCATAAGCAGCCTTCCCTCTGAGGGCACTTCCATCACCGTGCCTGCGCTTGTACTCCGGCTGGGGTACACCCCCAGGCCCCCCTTCGTGACCCACGGCGGGGCTCCACCCAGGGAGCTCGGTCCCGGGTGACTTTGCTCTTGGCGGCCAGGTTGCGGAGCGCCAGCTGCAGGCATGGGAGGAGGACCAGCAGGAGGAGGAGGAGGAAGAGGAGGCCAGGCAGGCAGAGCAGCTCACCGACACCCAGCTACAGGAGGAGGCGAAGAAGATGGCCATGCAGGGCTACTGGCCCAAGGTAGGGGGTCTGAAGGGGACGGGCCACCAGCGCCCAGCCTGGCCTCTGCTGTCCCAGGCCTGCCCATGGCCCCGCCCCAGGCCTGTCCGTGGCCAGGTCAGATTCTTCCTCGCGCCTCTTTTGTGTTTCTCCCTTCTCAACTCGTCGGGAGCCTCCGTGCATGTCTGTTTTAGTCCTTGCTTGGGCCTCAGACAGCCCTGGAGGATATTTTGCTCTAGGTCTTGACTGCTGAGCTGCATGCCATTTGGCCCTGTTGGGGACCAGGAGCCATCTGAGAGCTCTGGCACGGCGGGGAAGAAGTGAAGGAGCAGCGGTGCTAGGTCCTCACAGAGCAGACAGCGGGGCCCGGGCGAACAGGGGCCTGGCTCCCCTTCCTCTCAGTACCTCTGGTTGTCCGTCCCCTCTCCGATCCTCTCTCCTTCCATCTTTCCCTGTCCTTGGAAGTACGTGAGTGGCCCTGCACATGACTCACAGAGAAGCAAAGGCTGTCCCCCTACTCCCAGGGAGCTGGTAACTGATGAAGCACCTGAGAGCTGGGGGAGGGCCCAGCAGGCATGTCACGTCTGCCCCTCCTTGACCAGGGCGGCTCGGCCACCGTGGTGCTCTGAAGTGCTACGAGGCCAAGAGGCTGGCTCCCCTGTACTCAGATAACTCTGGGAAGCTGACGAGACAGAGCAGGTGCTACACCTGCTGCAGAGCCGCCTTGTCCTGCCTGCCTGGGGCTCTCCAGGTGCAGGCTAACATTTTGGCATGGCACTTGGGACCTCTCGTGTTTTGGGAAGGTCTTAGCGACACACAGTCCCATAGTAGACCTATAAAGTCAGATTCTGCATCAACGTGAGGAGTTGTGGGGTGTGTCCTAGGACAGGATATTTGGTTTCCTGTTGCCTCACCCTAATTGTAAACTCAACCGTGGACCAGTGAGTGCCTCAGGATCAGGCTTTCACAGAGCACCTGTGGAACTGTTACTAGAAAAGGTAGTAAAGTACCTCATTTGTGGTTTAAGGTCAAAGCTTTCTCTGTTGTAAATGAAAACAGCCATCTATACCATGCTTTTAGCTCTTATTTAAGCTGGGATTAATTCCCAGTGCTCCAGAGACTGCTGATCTGATCAGGCTTCTGTTTTCTTTCTTTTCTCAGCCCTACGGACGTCCCCGAATTGCTTGGAACTGACTTTGTTGGTATCATGAGCACAGAGACTGAGGTCGCTGAGGCCTTTGATATGCAGGCACTGGACAGTTATACAGTGTTCTGTTTGAGGGTCCGGGTCACTGTGTAACAGTTCAGTGAGCCTGTTCAGGTCCACAGTTAAACAGAGCAAGGCCAGCCGGCATGCTGTAGATACGCAGCACCCAGCAGGAGGCCTTTTCCTGCCTCTTGTATCCAAGAAAGGGGCTCTCACAGTCGCATTTGGACAGTGCTGTCACAGTCCCCTTAAAGACCGATAAAGGCAGATTCTACATCAACGTGAGGAGTAGGGCAGGATATATGATTTCCTGTTGCCTCCCCCTGTCAACCTCCAGTAAAGACTCCAGCTAGAGAGAGGAGGAAAGTTGCTCAGTTTTTAAATTTGCCACTTATTTATTTCTTTATTCTATTGACAACAAACTCCTAAGTTTCAGTGCAGTTTATTTCAGGATTTATTAATGTAGTGGTCCCAGAAGGAGCACGTCTTATTTTCTGGAAGCAAAAAAGCTATGAACCCCGAGACAGTCTGGTGTGCTTTACAGATGCCTTCCGGAAAGCTGTCGAGAAATGGGTCTTTCCTCCTTTAGGAAATATATGGTAGAATTTCCGTGGAGCACTGTGTGTCCTGATCCCAACATGTATGTTACTGAGCCCCAAAAGGGGACCTCGGAAGGTCACCTGGTTGGCTACCATTTTGGCATGACACCTTGGAGCTCTTCTGTCTTGGGAAGGTCTCAGCAACAGGCAGCCTTCTAGGATTTATGTGTCCAGAGGAAGGGGCATGAAGACTGAAGAAACTAGATCACACTCAACTCAACCGGATTGGCCAGAACTTTTTCTTCCCACTGTTCTATCCATGTGACACAGTTCTAGATTAATCTCTACAAATAGCTATAAGTTCCTTGTAGCAATAATCATATTTTTATGATTTGTATTTTTTTCACATTCTTCCTCTGAGGTTTTAGTTTTCATTATACTGTATTTAAGATTCCACATTTCAGTAAATTACAGATAATTATAGATAGGGTTGTGTGCCAGGTTATTAAAAACCAGAGTTTATTAAAAAAAAAATCCTGAGTGTAAAGGCTGCATTGCCTTTCACATCCATTGTGCTATAAAAACAAATGGAGCAGCAAACTGCATCCTTAATCTGTTTTTCGTTTTCTTGTCTTGAATTTCTTTGGCTATGACCCCCTGAGCACTACTTTCATTATGCTTGCTCGTATTTGTTTCCTCTGTTTCAGATGTTCGTTTATTATGAAATAAAGTTCTGTTCTGACAGCATGGCTTCCAGGCTCTGTTGCTTTTATTAATTATTGCAAAGTGGGTTGTATAGAATGATAGATATTTACTGATTTAATCCATCTCTCTTACAGCATTGCGTATTTTCTATGGCTGCTCACATTTTCTAGGGTCTACTCATTTTTCTTGTGAAAGTGGTGGTGTCTCCCCTCCAGTTTCCACAGGATCCTCTTTTAAATAAACCACAGGGAATCATTAGGAATCCTATCCTGTCTGAGCTCCAGTATAGAGTCGATGTGGACAGAATGATGGGGAAATAAAAAGTATTCAGTAAATATTTATGTGCCTTTCTTTGAATATCTTGTTTTTGAAGCCTGCTGGTAATATTCCTTATTAGCACTAAAAATCTCTGTTACGTTGGTTCTGTACCCTAATTCAGTTGGTTAAGCATCAGACTCTGGGGCTCATGTCATGATCTCATGGTTCGGTTCTTGGGATCGAGCGATGCCTGGTTTGGGCTCCAGGCTGACAGCAGGGAGCCTGCTTGGCATTCTCTCTCTGCCCCTCCCCTGCTCTCTATCTCTGAAAATAAATAAACTTAAAAAATAAATGTTTCCTTAAAAAAAAAAGTCCTAAACTCGGCCAAAATAATTATTTCTAAGTTTAGAGCTCTCAGTATAGCCCAGAGTCCTCTCGTCTCACGTATAGCTTGTGCTGTGATTATGTAAGTATATTGGCTTTATTATTTTTAAGCACCTTTTTCTACTCCCTGTAAAACTAGTGATTTTTAGATTCTTCACAGATTTTTCTACGCAGTTCAGGTCTTTAGAACAGATGGTGCTGAAGCCACTACTCATATAAAATGCTTATTTTCTGTATTTTCACTCTTTCTGCTCATTCAGCACATATTTTGAGTTAATTCTTGGGAAGGGCAGGAGGTCTATGTCTGGATTCCTGTGTTTTGGCCTGTACGTGTCCAGTTGCTCCAACACCATCTGTTGCATCGACTGCGCTCCTTTGTCAAAGATCAGTTGATTGTATTTGTGTCAGTGTATTTCTGGGCTCCTTATTCTGTTTCATTGATCTGTTTATTCTTTTGCCAGTACCACAAACTTCTATAATCAATACCACTGTCTTGATTACTGTTGCTTTATTGTAAGTCTTGAAGTCAGGTAGTATCATTTGTTCTCCTTCAATATTGTATTGGCTCTTCTGGGTCTTTGGCCTCTCCGCATAAACTTTAGAATCATTTTTTTTTTTTCAATATCCACAAAAGAACTTGCTGGAATTTTTTAAGACATTTTTTATTTTTAACTAATCTCTATACCCAACGTGGCACTCCAACTTACAACCCTGAGATAAAGAGTTGCATGCTCCACTGACTGAGCCAGCCAGGCACTCCAGTTGCTGGGATTGCATTCAATCTGTAGATCAAGTTGGGAAGAACTGACATCTTAACCTTCCTATCCATGGACATGGAATATTTCTCCATTTATTTCTTTTCAAAATTTCATTTATCAGAATTTTGTAGTTTTCCTCATATAGCTCTTATACTATAAGTATAGTTCCTGTACTAGAACTTCAAGTACTTTGTTGAAAAGGAGTGATGAGAGGGGACATCTTTGCCTTGTATCTGACCTTAGTGGGAAAGCTTTGAGTTTCTTACCACAGATATGATATTAGCTGTAGGTTTTTGTAGATTTTTTTGGTGGGTGGGGGGGGGCAAGTAGAAGTGGTTCACCTAGGGGTGCCTAGGTGGCTCAATCGGTTAAGCATCCAATTTCAGCTCAGGTCATGATCTTGTGGCTCACAGGTTCAAGCCCCGTGTCAGGCTCTGTGCTGACAGCTCAGAGCCTGAAGCCTGCTTCATGGATTCTGTGTCACCCTCTCTCTCTGCCGCTCCACCGCTCATTCTTTCTTTCTTTCAAAAATAAATAAAACATTAAAAAAAAAAGTTCCTCTCTATTCCTAGTTTGCTAAAAGTTTTTACTATGAATGGGTGTTGAATTTTTCAAATGTTTTTTCTGCATCTATTGATATGATGTAATTTTTTCTTTTTTGGATTAGTGACGTGATAGAGTACAGTAATTGATTTTTGAATGTTGAACGAGCCTTGCACACCTGGAACAAATCCCACTTAGTTTTGATAAACAGTTCTTTTTATGCCCTGTTGGATTCGATTTTCTAACATTTTGTTGAGGATTTATGATCTGTAGTTTTCTTCTCTTGTAATGCCCTTGCCTATGCTTGGCATTAGGATAATACTGGCCTCACAAAATGGGTTGGGAGATAGTCCTTCTGTATCTATCCTCTAAAAAAGACTATAAGGAACTGGTATACTTTTTCCTTAAATGTTTGGTAGACTCACCAGTGAATCCATCTGGGGCCAGCCTGGTGCTTTATGTTTTGGAAGGCTATTAATTATTGATTGAATTCCTTAAGTAGATATAGGCCTGTGCAGATTGCTGCTTCTTAATGTGAATTTTGACAGATTATGTTTTCCAAGGAATTGGTCCATTTCATCTAGGTTATCAATTTGTGGGCATAGAATTGACACAGTATTCTTTTATTGTTTTGATTTTGATATCCATGGGACCTAGAGTGATGTCCCCTCTTCATTTCTGATCTTAGCAATTTGTATCTTCTCTTTTTGGCTAGAGGCTTCTTGATTTTATTGATCTTCCCAAAAGACCATTTTTTGGTTTTGTTGATTTTGGTCTATTGATTTTCTGTTTTCTGATTCTGCTCTAGTTAACATATACATTTGTTGCTCCATCTGGGTTGACAATACAAATGGGGTTCTTTGGGCACTTACGGAGAGTCACTCTGGCTTTTGCCAGTTGTAACCTGCAGAGTGCCAGCCTTTCGGTCTGGGCATCTCTCTACCGCACAGGCCTTTCCTACAGGCTTCTGGCTCCTAGCGCCATCTCCGCATCAGTAGGCCCTGGATCTGGATCTCCAGTCCAGACTCACTCCTATATCCACCACCACTTTGATAAGCATCTCAAAGGTGCCGCAAACTCAGCACAACAAGACTATCAAATGATCTTTCCTACTAAACTATCATTAAGTAAAGCAACAGCAACAACCCTCTGGCTCTTCTCCAGTATTCTCAGGTAAGTGAATGGCACCACCATCCCTCCTGCCAGCTGCAGAAGCCATAAGCCTAGGGGCAGTGAGTCCTGTCACTTTGACCCCCTGTAACTTCCATCTCCTTTGCTCCCTCTGTCCCTATCTTCCATGGCTACCACTGACTTCTGTCTAAAGTCACCCATCCACATCACTTTCTTCTCCAGGATGTAGGTGCCATGCTACGTCCTGGCCCAGGAAATATATATAACAATCAGATCGGTACAAAGATGTTCCTCACAGCATTAATTACAAGAGCAAACACTGATAACCTGGATGTCCAACACTAGGAGGCTGGCTGTTTGAGTGTAGGATATTATGCAGTACATTAAAATGAAATGGAATGCTTATTTTTTTCAAGTTCTGCAGAAATGTTTATGCTGTGTTAAAATCTCCAAAAGTGGGGTGCCTAGCTGGCTCAGTAGAGTGTGAGACTCCTGATCTTGGGGTCATGAGTTTGAACCCCACATTGGGTACAGAGGTTAGCTAAAAAAAGAATTAAAAAGTCCATGGGGCACCTGGGTGGCTCAGTCGGTTAAGCGTCCAACCTGGGCTCAGGTAACGATCTCACGGTTCATGGGTTTGAGCCCTGAGTTGGGCTCTGCTGACAGCTAGCTCAGAGCCTGGAACCTGTTTTGGATTCTGTGTCTCCTTTCTCTCTCTGACCCTCCCCTGCTCATGCTGTCTGTCTCCCTCTCTCTCAGAAATAAATAAAAACATTTAAAAAAAAAAAAGAATTAAAAAGCCCAAAAGCAATATTTACAAAATTCCTATTTTAAGGAAACAAAACACTGTGGATATTTCTAAAAAGTTGGGATAATAGCTATTTTTCATTTTGGGTGCTTTTTTATATTTTATATTTCATCTTTGAAATGAAGGGGAAACTATTTTTTAAAAAATGAAAAAGGCAAGGGTGCCTGTGTGGCTCAGTTGGTTGAGCATCTATCTGATTCTTGATTTTGGCTCAGGTCATGATCCCAGGGTGGTGGGATTGGGCCCCACGTTGGGCTGACAGTGGGAGAGCCTCCTTGGGACTCTCTCTCTGCCCCTCCCCTGCTCATGCTTGCATCCTCTTTCACTCTCTCTCTCTCAAAATAAACAAACTTAAAAAGAGAAGGAAAACTCAATAATAATAATAATAATAATAAATAGAATCTATTGGAAAAATGGGTAAACACTCAAAACAGGCACTGCACAAAAGAGGAAATCTAAATGGCAAATAACATGGAAAAGCACATGACCATATTATAATCACAGAAATGCACACTGAAACCAGGAGATACTACCATAACCCACTGAATTAAAAAAACTTTAAGATTTTATTTTTTAGTAATCTGTACACCCAACTTGGGGCTTGAATTTACAACCCTGAGGGGCACCTGGGTGGCTCAGTCGGTTAAGCGTCCAACTTCGGCTCAGGTCATGATCTCAGTTTGTGGGTTCGAGCCCTGCATTGGGCTCTGTGCTGACAACGAGCTCAGAGCCTGCAGTCTGTTTCACATTCTGTGTCTCCCTCTCTCTCTGACCCTCCCTCCCCTGCTCACACTGTATCTCTTTCTCTCTCAGAAAGAAATAAAACATTAAAAAAAATTAAAAACAAAAAGAATTTACAACCCCGAGATCAAGAGTCGCACACTTCACCGACTGAGCCAGCCCCAGGCGACCCTGGACTGGCAAAGTTAGCAGAGCCTTTTATGCCAGTGTTCATGAAGATGCAGAACAATGGGGAATCTCACACTCTGCTGGTACAACACTTTGGAAAAAGGAATAAAAACAGCATTACTTTTGGAGATGCACATTCTCAATGACCTGGGAGGCTCCACACCCAGGCATATATGTATCCCCTATGGAAGTAGAGTCCTACATGTACCAAAAGATGTACATTTCAAAGCATTTTCTTCATAAGAGCCAACAACTAAAAACAACTCAAACATCCGTCAATAAAATACTAGATAAATAAATCGTGTGTATACGTTCCATGAATGCTACACAGCATGGAAAAGCTAAGCAGAGGCATGCATGTTGACCTAGTTAACTCACACCGTTGAGGGAAAGAAGAGAGTACATCCATAGGGTTCCATTTATGTGT
This sequence comes from Hyaena hyaena, assembly GCF_003009895.1. Lineage (NCBI taxonomy): Eukaryota > Metazoa > Chordata > Mammalia > Carnivora > Hyaenidae > Hyaena > Hyaena hyaena. Next base: position 15,035,628 of record NW_024080632.1, read on the forward strand.
TCAAACAGGCAAAACAAAGCTCTTTCTTAGGGCTGGGCACACACAGGGCGTGGAACGAAAAACGAGGAAACAATGTGCACGAAAGTCTAGGGGAAGGAGGGGCCCGCAGGAACTCCTAGGTGGTCACTGTAATTTTACGGGGATGTGGCAGATCTATTTCTGTATTTAGATTCACATGGGGGGCGGTAGCAAAGTGTAGGGGTGAAGAGCGGAGAGCCTGGCTCTGACTGGCCTGGGTTCTCATCCTGACGGTCCACCACGGAGGTCAGGTGACCCCTCTTTGGGCCCAGTCCTTCATCTGTGAAATGTGGAGGACAGCGATGTGTAGGTGTGGTAAGAGAAACACAACGCACAGAGGACAAACGGACCTGTTTTCCTGCCAAGCGGGTGCCTCCCTGCCCCCTAGGAAAAAGCCCTACTGTGGAAGCGCCCTTGTCTCTGTTGTTGGACTTGGGCAGGATTTTCATCTTGTTTTAATTGTTAGAAGCAGGCTGGGCTCAGGCTTCCATCCCCAGTGGGAGCTGTCCCCCTGTTCTGGGGCTGGGTGGACACCCCTCCACCCAGTGCCACGCCCTGAATGGAGCCCTTCTGCTTGGGTGACTTGGGGCAGTCAACGTGCCATGTGGAATCTGTGAGGTCCCCAATCGCTGAAACCACTGAAATGGGCAATGTCCTCCACTCACAGATCAGTCTCACTTGAGCAGCGGTTCCCGAGTGTCTCAATTTGAAGCAGACCGAAAAGACTGGCAATATTTGTGGCAATAGTAAGGAATGGAAAGACTCAACACAGACACGGCCACCCATACTCCATTCCTCCAAGCCTGCCAGGCGGGCAGAGGACCACACAGAGACCAGCATCGATAGGTCTTTCTGTTCTGACACTCCCAGGCAAGAGGAATGTTAGGAGACGGGGGCCACCGAGCCTGCTGCACATCTCCCTCCCACCTTACCTCTGCCAAGGTCTCGGCTGGTCTCCTCTTCTGCTTCCAGAGGCTCTGCCACCTGCCCACTCTTCCAGCCGCCTTCCTCAGATGGTCCACTGCGCCAGCAGAGCCCCGTAATTAAGAGCACAGGCCCTGTGCTTTAACTTCCTGCATCAACACCAACTGGGCTTTGACATCTGAGCCTCGGTTTCCTCATCTGCAAAATGGGGATAGTTTCTGTTCCTACTTTATGAAATGGTACCCAGCAGGGTGGCCACACACAGTATGTGCTAGTATTCACTCAGCCCCTGCATTCATGAAGAGGTGTTGTTCCTCAGGGCCTGGGAAGGGGAGGGCTGGAAGAGGGATGCAGGTAGCAAGTGTGCGCAAGGGGAAGACCAGGCCAATCTTAGATCTGAGAACCGAATGGGGGTCCAAGTTAGACTTCAAAAGTTCCCTATCCGTAAGGTGTTCTGGGCCCATGAACCAGATGGGGCTTGTGGGACCAATCAATGGGGAGAGGCCATGGCCTGGGAGGAGCTCTGAGGGGGATGGGTATTGAGCTGGCCAAGGGGAGGGCAGGACGCAGGGGTTCCTGCTATAAGAATGGGGGAGGGAGGGCTGAGAGGGAAGAGAAGGGAAAGAGGAGTCTTAGGGAGGGAAGGGACTAGGAGGGGTGAGGAGGGATTTTGGAGGAGGAAAGGTGGGTCCTAGGAGAGAATTTGCATTTGGGGGAATCGGGGCAGGCGTTTTCGGTGTGTTGATGCAGTTTTGGGGGTCTGGGAAGGGAGTGCAGTCAGGAAGCTGTGCAGCAAGAGCCTGGGTGGGAAGGAAGATGGCGGTGAGGAGGGAAGAAGCAAGGTTCATACACGCCTCTTCTTGTACCCAGCAGTCCCTCCCCTGGGGACCCGCTCCGTGGTGGGCTGACCAAGCCCCTGTAAAGCAGTGAAGGAGTCCATCCCATCTTGTGTGGCCCTGGATTTTGGCGGTGGCCAGGCGGCAGAGGCATGGACCACAGTGTCCTCTGCCTGGCGTCTGTGGGCCACAGGGCCCAACTCCCGGACACACCTGCACACCAGTGTGCGGGGCAGCGGGTCACCGGGTGGCTGCCTTGTCCATGTGGTGAGGCTGCCACTGCGCAGCTCCACAGATGAGAAAGCGCTGTTTATGGAGCGGTGAGCCTGTGGACAGTCCTCGAGTCATCTGGCAAATGCCAGAGGCATCCCAGCACCCACGGCTCAAAGGTGATATAGCCCTGCTTGGGGGGCCTGTCTTAGGGGTCACAAGCCGACTGTGCCCCATTTGTCCACAATCTCACGTCACGCAACGGCTCCCCTCTCATTTCCGATTTCGACCCTGGCTTCTCCACATTTCCTGAGACTGCAGTAACGGGCCACGGTCAGGAAAACCCAACTGGGCCGATTAAGAGGAAGAGCAAAGGGACTAACGATAAGTCACGTGCTCTTCCTCAGCATATGGGGCCTCAGCTCCTCGGGGGTAATCTTCCCCACCGCACAATGGAACAGCTCCAGCTGCACCAGGCTGCGAGGGGCTTAAATGCGGGAGTACGCGGGAAGACCCCGGCACAGCGCCTCGCAGGGTCAACCATTGGTACGTTAGCTGCCATTAGAATTCTTACTAAAAGCAGAAGGCGAGGAGGTGCGTGGTGGGAGGCTGTAGATGGTCTATGGCAGTGCTTCTCAAGTGTGGGTCCCAGCCTGGTGGCTGCGGCACCTCCAGGGAACATCAGAAATGCCAACTCCTCAGCCCTCCAGGGGCCGTGATGCTGATGTCTTTGAGCGCCTCCCAGGTGTGAGCTGCTGGGTCTGGGGCCTCAGACAAGCTGGCGCACATAGGCAGGATGCTCCGTTTTCCCCAGTCTTGTTATGTGGAAAGGCACTGTGATGGCCAGGCCCCACTCCTTCTGTTTGAGACAAGAGACCCAAGTCACCTCCCCAGAGGACAACTGTTGGGGACTAAGGGTGGCCCCAATGAACCCAGATGTATCCCATTGTCCCTGTGGAAACCTACATAATGGGCCTTGCTCTGACAGTTCAAAGAAAAGCCTGGTGGCCTTAAAGAGACCAAACTAACCCCATAACCCCCTGACCTGGTAAAAGAGGTGAGGGCTACTGCGCCCAGCTGGCTTTTGCTAAATTTGAAAAATTAAACTTTAGGAGTGAACACATCATGATAAGATCAATGGAGCAGATATCCTGATGCAGAATTTCTTTTAAGAAAGCTACCTGCTAAGCATACGGAGGAGAAAGATCGTTAATTCCTATAAACTATAAGAGTCCCCAGGGTAGAAACATATTCATTACTGTCTCATTAAAGATTAAGTTATGGGAGAACTTTTTAAAAATTTACCATTGTTTTTAAATGTTTATTTTGAGAGAGAGAGAGAGAGAGAGAGAGAGATAGACCATGACCAGGGGGAGGGGCAGATAGAGAGGGAGACACAGAATCGAAAGTAGGCTCCAGGCTCTGGGCTGTCAGCACAGAGCCCAATGCAGGGTTCGTACTCACCAACTGTGAGATCATGACCCAAGTCGAAGCCGGACGCTTAACTGACTGAGCCACCCAGGCACCCACAGGAGAACTTTCTTGAAACTTTGACAGAGAATCTAAAAACATCACCTCATTGAGGTGAAACCGAATTACACAAAGACACTATAGAGCCTGTTTATTGCATAACTAGCAGGCACAAATTCCAAAACGATTTTACAACGCTTACAGGGTTGTACAATAATTACAGGAATAGAATGTACAATAAACACAAAAAGTAGAGAATAACGGGTGACATGGATAAAACACCTATGAACGAAAGGCATTTCATTTTTCCTATGCAGCATTTTCTTTTGTAAAAACAAGGGTGCCTTTCACGGGGACAAGGAAAGAAGGAACATTCTCTGATTAGGGAGCTCACACTGCTGTGGACAGACACACGCTGGCCTCATGCCTGGCTCTGCAGCATCAACCACTGGGGCATGGGGTAACAGCTCCCGAGGTGCGCACCTACGCTTCCAATTTTATGAAATGCTGTATTTGATCTTTGGGCCCGATTCCCTGTTCTTTGGCAAATAAGAACTATTTGCATTCTGAGGCAGAGGAGGACTTCAGCTAACGGAGCTTCGGGGCGGAGCGGTCTCTTTCTCTTCAGCAAGCGCCAGTTTCATAAAGTGCACCTCCGTCCTCTCAGCTTGGGCGGTGGGGGAGATTTGAGAACTAAGAGTGAAAAATGACCTTAGAGAACGCAGACATCAGTGCAAGGCTACGGGACACACATGCAAAAAGGTGGTGAGCAGCCATTCAGACAACAGGACCGGGTCTCAGAAGAGGTAAGGAAATGTTCGGAGCACTGAAGGGAGGCTGGCAGCCCCCTGTCACCGCGTGTCACTCCACCTAGAACTTCCTTCTGGGGCGCTGGCACTCTGGGTTGACAGAGCAAACATCTGTGCAGCTCTTACAATCGGAGATGCTCTCTGGGCCTTGCGCTCCTGGACTTTGCCTAGGGGCATGGAGACGAGGTCCTCCGTCCCGTCCTCAAGTGTTCCAGCGAAGACGCCGCTACACCCACCGCAGACAACCCATTACTTAGAAGCCTGTCCTCCCTGGGAGGCCGCGGCACCAACTCCGACTGCCACTGGGCCTTCCCCGAGGCCCCCGCATGAGGGCAGGTGTTTGCAAGAAAGAGGGGGGACAGCTAAGTATGTGCAGCATGCAACAAAGTTATCAGATGGGGCTTAATTTATGGTAGAAGGCATCCCCTCAGCATCCGACAGGAACACGGCACTTAGGATTGTGCAGACACGTGGATGAGTCTTTTGGAGATGCAGACCCTTTCCCCGCACTACTCAGTGTAGCAAAATCTGGCAAAAGCATCCACATGCTGGGCCTTAGTAAACCAAACACCATCACGGTGCTTCCTTCATGACAGCATACGGTCAAGCTATAAAGATGTGTATCAAACAGTTCTGTGAAAATACAGGCTTATAGAGCATGTATTCAGGCAACTGTGATTACTTTGACTTCTTCACGTGCATGAATGAGCATTACGGGACGGAATATATGGGTGAGATGAGCACTAAAAGCAACTTAACACAAGGTGGGTGTGGCCACATTACAGGTAAGGCTCAGAGGTAAACCAGGCAGGACCTCATGCTGCAGCGGACAGGACCCCTGCACAGAGGCTGTGAGCCGGCAGCCTAGAGCTCACAGTTTCCCCACACGTGTGCTCTGAGAATGTTCAGTCACCAACATTAATAAACAGAGAAACGGCACAAAACATACCCATGTTTCTGGAGTCTCTTAAAAAAATCAAAGTTCTGGCAACCCCGGGCCCTTTTCCACAGGGCAGCCTGGGTGAGGCTAGGGAGCTACTGTCCCCATGAGGGGCACCACTGCTTCCTGACTGTCCTCTGCCTCTGCTCCTGGCTCACTTCATTCATTTCCATCAATGCCACCTGGCCCCTGCGGTCTAGGTCAGGGTCTGAGTTGCACCCATACAATGGCCGCAATAAGCAGGGACAGCAATGTGCTTTTGCATCCAGAACAAGAAAGGTCTTTTCTTTAGTAGCTTAAAAACCAATGTCAGTATGTTCCAGAACTTAAACCTGTACTTTCGTAGCTCTGGGACAGCGGTCAGCTAGAGCATACTCTCTAAGGAATTAATGAAAGAGGAGGTCTCATTTTTAAGAACCAGCCGGACAGTGGAGGAGAAACAAACTCAGATGACCTCAGACACCTTACCTTAGGGGTCCTTAAGGGTGATGAGCTATGGCCAGCAGGCCATGTAACGAAGCTTCCGCGGTTAGAGGAGTAACCGAGTTCTGGGGGGAGAGATATGTTACCACTCAGGGAGCGGGTGATTCTCTTCCCACAGTTTACAGCAGTGATATCTGAATGGGGTGGCAGAGAGGAAGTGATGGCTTGTGGGACGTGGCTCCTCTTTGCCGCACGTTTGGAATGACACATCTGATTTCCTGTGGGAAGGCAGAGCCCTGAACCACGCGTATTGATGTGGCAGCTCCTACCTGGACAGGGCCAAATGACATATGACATGGGGATGAGCACTTATCTGGCACCATGGAGACTTCCGGATAATAGTAAAATAGAGACAGACAATCAAGACAGAAACATGAAATACAAGAACATCTACCATGACAGAATAGGTAAAAGAAATGGAGCAGATCCCTGTTTCCGAGAGAGACTGTGACACTACTTTTAGAGAGTGGCAAAGTTCTTCCTCTACATGTTTGGAAACACCCTAAACTTAAAGATTCCTGTACTAGGGTGGAAAAAATCGCTTATTGCACGATGCTCGGCAGGGAACAGATGAGGTGGAATTTTTTTTTTTTACCCAATTCTCTCCAGAAAATGTTTCACTAAAAATTTCATTTATAGTTTTAACCCTAGACAGGCAGTTTTAAAGGGATGGAAGAGTTCTAACAAACTTGAAACAATGAAGCTATGCTTTTGAATGGCTATGACCATCAACTCAACAACAGTCACGGACAGCACGACAGAACGTTGGAGAGGAAACTGGCACAGGCACAAAATAAGGCAAGTGGGTTAAATTAATAGTCGAAAATTTGTTAGAAAACATGCAAAAATAATACTGAGTTTTTTAAAAAAAAGTCTCAAACTCTCATTGAATGTCTGTTTCTGTAAAAACTGCCAGAATTCCATGTCTAAATTTGAAACTGGACTTTTAAAAAGCCTAGAAAATGGAAGGGCTGGCACGGAGCTGCTCAATTGTTGTTCTCTTTGGTGGTGATGGTGACCAGCTGCTTGGCGGCCTTGGCGATGTCGTACGCGCACTGGATGACCTGCTGTGTGACCAGCTGGATGTCCGTGGGTGGGCCGGGGTCCCCTGGGAGGGTCTTCTTGCACTCTGACTGCAGTCGGTAGGCACTGGACGTCAGCAAGCGCAGGGAAGTCCTCACCGTGTCAGACTTGGGTTTCTGAACAGAAGAATACAGTCATTTGCCGTGAACTGCAGGGTGGACACCTTCTCGTGAGAACAGCTCATGCTGTCCCACAGTGAACGGCAGCTCTGTCATGCCCTTCCCCAGAGGGAGTGCGTGGGACACCGCAAGCTCCCTGGCCCACAGCGTGAGAGATGCCCACATGCTTAGACTCAAAGGTCAAAGTGCATGCAGGGTCAGTTTAGTAGCATATCCTAGTCAGAGGTAGTTTTTGAAAAATATTAATCCACTTGGGTGAAATATTCCAGATACAATTTTAATCTATTAGTCCTTTACCTTTACACTGTGCTCACACATTCTTGTCTTATTAAAACCAAGATTTATGTTGGACAAAATTATTTCCATGTCTGCATATTTAAAACTTATGCTAAAAAGAGGTTAATATAAAAGGTCCTGAAAAAGTTTCTTTCAGTTCACTTAAAAGGTTCTGAACCCAGTGGCTCAGTTGGTTAAGCATCTGGTTCTTGATTTCGGCTCAATTCATGATATCACAGTTCAAGAGACTGAGCCCCATCCCATGGTGGGGTCTGCAATGACAGCACAGAGCCTGCTTGGGGTTCTCTCTCTCCCTCTCTCTGCCCCTCCCCTGCTGTGCACTCCCTCTCTCCCCAAATAAATAAACATTAAAAGAAAAAAGGATCTGAACAAAGTAGGAAGTGACTTACTTTGGGAAATAATGCTGCCATTTCAGTAACAGCTACATGTATCCTCTCTGAGCAGGGAATATAACTGCAAGAACATTGAAGACGTTATTCAAAGACAGCAGAAGTAATGCAGAGACGGAGAGTACTCAGGGGCTAACATGGGTTCCATTTATATGTCCCCCAGAAAGGGGCTGAGACCGCAGACAGCCCGCTGTGGAGGCCACCACAACAGAAGCAGGGTCCCCATCCTTTCTCAAAAGCTCATTCAATCTGATAAAAAGTCTCCATGTATGGGATGTAGGTGACATACATGACCAGTCAGGAAGCCATAGAACAGTCTATAAAGATATTCACACTTTCTCCAGTGGGTCATTTGTTTTTCATGTGCTTCATCTTCCTCATTTCTTGAAAGAGAAACAAGGATTCCCATGCACAGCCCACAGAACTTAAAAATAAAGGACTGGAAAACATTTCTTAAAATTACAACCGGAGCGGGGCGCCTGGGTGGCTTAGTCGGTTAAGCGTCTGACTTTCGCTTAGGTCATGATCTCACGGTTCGTGGGTTCGAGCCCCACGTCGGGCTCTGTGCTGACTGCCAGCTCATAGCCTGGAGCCTGTTTCAGTCTGTGACTCCCTCTCTCTCTGACCCTCCCCTGCTCACGCTGTCTCTCTCTCTCCTAGAAATAAACATTAAAAATTAAAAAAAAAATTACAACCGGAGCCTACACCTCAATACCCACATGTTGGTTAAAACCGATAGACATTCACAGCAGCACTCTCAACAATAGCTAAAACATGGGAAGAGCCTAAGTGTCCATCAATGGACAAATGGATCAAGAAGATGTGGTTTATCTCTACCATGGAATACTACATGGCAACGAGAAACAATGAAATCTGGCCATGTGTAGCAACATGGATGGACCTTGAGGGTGTTATGCTGAGCGAAATAAGTCAGGCAGAGAAGGACAAATATCATATGTTTGCACGTATAGGAGGATTAGGAGGAACTTAACTGAGGACCATGGGGGAGAAGATGGGGGGAGGTGGGGGAAAGGGAGAGAGGCAAACCATGAGAGACTCTTGAATACTGAGAAACAAACTGAGGACTGATGGATGTTGGGGGGAGGGGGGAGATGGGCATGGAGGACGGCACTTCTGGAGATGAGCACTGGGTGTTATATGGAAACCAACTTGACAATAAACTATTTGTAAAAATAAATAAATAAATAAACTTTAAAAAAATTTTTAATTAAAAAAAAAACCCGACAGACACTTCTAAATTCCTTCTATTCAAATGCATCTCGACTGTTAGGGAATAGAAAGCTTTACTTCGGGTAAAAAGAAAACACTGAGGTCAGCTCTTTTACTTGATCAGACCCTTACCCACTTTCTCATGAAGCCACGAGGACTTTGTATAGGCGGCTATGAACACAGCCTGCACTTTCTCTGCTCGCTTGACGAGCTCTAAGACACAGTGCATTGACTCTGCCTGTCCTCATCCTTTCTGCCAGGCCGCCTGGCCTCCTGGGGGCCCCCTAGATGACAGTCTGTGAGCTGCAGCTTCAGGAACACTGATGGAGTGCCAGCTCTTTTCTCAACACTGCAGAAACTCATGTGCTCCTCTCAACGGCCCTATAAGGTTGGTATTATTAACACATCCATTTTTCAAATGAGGAAACTGAGGCCTGGAGAAGCAGAGAACTTGCCTAAGGTCCCACCGATGGTGAGAGAGAGCTGAGCTCAAACCAGGCTGTCCAGCACCTGGGCCTGGGCCTCGCACCGCCATACCACAGTCCTCTCCTGGGATCAGAGACACGACAGATTTAGGTCTTCGTTTATAGCAAGCCTCTTTCCACTTGTGACTGGTGATTCCGACTTCTCAGGTGATGAGAACCGGAAGAATGGAGACTTCACTTTCATTCAGGATTCTTATTCTCGATATTGTAACATGCGACATGTGGGGCTAGTTTCCTGTGCCTTAAAAACATTAAGCTTCTGCCCTGAGAAATATGCTTTACAAGGTGCAGAGAAAAGACAAAGTGAAGATGGGACTGAGCGACAGTTCTGAGATAGCACACTGCCACCAGGCCTGGGTTTTTTCTCTGGGAGAGCTGACCCACAGAGCCCGGAAGGGAAATGTGATCCGGGAAAAGCTCTCTGGCAGCCCGTTTGTGGCATGTTAGGAAATATGGTGCGAACATTCAGGCTTGTGAACATTCCACAAGCACCCATGTGGCTGTTTAAAAATTCCCCTTCCAAGACGGAACCAAGTCCTGTTCAGCATCCAGTCTAGTACTGAAAGCCCTCAACTAACATTCTTTCCCCATTTTTTTTGTCAAGAAGTTGGCTTCTGCTTAAAGATTGTCATATGCAACCTCTGTACTTCATCTTTGTAAGAAGTCTAGTCTCAAAACTATTTTAATTAAGACTGGCTACATTTTAGTTAAATCATTACATTTCCAGGAAGTGGTTTATATTATCCCAAAATACTTTCCAATGGGAAATCCTGACTTTACCTTTGCAAGCAATCAGAATCATACACCACATAGTAACAACAGTCCACACAGAAGGGGTTAGTTCACGTGTAAATATGAAGGGGCAACAACCCATCTGGTCACACAAATGTTCAGTAAGAGAAAAAGGCCGTGTCACAGCACCACTGCTTCAGGAGTACGTTTCTCAAACTAACGTGCCCGTGAAAAATACATTAACGCTGGTGAGCATCTTCTTTTGACCCCAAAATATAATTCAAACTTCCCCTTGCTACACAGAAGCCTTGCTTTTCCTAAGGATACCTCTCCCAGACTCGCTCAGTATGAAATACTTTAGGACATCCTCAAATGAGCCACAAAAGCGAGCATGCATGGATTAAGGGGAAAGTTCACGTTCACAGCTTCCAGCTGTTATCTTTCCTCAAAGAACGCTTGTGTGCACACTGTGAGATCTAATAGTGTGTGCATGCATGTGTATGCGAGAGAGAGAGAGACAGAGACAGAGAGACAGAGATAGCCCGGGAGTGGGGCTGCAGGCCCAGGGTGGGGGCCAGGCTCGGAGAAAGCCGGGGACTGCTTGCTCGGCCCAATGCACAGGGGCGAAGCCTGAATGTGCCCGCACGAGCCGCTGGTCTACTCAGCATGAGCACAGGCGACAGATGAACGAGAGGAGCAAACAGGAGGAAAAGGCGTGGGTTTAATCAGTACAGTTCAGAGTTATAAATAAAAGTGTCTCGGGGCGCTTGGGTGGCTTAGTTGGTTAAGCGTCCGACTTTCGCTTAGGTCACGATCTCGCGGTTCGTGGGTTTGAGCCCTGCGTCGGGCTCTGTGCTGACTGCCAGCGGAGAGCCTGGAGCCTGTTTCAGTCTGTGACTCCCTCTCTCTCTGACCCTCCTCTGCTCATGCTGTCTCTCTCTCTCTCTCTCTCTCCTAGAAATTAAAAAATAAATAAATAAATAAAAGTGTCTCACATATGTAAGTAACCAGAGACTTAGGAGAACAGTGAGCGATTTGTAAACATAAATTCTCTAGATCAATTCTGATTTAAACTAAGAAAAGAGAACTAATGATTCAACTCTACATCATCCTTTCAGGGTCTTAAAAAAATCAGATCATGGATTTGTATGTCTTAAAAAAGGGGGGGGGGGACTTCCCCAATTGTGCCAAGCAGGGGATTTTGGTTCTTTAAGGACGAAATGGTCTCCGAGCAGATATTTCTATTTCTGAGAATGCAGTATAAACATATTTTTGTTTGACATACAAGCATGGCACTTCTGAACTGTAGTAAACCTGTTGTCAACTGGTGAGCACCTACAGTCTGTGGGGTGGGGGTGGGGGGTGTGATTCAGGGGCTGCCTGGGAAGGAGGGAGCTAAACACCCACGTAATTCTTGTGGAAAGAGGCTGGGCAACAGCCTGCCCCTTTTCCTTGGAGGATCCTCTAGCAGTCCGTTCAGGAAGACGAATGCTCATCCTTCAACTGATCACTGACTACTCTCTCACCAAGTGGGAGACAGTGACACTGGGGAAAGTCAGAGCTGCAGAGAAAAAAGGGAAAGGGGAGAGCAGGGCAGAGAACAGAGGGAACCAAGGAGGGGCAGTGCTGTGTCCTGTATGCCTTGAACAACGTCTGTTAGTGCGCCGCACGCAACAGACCTCTTCACCCGAGCACTAAACTTTGCCAACCTGCAGAAAACAGTGAGATTGTTCGGGGTTCCATCTGTTCGATGGAGCTCTGCAGCTTTTTTAAACCCAATGGGCGGATGTTAAAGGCTTCACCAGTGTGTCCAGATGGGGCTGGCCATGTGAAACTAGGATGTCATTCAGAACAGTTAATGACCCACAGCTAGTTCTCAGAGAGCCCGTGCTCAGGGAAAAAAAGATGAGTTAAAACAAGAGCCAGTCCCTCTCCACCGTAAGAAGTAACTCTGCAGGATATGGTTCTGCTCAGAGTAAGATGAGTCTTATTTCAGGAGCCTAGAATTATCTGGGCAACAACTAGATCAACTGTTGTTTGTAAAGTACTTGTTTCTTAAACGTTTACGCTCGGTGTATGTATGAACACACATACGTGCACACGAGGAGACCTAAGAAATTGAGCTCATGTCAAGGTACCTCTTAATGTCAGCCAGCTCCAACCTACAAGGGCGAGCACAGAGGACATAGTGGCTGGAAGAGTCAACTGCAAGCTCTGAGAGGCAGTGTCGTGCTCTTCCCACACAGCCCAGACAAGGTTGCTACCCTGACCATGCTGCAATTTTACTTCTAGAGGCGTCTGCTTCCAGAGCACTTTGTGAGAATGCAGAAAATTGAATGTATCACGTTAAAGAAAAAAACCTCACCACCTAAGTTTACAAATCTGCTCTTATGCCTATTATGTAAACCCGAAATTTTCAAAAAATCTTAAAAAGAAAAGAAAAATCTCTGTTCCCCATGGAGTGGTCTCTCTTGCAAAGCACATCCATTTTTCTAAGCAGGATTTTCAAACCTCTTTACCTGTCATGTTTATTTTCTTGAGCTGCTCGTAGGAGCTCTTGTATGTTTTTGGTGATCTGTTCAGTTTTCCGGATGACATCTTCCGTGCTGGGGAGGAGGGGGCTTGGGGCTCCATGGGGTTCTGCCGTGTCTGGTACCGAGCCATCGCCTTGCCACACCACACTCCTCTGCCTCCCCTTTCTGCCTGACCTGCGGACATTAAAGAAGTGCTCACGAGCTGCTGCTCTGCTCCTAGGAGCCATGGCATGTGCATCTGCTGCTGCATGAGCTGGCTGCTCTTGTGGTTTCCTTTATCCTGTCTTGCAGAGGACTCACGGTGAGGCCGTGTCATCAACAGGCAGCCACAGCTCACGGGGTGGCCCTTTCATTCTACCATGGGGCTGGAAATTATGACTCCCAGAGAAAGGGTAAAGATGGCAGCAGGGAGGAGGTGCTGTCATAAAGCCATCCCTAACCCAGCTCGTATCTTTGGGTACAAGCGTAGAATGTGACCTAATATTGACATAAAGTACTGATTTTAATCACATTACAGACACTCAGAGACATGTGTGACAGGCCCTTGGAGTAATACGGGTAAGAGGCTAGACTATGAACTCATGCATCCACATTTCATGACCTTATGGGTCTGAACACAGGAGACTCGCGGGGGATGAACTGTGTCCCCTGGGCATGCCTGCTAGGTCTCGGGGTCGAGAGCCCGCCCAGGGCAGTCCTCCCACAGCTGTACCCCGTGTCGTCCAGGTCTGTGTCATTGGGGGTGTTGTCATAGTCACTTTCAGGCGTGCTGTTCTGCTTCTCCAGCCTGGATGCCTGAGAGAGAGAAAGGCAACGCCCATTAGTTTTGAGCACAAGACATCTGGGACCTTGCCTAGGAATCATTACCTGTTAGGCCACGGGGCCTTGGTGCCCCAGGTCTCACCTGGGACAGGAGCCAACTCTTTATGGAAAATTTAGTAAAAGATGAATAGTAGATCCAGAAATGGGTTCTCTCTTTCTTGGCACCATTTTCTTCTTAGCTCAGGGGCAACACCATAAACAGATCTTTGGTATAAACTAGCACAGACATGCAAGGCAGCAGACCCGTGTTTAGTTCTCTAAGGAACACGGAGTTGGACTATGACATAATGCACAGGCCGGCACTTACATACCTACAGACTGCCGGTGCTGGAGGCCTGCTGTAGACTGTCTAGTCTAATACGGATGAGAGGATGAAGGGCCAACGAGCTGGGGGACAAAGCCAGTGCCACAGAGTCAGCAGAAAGCCAGCACTGAGAACCTAGGTCCTGTCTCCTACTGCCTGCACTCTTCCATGCCTGGTGCCCTGAGGACTGTCACTATTGCAAACATTTAGGGCTCTCCAAGAGCTGCCCTCACTGACAGTTTGTACGAGCCACACAAGAAAACCAGTATCATTAACTTATTGCTGCTTGTTGTTTGTGAACGAAAACAGGCTAACCTGGCACGACACTTGGTTTTCAGCCACTTCTATGTTTCCTGAAAAATATCTATCCCTTAGAATACAAATACTTAATGCAATTGTGGAGACTAGAAAACGGGGCACAGATTCAAAAGAAGAAACCTAAAAAAATTTTGGGCAAATGGCAGCCTGGCAAAGTACAGAGCCTTCCAAGGTGACAGAATTTGAAGGAGAACACATTTCTCTGAAGGAGACTAGGTTAGTTCTGGAGTGTTTAATAAACATAATTTTCCCTCAGTATTCATTTTATCCATAATGCTTGAGAATTTCTTCATCTAGAACAGAAGTCAGTGGAAGCTGACTCAAAACCTAACCTGATTACCTTGCAAAATACAAATATGAGCTATTTCCACCTTTATACTTGAATTTAATCCAAGTCAATCATGTGACTAAGGAATTTTATCGATGCTGCAATAAAATGTGGCTAAAGATTCAGCTGTAAGCTAAGAGCCTTGTTTGCACCTACGGAGACCTTATAGCTTCATCCAAAAGAATGGCTACCATAGAATAGGCCAGTTTAAGAGTCTATAAGAAGTCTAATGGGGCGCCTAGGTGGCTTAGTCGGTCAAGCGTCCGACTTTTGCTTAGGTCATGATCTCGCGGTTCGTGGGTTCGAGCCCCGCGTCGGGCTCTGTGCTGACAGCCAGCTCAGAGCTTGGAGCCTGTTTCAGTCTGTGACTCCCTCTCTCTCTGACCCTCCCCTGCTCACGCTGTCTCTCTTTCTCTCCTAGAAATAAATAAAAACATTAAAAAAAAAAAAAAAAAAGTCTAATTATTTGCTCCTTGCTGGTAATGCTGCTTGGCCCTCTGAAGGCCAGATGCAGATAGGCAAGGCCGCCAGCCCCAGGGTGGGCTCCAGCCCCAGAAGACTCCTTATTCACACCACGTTTCGCTTTACTCTCCCCATGGCCTCTCCTCCCCCTCCCAGGGCAGGGCTCCCTTCCTCTGTGTGCTGAGGTTTTCCCACTTTTCTGAGGGCTCTATTTGGTTCTAGCCACTCTAACATAAGACACTTGCTAGGCTCCTAAAATTCAACGTGAACTCACTTTTCCCACTCAAAATACATCTGGCAAATGATTTAAAGTACTGGCTTGGAGCCATATGGGGAGTCTGTAAAGCTAAGTTCTAGAAGATCTGCAACCTTCCAGATCCCTGGTTTTACATCTCCTACCAGTAAGCAGTTCTCCTTCAACTGCTGCCTTACTCGGACCTGGCTTTATGAATCCATCAGTGAGTTACTGACCACTACGAGTGTAGCTGGAAGACCAGAGCTAGACATTGTACCTAGTGCCGGGAACGGGGACACCAGGCTCTTCCAGAGGTGATCTAAAAAAAGCTCCCCCAAAACAAAGATACCCCATCTTACCTTTTACAGGGAATGTTTAAATCTTTACATTTCTTTTCCTTTAGTTTTTATATATGCACATACAAGGATGGGTGTATGTGCGTGCGTGTCTGTAAACACACATACGCACGCACATACATAAATGTAAAAAACTTGCATTTAAATAATTATTCTAGAAAATTCATCCAGAGCTGCTCCAGTGGAAAAATCTAGAAAACAGAATTAAACCCAGAAAATCTCACATTTTTATAATCAATCCTTTTGCTTTCCTTGAGGTAAATGTGATAATTACAAATCAAATGCATTACCCCATGATTATCAAAAGCACCAAGTCTCATTTAAACATTTTAGAAGAGTAACAACTCATATATCTAGTCAAAGTACTCAGGAAATGTTCCTCAAGCACAGAAAACAACACATGGCAATAACCATCCAGGAAATCAGTTACTTACGGATTCAATCTTTCATCGTTGTCAACAAAAGCATAGGACAGGATTTCAAATTAGCCAGCATTTGATTTTATGAAAATTATTGTACACATGCAGAGCTAAGATCAAGACCTATTAGTTCAAAGTGCTGCTCTCTCAAAGCTGTTAATAGAAAAGTTACCTTCTAGCTGGTGCTGGTTCAGTGTACTGAACAGATGTGCAGTCATCTCTGAATACAGACATGCCATAAATACCTCATCTCATAATAAAGCAGTCAGGAATAACCAAGATTATCAGTTTCCATGACGTAACTGTTAATCTTGTATAAAACGCTGTCTCAGCAAGCAGTCCTTGGAAGGATTCTCAAAACTACTAAAGAAGACAGACTTTTTAAGACAAATCTCCCAGTGGGAAAAAGAGGTTTACTTGACTCTTATTTACAATTTTCAATGGTGAGGTTTCATTTCTATTTAATTGTCCCTTAGTTTCACTGAAAAAAAATAATAAAAACTTCAGAATTGCTCAAAAGACTCAGTATTGTACATTAAGAATTCTTTTCAATAGATTACCTCCAAGTGCGGAAGAGAGCCAGCCATATGGCACTGGCAGTGGGAAAGAACGTCTCTTGTCATTCCTACTGATGTGGAGGGAATGGCAAAAGGCCCAGTGCAAACTCCACCCTGTCTGTGAGGGTGGCGCCTCACGCACAGCCACCTTCCCTCCTCTCCGACTGGTTACACTATCCTTCTGTTAAAGAAAGAGTGAGCCATGACCTGAACTCAGGTCACCAAAGCCTGTACTCTCTCCACCACGATACCAGCTTGCCATCCTGTACTCTGTGCAGGAAAGGACTTTTCTTTAAAGTTTTTTTTTTCTTTTAAATTTAAGTAATCTCTACACCCATTGTGGGGTTCAAACTCATGACTCTGAGATCAAGAGTTGCACACTCTTCCCACTGAGCCAGCCAGGTAGCCCAGGAAAGGATGTTGTAAACTGACAGTGCCTTTGGGAGCGGGGAGTCCCTAGGACCCTTTGACTTACCAAGACACTGGGTGTGGAGGAGGTGCTTAATAAACACTGCTGCCTGCCTATTCTAAAAGGAGTTTACCTGAATCATGTGTGGTTATTGGGAATGTAAATTATACATTAGCAAGCTGGACTAGACCAACTCACCAAGTGAACAGCTTCATACTAACAGCTGCCTACACCTCCAATGCTGTCACGTGTTGCAACCCTGATGTAGGACACAGGGACTGCAAAACCTGGGTGCGTCAGGTACGGCGTTCACATAAAAAATGTCAATAGGTTAAAAGAAAAAAGTAAAGCATGACGATATCTTACTGTCTTAGTTGGCCCAAATATCTGATAACTGTTGCTCTGGACAAATTTGACATTTCTGCCCTGCTACGATATTTAACCAGCAGCCAGCTAATTTTCTGAAGGTTTCAAAAGACCGTACACTCCAAATACATGTTATATGGTGAACTGCGAACACTGTTAAATATGAAGTAAAATTGAGCAACGTGGGGTTAGACAAGAGGGAGACAGCTTCGGACAGACATGCGTGTGTGCGTGAGCCCGCGGGCCGCTGAGCTGACACCCAGGGGAGCACTGCCTCATGCAGGACAGAAGGGCAGTTAGTGGAGGACCAGGAGGGCCAGGAGGGCCAGGAGAAGCACAAAGCGCCCAGGAGCACTGCCCCTCCTCCAGAGAGCAGACCGGTGAGAGTGTACTTAACCCTTCGGGTGCTTTCATCCCTCGACCAGGAAAGTGTGGAGGGGAAGGAAGGCAGAGACGAAGAGGAGGTCACAAGCGCACTCCTCCCGATCTGGAAGGGGAAAAAGAAACACGCTCGGGGAAAATACAAAACAAACAAAATCCCTGCCTCCTACCCTGGCTTCAGCCTGGGGTTTCCTGGGTCAAAGAATTCTAAACAGCAACTCACTAAGTGAGATCAGTGCTGAAATTTCTGTGACAGGCGGGCTGACTGACATGCTAGCTGATGACAGGTCTTCAGAAATATTTATTCCTTTAGTTAGATGTCTCCCCAAAATTACTCAAAATTTATAAAGCTACTTTTCTATAAGAGAAAAGAGAACAGCTAGCATAATTTATTAATTTTGTCAATAGTTTTTTTTTTTTTTTTTTTTTTACAAATAGTTTATTGTCAAATTAGTTTCTACATGACACTCAGTGCTCTTGTCAATAGTTTTTTAATGGATAGCCTTCAACAAGTATTTGTTTTTTAATTAGGACACACATATATGAAATGAGAAACTTTATAAAGGGTTAAGTTGGTTTATGTGATTAATATATTCTTCAGTACAGATATAGAGCTTTTGCAATAAAGTGACATTACATTCTAAGTGTTTCTAAAATAAAAAATGTGTAGCATGAAAACTGACAAAGCTGCTTTTCCTAGCTTTTGTTTTCTGCTAAACAAATAGAAAATTCTTTGGTTAGTTCAATGGCATTTCCGTTACACCAAATGTATCAAATCAATTGCCTTAGAATGTTTTGGTCCAAACAACTTAAAAAGCTAAAGTAAAGGAGTCCTAATTACAATACAACCACACTGAAATTTTACCACACTAAAGCTTGACAAAATTAAACTAGGGCTTAATTTCCTAGACCATATCCTTTACTTTGCATTTGCTCTGAGAATTTTTTGGAAACTCCTATAAAATTTGAAGAAAGACTTCCACATTCAAAAATGATAAATACTACTCTCTGAAAAACTGGAAGTTCCACAGGTCTATAGCATATTGTCAAAACATGGGATTTTAAAAAATAAATGAATCTGAGACAAATGTGATATTTGAAAACCTCACAACACAATACTCATCCCACTGTAAAATAAGAATGTTAACAGACTGCAATGGAACACAATCTTTGGAATACAATCCTTGTAAAATCGGTGTAGAATTTTTACATTTCATTTGTGTGAAATGACAAAGCCACATTTTCTCCACCAAGGGGACAAGGGGGGTGCAGAAGTTAAGCAGGCAGGCTGACCACATGCAGAGCCTGCGTGGAGGCCGGGAGGCTTTCAGACCTCCCCACTGGGAGGAGCAGAGAAGGTACCTTGAATTCTAAGGGCTCCATTTCATAAAGGGGCAAGTGCCTGTCTACCTCAAAGAAGACGGCACTCTTGCTGGTGACCTTCACGATTTGTTTTTGTTTTTAGAAGTGGGGAAGAAAGCTTGTTACAAAGAACGTTCCAGTACTGGCTGGCTGGGAAAGATATTATGGACATGAGGGAGAGAGGAGTCGGGGGAGGGGGCCGAATAAGAGCCAGAATCCCGAACTTTGCTGGGAAACCTTTGGCCAATGGCCCTGTCTGCTTGTGGGAATACAACAAGCAACTGTTGACATGTTAATACAGCAAACACAAGGAACACTCTCCTAGCCCAATTTGGCAAAGCAGAGGCACGAGCATGTGCAGGTTTAGAAGAGAGAGAGCCGGGGTCAGGCTGGACAGAGAGTGAACAGCGGAAGCGCCAGTGCTGTTACTTACGTGCGCAGGGAAAGGCTGAAGTCTCGTCCTGCTCTCTTCGGGGTGGTTCGCTTCTCCCATTGGGAGATACGGTTTCTGACCTGATCCCGTCTCGTACATGGACATGGGCCTACTGCCCCGGGCAGACGGACGTCGCTTTAAGGAAGAGTGGTTGGAAGTGTCTGTGTACTCAGAACCAGTTTGCACCTGATATATATTGGTTGTGGCCTGTTTCCTGAGGTTCGAATTTTCACTCTGGAGTGTTTGAAGCTGAAAGAAATGTTTGGCAGTGGGACGGTGTTTTTCTATAGCAAGCAAAAAAGCAAACACCAAGTAAACGCATACAACTACCAGCTTTAAACAGTAAGAACAGTAACAGCTAGCTGGGTCGAAAGTTATAGGCAACTACAAACAAGAATCTTTCTCCCGTAATGAGGGACACGCAATCAATTCACTTCATCACTTCAGCAAATTAAACAGCGCAGTTTCTCACTGTGGCAAAGTTACAGTTTGGACTCCTCAAAAACGAAATGTCTAACCACTTAGAAACTGGTCTGGTGGGCCTGGGAAATGTCTGTGGGCAAGCTGTACTCTGGGGTATTCTTGTTTCAAGCAAGAGCTTGAGATCACTAAGATGTCCCTTAGGTAACTTGCTTTTCAAATGAGCCCTGAGCAATGTGCAAATGCAAGATGCCAGCAGACGCCAAGGAAGCAGCACAGATGACTGGGGGGCTTTGCAAAGCAAGAAAGACAGGGAAGTTCAGCTTATGAAAAGTCAGATGAGCTACTGCTTCCCAAAAAGCCAACAAGGAAAATTGTGATCAACAAATTTTTATTACAGAATACTCTTGATATTCCAAACAATTTAGCACTTTTTAAAAAAGAGAGGGAAGCGAATCATGGGACGTTTGCTATATTAACATATCACGAAGAAAACTGGAGGCCTATCAAACTACGTTAACATCTTCGTCTGTATGCTCCACGTAGCACGTGTTCCCTCTGGTGACCGGTCATCTTGCAGCCAGGGCCGGGGTATCTGGCCTCGCTCTCCTTTGGCTTTTGTCACTCAAAAACGCGACCATGGCCGTGTCAGCTTTAAACACTCTAATCTGCCTGGCACCACCCTATTTTAGTTAGAGGCTGTCACTTGGAGACCCTGATTTCTCTTTCCATTCCTCACATGCAGGCTGCTTCATGGTGTTTGCTGAATTAGAGTTAGGGGATCGGCAAGGAATCGTGTTACTCCTTAGCGTCTGGCATTTCAAACACAATTAATTGAGTCCAGTCCTGCACCGTATCCTTCCTCTCTGGTGCTCCTTCATTGTCCACGAGAATTTATAAGCTGGGGGTGGTGTAAGTTGAGCTGTCTACTCTTTGACAGAGACTGTAAACTCTGACCAAATTCCCCACCAGGGCCAAGGGTTAAGTCCGCAAGCAAATGTATTTGCACCAGGAGATCTTTACTTTTTCAATAGCAAGCCCATTCAGTGTTAGGAGTTACTTTCAATTTTTATTTAGAAAGCACCGATCTGTGAACAATACACCAATAGTGGCTGCTCCTCTTCATTAATTAGCATCTTTTCCAAGCAACTGTTAAATATGAAAGATCAGATACAAATCATGCTACTTGGTCAACTACAAACATATAAGAACGTTTACCTAACTGTGAAACAAAACCAACACATCTTTGCAAAATAAGCAAATTCTACGTTCTTTATAGGAATAGTGCCAAATTTCTGTGACAGTCTGACTTACTGCCTCAGCCACAGAAACACCCTCATTTCATGTTCTTTTCCATGTGTGATCCCCTAAAGAATGACACACAGGTTGCTTCCAAACCACAAAGGCTTTCAGGGTATAACTTCTATCTGCGACTCATTTTGCAAAGAAAGAACAGCTGCAAAGTGATAAGCAGCCATTGGAAATCCCTACATTCCAGGACAGAGACAGGCATAAGGTGCCTGGCCAAATATTTATTTGGGAGCCTACATCCTAAAGTGAAATGGACACAGGGCAGGGAATGAGAACAGACACATGCCCCTCGATGAGTGACTGGGGTGTCTGGTCACGTGCCTGTCTGTGTAAAAACCTTCCCTCCGAGTTTTTTAGACAAGGCCTTGAAACCTGAAACTTCATCTTAATGCTTTTCATGCCTCTAAAACAACCAGCATGGATTTTACTTGAATGTGTTTTGATAAGCACAAGTTCCTTGTCTCGATTTCAAAAAATTTTAGCCCTCTGTACGTAGAGAGATGTTCTAGAATAAATTTGATTGATGCGATCTTAATATGAATCAGATCACACTTTTTTGTTTGGAAGGAGTATAACAATAATGAAAAATTATAGATAACTCAATAGTTCCAGACATCAAGAGCATTTCTAAGAATTGAGGACATAATCCATGAGCAATGGCAAATAATTTCACTCTGCATTTCTTAAGGTTCAAGACATTTGTTTTCAAAGATACGAGGTTTATCTCTGGTGATTTCTATAAATACTAAAGGAGCATTTTAGGAAAAAAAATAAAAAGAAAAAAAGGTGATGCTTAGCAGACTGACTTACACTGGCAAAGTCGACATGTTTCAGAAATAGTCACCTCAACAAAATCATTAGTTCAGTTAACGGTACAAACTATAATTCATTAAGCAGAAAATACTTCAGAAAAGACAGAGGAAGTGCAAGCCCTGTATGATTATACAGCAAAAGGGCTCTTGGTCGGCCTTGCTCACGGCTGCACACCAGCCCTAGACAGGGCCAGGCTGGCACAGAACACGTGCTGGCTTGAAATCTGGTTGATCTTGAGGCAGTATGGTAGGTTCGGAGCCATTTATCTAAAAACAATGGTCTAGATCTCAACATCAAAAGAATCCTAGACCAAGCCCCAGGTGAGAGTGCACTGCGGTGTCTGTCCTTGACAGGCAGACAGGACAGGCTTTTTGCTTCTTCGGCCTTCCTTTAGGGAGCATCACTGGAAAGGGCCCAGCCACAAAGGGAGCAAGCCTTGTCTTCTGTTCTTGATAATGATTCTGAAACACTCCTCTTCAAATGACAGAATTAAGTCACAGACACATACTTTGTTTCTGCTTAAGGGAAGTGTATAAAACCTCATCTTGTAGAGAACTGAATGATGGGGACAGCATCCACAAAGTCTTGGGCAGAATTGAGAATTTTTAAAACTTCCTTTTCTCAGCCTTCTCGTAAAGAGTTAAGTACATAATCCCCCACTTAAGCAAATTCCTTGCTACTACTAACTACACCCCTTTTAGGGATTAATATGTTCATATATCTCTCACTCTCCCCAAAAGCAGCGAACAGACGAATAGGGTTGTCTCTTACTAGTGAGCAGTTCTTGCTCATGCGTATGAAAAAATGTCTTCTTGTATTTACCAAGTGCCTACTCTGGGGCAGGCGCTGCTGTAGGCTCTGAGGCTCTGAGGACATCAGAAATCAGAAGTACCGGTGGAAAACAGAGCAGTCGGGGGGAGGGGAGGGTGGGGGCGGGATGGGCTGCTGGAGCTGGTGGGTAACAACTGACAGTAAGTGAGCAGGGACGGCAGCCCCTGCACGGAGTGCTGGTCAGCACAGACACCTGTCCAGGGATTTTGTCTGCTCTGTCTTCACGGTGCAATTACTCTTTAGAATGAGCAATAGCAAGGATTGCATCCCTGGAGGGGCATGCAGATTCTCAGGGAGCATGGAATAGTGCAAGGGTGGCTGCAACTAGGTTGTTACATGTCAACTATTGGGAAACTCACTCTGGATTTATTTCCCATCAAAACCACTTCGTCTGAAATCCAAATACATACTGCTTCCCCAAAAGACAGTTTGGCCCAAAGGATTTTAGGTCTGTTGCAATAACTTGCTTTTTTCCCCCTCTGCCCACAAGCACCGTGCCTAGGATTCTTCCTTATGCTACAGGGTTAAAGAGTCAATCATCCTGGCATTTATTGACATGTTACCTTTTTCTGCATAATTCTCAGCTCGTCACTCAAGTTGTTATTCACCTTCATTAGCTGTTGTATCTTGGCCTCAGAAGCCACTAGAGCGTTTTTGACCTCCATAAATTCCTGCACAGTGACTGGTCCATCTGATAAATCTGAATCTAGGCTCTAAAAATAAATTGGGGAAAATGTTCACAATCGGAGATGATGATAACATTCAAGACTCACAGCTAAAGAATTTCTAAGTCTGACCATGCCAGCTGGACTGCAAAGTTAATCACACCAAATCAAGCCTTTGGGGAGTAATGCAAAAATAAAACATAAAGGTAGGGTTACCGTAATACTTGAAAAATATTAGAGTCAATATTTCCTAACAGAACAGGAGGTGTGGCCCTAAATCTAGTCTGAGAATGACTCTCTCAGTGCATTTGTTTGGTATTGCCTGCCTTTCTCTTGCCCGGTCCTTTTCCTTGAAAGGTCTTATTTTTAAGTAATCTCTGCACCCAATGTGGGGCTCGAACTCACAACCCCAAGATTAAGAGTCGTATCCTCATCCAACTGAATTGGCCAAGTGCCTTCCTTTTCTTTTTTAAAAATTTATTCTAGAGGCGCCTGGGTGGCTCAGTCAGTTAAGCGTCTGACTTCGGCTCAGGTTATGATCTCACAGTTCATGGTTGGAGCCCCACATTGGGCTCTGTACTGACAGCTAGCTCAGAGCCTGGAGCCTGTTTCGGATTCCATATCTCCCTCTCTCTCTGATCCTCCCCTGCTCATGCTGTATGTGTCTCTGTCTCAGAAATAAAAACATTAAAAAAAATTCATTCTTTCAGTAATTCCTTCATTCTAATCTATTTGTACTGAGCATCAGGCAGTGTTCTAGGGACTTGGGATATGTAAAAAAAGAAAACAAAGATTCTTACTTCCACAGTGTTTACACCCCAGCAGAGAGAGGGACAGAAGATGAAAGGTGCTATGGAAAAGAGAGAAAATGGAGCAGGTGGGGGGCCGGGGAGAGATGTAGGGGTGAAGTTGGGTGCGTTTTAATGAGACAGGTGGGATAAGCCTTTGGGTAGATGAGACACGAGTAACAGCTGGAAGGACATTAGTCGAGTGGCTGTCTGGAGGAGGAACATTCTAGCCAGCGGCAGAGCCCAGCTAGAGGGCGCGGATGTGCAAGGCAGAGAGGAGGAGGCCAGTTGGTAGGCTCCTGTCTTGACTTTGGCTTCTGCTCTGACTGAACCTGGTGCTTCAGGGATACTGGGCAGAGGCAGATCAGATGGAGCAAATGACCTCTGCTGTCCTTTCTGCAACCCCTGCATCTGCCAGTGGCACCACCCTTCATATAGTCATGTGAGCTGGACAGCTCTGGGCACATCCTTTTTAAGTCCATCCCCGTACCGCACACGTCCAACTTATCGCTGAGACCTGTTTGTCTTCCTATGTATCCGTCTCAAACGTTTGCTGAGCCCCTCTGTGGGCCAGATCTGGGGCAAGTTCCTGGCAAATCAGCAGTGGGTGGACCGGCAAGACCTCTGCGCTTCTCTCTGCTACCATGGCTTCCCTTCCACCCAGACTCTCTCAGCACAGGGCCCACAGTGGCCTGCATCAGCTCTCGTCGACACCTCCAGCACTACCCCAGTTGGGTTTCTCTTCTTCCTCCACTCTCTGACCCACCGAGAACACTCACTCCTCCCCAAAGAGAGGAACCAAAATTGCTGACCTCAGCCCTCCTGCCCTGCCTACAAGCTTCTCGGGCTCTGTACTACCGCCAAGGTGTAGACTCTTCAGTCTGGCATCACATTCCTCCGTGGTGTGAGCCCTGCCCTCCACTGCAGCTTTGAGTCCCACTCATTTTAGGCTGTCCCTACACACAAGTGGATCCCCCCAGATGACCTCTTTCACCTTCCTTCTGCCTAGACCACCCCCTTCTCTGCCTCTCCACATGCCTGACCCCATGTATCCTTTAAGGCATATGTATATTAACTGCCACCCCACTTACACAGCCTCTCCGGACACCTGTCCTCAGCAACAAGTTGTGTCTCCTTGCACACCCCTACTCCCCGGCTTCTGTTTATGCTTCTTTTGACACTCTGTACCACTGAGAGCAGTTCTCCTACCAGGCAGGGACAGCCTCACAGGAAAGGGACCAGGCCTCATTCGGGAGAGTATTATCCAGAGAAGTCACTCAGTAAACATTTGTTGGCAGAATAAAACATACTGGTCTCTCCTCACAAGTTTTATAAAGTCACAACTGAAGCTGTGATTCAGCAATGGACTTAGGGACACGGACCCCCTATTTACCTCATTGTCCAAGCTGGTGGTGAGCCTAACATCACCTCCAGAGCACTTTTCCCAGTGGCTTACAAATAAGGCTATTTTGCAGGAGGAAAGATTAAAAAAGAGACATTCTCCCATTCTGTGTGCAACATGTCACCTCACCTTCTGCCTGTTTGCCTTGCTTGCAGTCGCTTCCAGATCTGTGTCTTCATCTGAGGCCACGCTGTCATAATCCGGTTGGTCATTGTCCTGACTCTCAATGCTGTGCTGGTTACTGATTGTTTTCAGGATGAGCTCCACGTTGTCTATCAATAGAAGCAAATAACTTTTCTTAGGCTTAAAAAACCTTCCTCCCCCCAAAATCCACTAGGAGGATTTTTGGCTTTACCCATTCAAAGAACTAAAAGAAAATGGCAGAAATAGCAATGTTATATTCACACCAAAGTAAGAATCACACAGCAGGTTATCAACCAGAAAGGGCCTTACTATCAACCACATGGAGGTATTTAAGCATCCCTGCAGGCCACTTAGTAAATGTGGGCAAATTAATTAGGCAGCTTAGGAAAGTACTGTTCAGATTGAGAAGGCAGGCTCCCAAGTTTCTCGTTCTTCCAAGAGACAGCGCACAAAGCTTAGTTCCAGCTCATGGAAATAAAACTATAACTACTGTAAGATTAACTATGATTCCATTTTAATTGTAACTTGTTTACAAGGTAATGTCATGGAAAAGGAACTGTTAAATGGAGCCTAGTAAACTTGGTGCTCAAAGAGCAGGCTCCTGGCATTTAGTCAGATGACTGCCAGGGAGGAGAAAAGGACCCAGAGACACACAACCCCCATCCCAGGAAGGTATGAGCTACAGAAAGCAGACTGATTCCAGATTCTAACGCGCTTTGAAGAAAAGATTTCACAAATTCTCCAACTCACTCCAACTTCTCTCAGGCAACTCAAGCTGACCTCTGATTTCCAATGTTGCTTCTGGTTTATTTCTGGGTGATAAATTATGGTTACTCAAAAAGAATTTTAACTTTTTAAAATTTTCAAATTAATATTTAAAATATATGTATCATCTGACTACAAAAATAGTATTCAATGCTGGGGCGCCTGGGTCACTTAGTCAGTTGAGCGTCTGACTCCTAATTTCAGTTCAGGTCATGATCCTAGGATCCTGCGTTGGGCTCTGTGCTGGGGCCTGCTTCGGATTCTTTCTCTCCCTCTCTCTTTCCCTCTCTCTCTATTTCTCCACCCCTCTACCCCACTCATTCTAACTAAAAAACATATAATAATGGAAAAGAAGCAATACTCAATATAGAATAATGGTAATCACTCCTAGGCATTAATTTATTTTGGTCTATACCCTTCCAGTCTTTTCCCTAAACATATACGTACAAAGAGTCAATTTCATTATATAAGGTTGATATAGAAAGTTGCCATGAAGATTAAATTAGCAAATCTGAACCACTGACCATTGTTCCTGTGGAAACACAGGGTTGGGTTCCTGCCAGCCTCTGCTCACAACATTTTTGTCAACCAATCAATACAGAACCTTACTTTATGGGTGTTTCTGTTTAAAGGCACCTTTTAAAAATATATATATATATTTTTACAGGCGCCCGGGTGGCTCAGTCCATTAAGCATCTGACTTCAGCTCAGGTTATTATCTCACAGTTTGTGGGTTTGAGCACCGCATCAGACTCTCCTGTCAGCACAGAGCCTGCTTCGGCTCTTCTGTCCTCCTCCACCCCCACAACTTGTGCTCTTTCTCTCTCTCTCCAACAATAAATATATACTTATTTAATGTTTATTTATGTATTTTGAGAGAGAGAGAGAGTGTGCATGCAGAGGGGCAGAGAGAGAGAATCCCAAGCAGGCTCTGTGTTGTCAGTGAAGAGCCAAAGCGGGGCTCAAACTCATGAACCATGAGATCATGACCTGAGCCAAAATCAAAAGTCAGACACCTGAGACGAAGCCACTGAGGTGCCACTAAAAACACCTTTCGAAAAAAAAAAATTGCTCCAGGCTCCATGCTGTCTGCACAGAGCCTAATGCGGGGCTCAAGCCCACGAATCATGAGTTCATGACTTGAGCTAAAGTCAGATACTTGACCAACTGAGCCACACAGTCGCCCCATAAAAACACACATTGTGTGGGGATGAGCACTGAGTGTTATGCTGAAACTAATTTGACAATAAACTATTTGTTAAAAAAAAAAAAACAACCACACATTGTTGGTTCATTAACATTGAACTCACAGCCAATAGCACTATCCAACTCACGTGTGAACAAGGCTTATCTGACATCAGTGTTTTCTCCATGAGGCACATCACAGCCTCCATGTGCTCAGAAGCCCCAGACAGCACGTCAGCACCATGCCTCGGGGTCGTTTTAAGCAGCAAAATCATCAACAAAAGGCACAAAAATGTAAAAATGTGGCACTATGTAGACCTAAAAAGGACACTTGTTAACAATATGAGAACTGAGATAAAAAGGTAGAGCATGGCCAAGTTCAGTTTCAGCTGGGCATGTGTGTTTTGGGTGACTCAAATATTTTGTCACTCTGCACATGTCCACAAGTTTCCACGGGGAGTCCTGAGAGTACTGATATTGAGGTTACAGATAAATTTCATTTAACAGATGAATTTGCAAATATGGGATCTGCAAATAATGAGGACTAATTATGTATTTACACAGTACTACCATGTGATGTATCCACTTGTACACGTGTGTGTGTGTGTGTGTGTGTGTATAAATGTTCTCCTTACAAAACTGCAATTATACTAAACCTTTTTTAAATAACTAGTTTATTACTTTATATTGTTCTATATTCTTTGGGGAAAAAAGTCTGCACTATTCAAATATGTGATTCTCATTGCTCTGTTTCTTGTTTTTAATGTTTTCAGTGTTATGCATATGTGTAACATCTCTGATTATTTACCCTCAAATTAGCTAGAAATGGAGCCACCAAATAGAAGAGTGTGTACATTTTGACATTTCAAATTTACGTAAAAGGACTCTTATCACTGCACCTTTGCCAAAATTTAGTAACTTTTCTAAAATTCTAAATTTTAGTATTTGCTTATTCCTGTTGAACTAGTAAAATCAAGAACTGATGTCAGTTGATGATTACTGTCTTTAGGGAATACTATACTAACTGAAAACTTAATTTTTATGGTCCATATTTCTTCCATTTAAATGCTTTATATTAGGGGCAGCTGGGTGGCTCAGTCACTTAAGTGTCCAACTTTGGCTCAGGTCATGATCTCACGGTTCGTGGGTTTGAGCACCACATCGGCTTTTGTGCTGACAGCTCAGTGCCTGGAGCTTACTTAGGATTCTGTGTCTCCCTCTGCAACCCCCCCCCCCCGGCCCCGCCCTGTTCTCTCTCACAAAAATAAATAAACATTAAAAAAAATGTTAAATGCTTTATAATAAAAAACATATAATGGGGCATCTAGGTGGCTCAGTCAGTTGAGAATCTACTCTTGATCTTGGCTCAGGTCATGATCTCACAGTTTGTGGGATGGAGCCCCATACCAGGCTCTGTACTGATAGCACTGAACCTATTTGGGATTCTCTCTCTCCTTTTCTCTCACTGCCCTCACTCCTCAACTTGTGTGCATGCACTTTCTCTCTCTGTCAAAATAAGTAAACTTAAAAAAAGTATTATAATTAGAAAAAAAAAAACACCCAGTAAATATAGAGTAATGGAGATAGGGGAAAAGTGTGTTCCTAAGCACAGACTCGGGACGCTGAACTACTGAACTAGATGCAACAGGGCACCTTGGAAATTGGGCTTGGTGCGCTCTACAATTTTAAACCACAATAATTCTTACTGTAGACATCTAAAGTTTATAGCAATAAATTTTAATTATTTAGAGCTTTGTTTTGTATGTAAGCAACAGCAGGTAAGCTGTAATATCAATCAAGAGAGTTGATCTTCTTATGCCCTTTAATAACATCGAAGTCAGACTTTTGGGTTAATTTCAGGATACAATTTGTTTTAACTGGGAGGGGTGGGGTGTTTCCAATAAGGACTGGAAGCCTGACAGACAAATTCTAAAACAGCTGTAACACTCTGGATGCAATTTATAGGAAGATAGGTGATCTAAGAGGAAGAAACACATAGGATAAATCTGAATAGCAGTTAGTAACATTGAAATATTTATCATTCATCAGGGCTCAAAAAAGATAAACTGTTCATTATGATTGCCTTAACCTATAATTTTAAATTTAACATGTGTGTCGAGTTTAGAAGACCAAAGAAGCAAACATTTAGTGGTTTTAAACAGTTACCTTTTGAACCAGAAAGAGGACTGCCTTGCTGTCTCCTCTTGGCATCACTGAGAATGTCGATGACCAGTGTGGCAAACTCATGGGCATTAAACCGAGCTAGTTTCTGTCTGCCCTGAATGAGAAAATAATTGGAAACACATTCCCATATGTGAAAACATATGCATCAATATTCACATAAAACCAGTTACACTATCATCAGATTTCAGCAAAGACTTCTGAGCATGATCAAAGTACCCCTGCAGGTTAATGGAGTCACACATCAACGTTTTCCTTGCAAGTAGTCTAGAATCATCTACATAAGAGAACCAGATACCATTTAAATCTCACAGTGTGTGTTTATTTCTGCGAACAAAACCAGAATGTTTCTACTTGATGCGTTTTTTTCCATTATCAATTCAATTTTAAAGTAGACCCAATAATGAAAAATTAATTTGGAAGAAAATTTTAAAATTTCAAGATAAAGTTATAAATGCTGGGACTGCCATTAATTGCCATTAATCAATAAACATTAAAAGGCCTTCTCAATTTACTCAACTTTTTCTTCCTGATGGATGCTTAGGCTGTTTTGAATTCTCTATTTTATACAGTGCTTTGAAGAAAATCACCGTGCATAAATCTTTGTATTTTTATTTTACTAACATATATACCCAACTAAAGATTTCTGATATGAAAGGATGGACTAAATATTGAGGCTTTTAAAATCAGTTAAAAAACTGATTTTCTGAAATCTACAGCAATGTAAACACTTAACCTGTAGCATTAGAAAACCCATTTCACTATACCCCTACCAGCTTCAAGTATCCTTTATTACATTCTTTAGTAATTTGATTGATGAAATTTTCATTAATGCCTTTTCTTTAATGCTTTCTTGGATTGCTAATACGGTTAAACATTTTTTCACATTTGTAAGCCATTTATATTTCCTCTGTGAACTGTTTTATATTCTTTGACAGGCTTCTATCTGCATTTGTTGCTTTTCTTACCAATTTCTTGGGCGTGTGTGTATATAAAGGACAGTTAACATTTTAAGTCAAACAAAAAATGTAAAATACCTGTCCTGGGAAAATGAAATACCATGTTATCAGCCATTCCCCAGATAACACTACTAGTTCCTCCTCAGCCTCGGCCACTTGCCTGATTCCGCGTTGAAGAGTACTCAGGATTGACCGGAAGGAAGGGGACGACAGTTGTCTCGGTTACCAGGGTGCTGTGGTTTTGCGTGGCAAGCCAGACTAGCCAGAGGAAAGAGCCAGAGATAGAATCTTATCACCACGGGTGCGCCACTGCCCCTCTGATGGCCGCGGCTCCCATGTCACGAGGAAGACCCGGGGAAGCACACTCCGAAACCAACACACACAAATGTAAATGACGACACACGCATCATCGGGACAGGAGAAATCAGGCAAGTAAAACACTGAAGTGGGCAGCCTGTCACTGGCCACTGACAACAGAAGCTTATTAGAAAAAGCCATGTGTTCAGTCACCTGCATCAGTCTCTCGCCTGTCAACTTCATCATACACGTCCATGGCAAGTTCTTCAAACAAATGATTACTTAGCTGCAAGTAAAAAAATATCAGGAACACAAGGGACAAGGATTAACACCAGGAGAATGAGTGGGCATGTGACTTATTCACCCTTTTATCTTCAATGTCTTATCTAAAGCCAGTGCTTAGTAAAATACCCACGGTTAAACAGACAATAACATTTCCAGAACAGTACAGCTCTGCTAGAAATTTCTGCCTCTCACAGCAGCCTCACTCTGATGTAACATGTAGAAAGGGGTGTGCTACATATAAAGGAGGTAAGAGGTGTTCGAAGGGAACAATCTCAGAAGTAGGGTCCAGTCCTCCACTCTTCACGGGACATCACCCTGTAAGGTCCTCCCCTTCTGCTCTTGAGTAGTTGCCAGTGCCTCCGAACAGAAAGGATCCTAACCCTTGACGGGACGGACATGCCCAAACATGCCATTTTGGAAAGATAAAACATGACACTGCACAAGCTACCACCCAGACTTCAGCAAGTCTCTGCTATATTCCTCAGTAAGCAGGCCTCCGATCCCAAAAAGAACCGAGTGCCCCCTCCCCAAAACAGCCTGTCTATACTCAGTACATTGTGCAGTGGTGGCCAACAAACCAATGTCCACACTGCCTGGCTGGCAGCCGCTGGGACGGGAAAGACACTTAGGGTCATCCCCAATCCAGGTGAGGCTAAGCCTCTGCCAGGGTGGCTCTAGTTCTCTGCTCTTTGCTTGAACTGCTTGGTCCCTTTTTAGTTGACACTGAATTACTTTCATTCCCAACTGTATTACTTATGTCCACACACAGTACCTGGCACAGAGATGGGCCTAGTAAATATATCTAGAACACATTGACCAGAAGGTAGTCTATGTGGCAATTTAAAACACTGGCTACACAGACCTCATGAAAGCTTGCTAAAATGAATACAATTGTTGGGTGAAAGAAGCAGGATATAAAATCCTATAATTATGACTGAGCTTCCATTCAAAAAAATGATAGGCATATGAAACAAGAATTAGAAGAAACAGGGGCGCCTGGGTGGCTTAGTTGGTTAAGCGTCCGACTTTCGCTTAGGTCATGATCCCGTGGTTCGTGGGTTCGAGCCCCGCGTCGGGCTCTGTGCTGACTGCCAGCTCGGATCCTGGAGCCTGTTTCAGTCTGTGACTCCCTCTCTCTCTGACTCTCCCCTGCTCACTCTCTCTCTCTCTCTCTCTCCTAAAAATAAATAAAACATTTAAAAAAAAAAAAAAAACTAAAACAAACCAGAAAATCTAAAGCCTGTTTATAAAAAAAAAAAAAAAAAAGAATTAGAAGAAACATATCAAAATACTGAGCCTGAATCCATTAAGAATACAGTGAATGAAAATGATTCCCCTTGTCCATCTTCCAAATTTTTTTCTAGTGTGGTGAATTTATATTTGTAATTGAAAACAAGCTCTGAAAGCATTTTTCTGGATAAGGTGATGAGGGCCTTGGGACCTGAATTTGCATCACAAACATCCAATCTCTTTCCAGCAAGGGGCTATAAGCTAAGGTTATTTTTACTAATAGTAACTACAATAGCAATAATGACTGAGGGCTTACACCTCAGGTACTGTCTACTGTAATCATATTCATACTCATGACACTTCTATGAAGACAGGAACTACTATTATCCCACTCTACTGACAAGGAAATTGAGGCCCAGAAGTTAGCAGCTTGCCTAAAGTCACAAAGGCAGCAAGTGATAGACCTGAGATCCAAGTTTAAGTCTCTCCAAATGTTAATGCTTACTAAGTCAAGAAACACATTAGTCTCATTATATTTTTCTCAGTTTCTTATTAAGGAGGGATGATCAAGCCGTGCCCTGTGAGGAGGAGACCACTGGGGGTGGGGGGGGATTGTCAATGTAAGGGCAGCAGCCTGTCTCCCTTAGCAGTTCAGAGCTGCAGCCACTGATGAATCATTAGCCCCCTTTCCGGGAGAGGATACCATGGCCCAGAGAGGCCAAGGAGCTTGTTAGAGATGAGCTCTCTACCTGACCGGTCTCAACAGCCCAGGTTCTTGGGATCTGTACTCAACTTTGTTCCATATTTATCTAGTGCCTGCCACATGCTAGAGATATTACAGACATAACCCCACCTTTATGCAGTTTTCAGCCTAGCAAATGTAGGTTAGTTAAGGGAGCCTGAGTATTATGTATAAGGTTTGAATTATTTATAAATATTTATTATTTTAACGCACAATTTTAAATGATGAATGAAATTGAACTTTTTTTTTTAATGTTTTATTTATTTCTGAGAGAAAGAGAATGAGCAGCAGAGGGTCAGAGAGAGAGGGAGACACAGAATCTGAAACAGGCTCCAGGCGCTGAGCTAGCTGTCAGCACAGAGCCCGACGCGGGGCTCAAACCCATGAACCATGAAATCATGACCTGAGCTGAAGTCGGAGGCTTAACCGACTGAGCCACCCAGGTGCCACTGTTTGAATTATTTAAAATAAAAATTGGCTTATATACTCTTAAGTAATTAAAATGAAATTACAGACTATTTAGTGCTACCTGATTCCAAAGCTTATCATCTTAATCATTCTACCATATGACCTCCTTAATTTAAGAAAGGTGATAAAACACAGACACACAAAACCACAGATACAGAACACAGAGACACCAGATTGCATAAAATACATTTATTTCGTATCACAGTTAAATATTAGTAATGATAGACTCACTTTCATATCACATTCAGTACTTAGGATTATTTGAAGCGCTAGTGAAGAGGGACGAGGAGAAAGTCATACATTAGGGGAGCTGCAGCTTCAGAGTCAGGTGTGGGCAAACTCCCACCTATACTGTCAAGGTGGTCAGGTATCAGTTACTTGAATGACAAAATGGCTGGACACTGGGAAAGGAGAACACTGCAGAAAGAGAGGATTCCCGAAAGAGGACCTGAAGGCGGCCTTAGAGAGTGTAAGCTCAAAAAGAAAGAAATGCGTGTGCTTGTGCAGGCACGCAGTGGGAACCGGATGGAAAGCAGGGCAAAAACTGAACAGTGAGAACTTGATGACGCCCTTCAAGGCTAAGAAAAGAAGTCAGGAATCTTGGTTTGGTCCAGAGGGCTGTTAAGAACAGCCCAAGGCAGGCAATCTGGTGGTTACAGTGGTGGGGAAGCACGCTGGTGAGGCTTCACTGTGGGGCCCCAACAAAGGGAAAGCACTCCCAGAGAAGCTGGCTGGTCAGGGTCCTGCCTAGCGCTGAGGTAGGCAGGCTGGAAAGAAGTACACAGACTGAAGTGAGGCTGTGACCTGCAGAGCTGGGGGAGCTCCGAGCGTGCACCCGGGGCGGGACCACCAGCCCTTGAAAGCATACACTTACAAAGCTCTGGTGAATGATGTGGGCTAAGCAAGGCCGTGATACTGGTGGCTGGGTCCCAGATGGCAGCGAGTGGAACTGCAGTACTCACCATTCCAGCATCAAATTGTGCCATTCCCTAGTATGCTAGGAGGCTACCAGAAGGAATCCCAAGAAGTGTGGCCCACTTACTCTTGTACATAGAGAGAAACTAAGGAACTCTAATGAGGAGAAACCCCTTCCTAATATCAAAGGCACAGGCTTCAGTTTCAAAATAATAGAGTAAAGTGCCATTACTTAAAGTAGAGCCAATAAATTGGATCTACCTAAGTTTTTTTTTGTTTGTTTGAATGTTTTATTTATTTCTGAGAGAGAGAGAGAGAGAGACAGCATGAGCAGGGGAGGGTCAGAGAGAGAGGGAGATACAGAATCTGAAGCAGGCTCCATGCTCTGAGCTAGCTGTCAGCACAGAGTCCGACACGGGGC
The DNA here is from genome assembly GCF_003009895.1 of Hyaena hyaena. Lineage (NCBI taxonomy): Eukaryota > Metazoa > Chordata > Mammalia > Carnivora > Hyaenidae > Hyaena > Hyaena hyaena. Next base: position 15,070,761 of record NW_024080632.1, read on the forward strand.
TCGAACCCACGAACCGTGAGATCATGACCTGAGCTGAAGTCAGACACTTAACCGACTGTGCCACCCAGACGCCCCTGGATCTACTACTAAAGTTAACAGTACTTCCCGTCTTCTTCTCTACGTACTCAATGCTCTGCTTCTGCTTTAACAACCTCTGAGAGTATGAAACAAAGTGATCTGATGCAACAGCTAACGGGCTGAGGACAGGCATTAGGACGCATGGTTCCCCACACTGAACTTCACTAGGAAACAGAGATACTCACAGATTGAAGTTTCTTCTTAGCAGCTTTTGCCAAATCAGACAAATCCAGGCTGCTAAGAAAATGTACAAAACTAATAAGCAAATAAATAAAAACCATTTTTGTGAGCTTTGTAGAAGATTAAGATAGTCAAGGCATCAAGACATTTATTACAGTTCATGGACATGATCAGAAACAAAAATTCTACAGCCCATTAGAGTTAGTGAGAAAACTTTGAACAGAAGAACTTGTAACTCCTTTTAGAAATATCATATTCATGTAACATAGTAAGGAGAAAAATAATCACTGAGTAACTAAAAGACAAAAACTACTGCCAGGCTAGTCACCAGCCCCTTTACGTGAGAAGCCACAATTCTTAAAGTATTAAAAAAGGCACGACAGAAGGAAATATGAAAAGAGCAAAATGTGAAAAACCAGAATGGCAAGATTACATCTAGAATAGCAGCTTATCATTTCATAAACTCTTGACAGTACCTGTGCAAAGCTAATTGGATAAATAAGGATTTCAAGTTCATTCCTGCAGCTGTGAACTCATCTAACCTCACAGACCAGGGGTAGGGAGATTATAGTCCATTTTTTAGTTTGGTCCATGAGCTAAATGTGGTTTTTACATTTTTAACTGGTTTGGGCGGAAAAAAATCCCAAAGCAAAAGGAAAATATTTCATAACATGAAGAATTCTGTGAAATTCATATTTAAGTGTCTAGAAATAAAATCTTATTGCAACCGATATGCCCTTCATTTATATAACGTTCATGGATGGTTACATCTACAACTGGCAGAGTAGTTGTGACAGAGGCGTGGCTCACGAAGCCCAAAATATTTATTATTCAGCCCTTAAAATTTTTTCAATCATGGTTATAAAGAATATTCTCTATTATAAAACAGAAATATTCTCAGATATCATCTATAGACACAATACACTGTCACAACTGACTAAAACTGGAACATCACTAACTCCAATTTTCTTACTAGTAAATTTGTTACTTGTACTCTTTCAAACTTAAGTTTTACATAGTGGTTTACTTACAGCCGTCTTATTTCCAAATTGTATAGCCATAAAAGAGAAAAATGTATGGGCTTTGTTAAATACAAAATATTATACACTTAAACACTATACAACCAAGGAAATAACAGTGACAGATAAAATTGGTATTTCAGTGGCCTTACCTGTCTGCCATTTGAGGTATTATAAAGTGCTGTCCATTTTTGTGATCTGAAACAGAAATCAAGCCATAGTTTCGTTTCTATAAACACTGATAAGCTACATAAAGAAACACCATCATTATTTTCTCAATTTACATTTTGCAATTAGTATTTTCCCATAATTAGGAATTATGTGGGAGGGGACAGAGTTTGCCAGATTGTCTACAAACTCCCTAAGGACTGGCCGGTAGCAAGAATCATATTCTCATTTTCTACTGGTACAAAGATCCAGACACCATAAAGCAGCAAGGCTGTGTTCACACTAATCGTACATTTCATTTATCCCCAGTATAACTGATGACCTTTAGTTACGGACAGAACTTGTCAGGAGCTGAATTAGCTCAGAGCAGGCTTCCACCACCTGTCCATGTGGGATGGGCGAGCACCCCTGGGGTTTTGTGGCTCACCTTCAAATTAATCAATTAGCATAAAACCATCAGGGCTGGGGCAGGCAGTCTTGGCAGATCCAGGCAGGTCTTACTGACCCAGTCCTAACCTAGCTTTTGGAGGATGCTGATCACATGCCAATGAATAAAAAGCTGTTCTATGCATTCACATATAGGTTTTTGGGTAATCATCAGTCTTTATTTCTCTTGGCTATATAGCCAGCAATGGGACTGTTAGCTTATGTAGGTATTAGGTCAATGTATACACAACTTGGTAAGAAACTGCTAGACTTTTTGGCAGAGTATCTCCATCATTTTGTTTTCCAACCAGTGGTGTATGAGTTATAGTCACTTCATATCTTCCCACTTACATTGACAGTTTCTTTGGGGGTTTTTAAATTTCAGTCATTCTAAAGGGTGTGTGGTGGTACCTCACTGTGCTTTTAATTTGCATTTCCCTAACGGCTAATGATGTTGAGTACTTCACTTCATGTGCTCATTTGTCATCTGGATATGGTCTTTGCCCAGTTTTTATTGGGCTGTTTGTTTTCTTACATTTGAATTTCATATATGTAGGTATAAATATCCTGGGTCCAAGTTCTTTGTTGGACATGTGATTTCGTAGTATTTTCTCCCAGTCTGTGGCTTGTTTTTCACTCTCTTAATTGTAGTTTTTGCAGAGCAAAAGTTTTCAATTTTGATGAAGTCCAATTCATCAGTGTCTTCTTTTATGGACTGTGCTTTTGTGTTACATCTAAACGCTTTACCTAATCCAAGATCACAGATTTGTTTTCTTCTAGATGTTTTATAGTTTTATATTTAGATCTACAATCTATTTTAAGTTAGTTTTTATGGCAGTGCGGGTGGTACTGAAGTTTCTATTTCTGCACATGGATAATGTCCAGTTGCTCCAACACCATAGAGTGAAAAGACCATCTTCCTCCACTGAATTGTCTTTGCAACTGTCCAAAATCAAGTGAACATATTTGTGTGTCTGCTTCTGGATGCAGAGACTTGTATGTCTGTCTCTTCACCATAATCACCATCTGAGTACAGCAGAGCTTTACAGTAAGAGTTAAAATTGGATGGTGTGATTTTGCCCACATTGTTCTTCTTTTGCAAAATGGTCTCTTGGCTGTTCCAGTTCTTCTGCCTTTCCTGTAAATTTTAGAATCGGCACATCTAAGTCCGCTATAGGTCCTTGAAATGCACTAACTTTACAAATTAATTAGTGGAAAAATGACAGGTTAACTCTATTGAGTGTTCCAACCCATAAGAGTTCTCCACTTATTCAGGTCTTCTGGAGGACTGCTTTCAGCACTTTGTAGTTTTCAGCATGCAGATTCCATGAATATCTTGCTAGATTTCTACCAAAGCTTCCAATTTGGAGCTATTATAAATGGTGCTGTTTTTCTAGGTTCAGTCTCCAATTACCCACTGCAAATCTACAGAAATATGATTGATTTTTTATCGTTTCCCTTGTATTCACTCTGCAAACTTGCTAAACCCACTTACTACTTCTAAGAACTGTGGATTCCTTGGGATTTTCAATATAGAAATCATCTCATTTATGATGAATTGTATCTCTTTCATTTCAATCTGTATGCCTTTTTCTGGTCTTATGGCACTGGTTAGGATTTCCAGAGCAATGCTGAATAAGAGTGGTATGAGTAGACATCCTGGCCTTGTTTCTGATATTCAAGCAAAAGCATTCAATCTTTCGTCATTAAGGAAGATGTCAGCTGTGGGCTTCTACAGATAAATATTCTTTATCAGGTTAAGGAAGTCCCTTCTATTCCAAGTTTGCTAAGTATTTTCTTTTCTTATTGTGAAAGAATTTTGAATTCTGTTACATGGTTTTTCTGCACCAAATGATAAGATTGATGGTTTTTCCTGTCTGTTAATGTGATAAATCACATCAACTGGCTTTCGAATATTTAATCAGTTTTGGCATTTAGAAACCCTACTTGGTTATGATGTATATACAGTTGGATTTGACATGCCAACATTTTGTTAAGGATTTTGGTGTCCCTGTTAATGAGGGCTATTTTTTTGTGCTGTCTTTGCTGGGTTTGGTATCAGGGTAATGGTGGCCTCACAAAATGACTTCAGAGGTGTTTCCTACTTTTTATTTTCTAAATATAATGCAGAATTGATGTTATTTCTTCCTCAAATACTTGGTAAGAATAACTTAATTGTGCAAAACCTGAAAAGTGAATTCCTAAAACTTAAGAATCAAAAATGCAAAGCTAGCAAATCACATGAGTCATAAAGCATATCTGTTATATTATTATATGGCAACACTATTTCAGCTAGTTCACAATACTTATATTGAAATCACATGGGTTAAGGTTTTTTGTTTTTTTTTTTAATTTTTTTTTTTTTTAATTTCTAGGAGAGAGAGAGAGAGAGACAGCGTGAGCAGGGGAGGGTCAGAGAGAGAGGGAGTCACAGACTGAAACAGGCTCCAGGCTCTGAGCTGGCAGTCAGCACAGAGCCCGACGCGGGGCCCGAACCCACGAACTGTGAGATCATGACCTAAGCGAAAGTCGGACGCTTAACCGACTAAGCCACCCAGGCGCCCCATGGGTTAAGGTTTTCTTAAATGGAGTATTTTAAAGTACAAATTAAGGGGCACCAGGGTGGCTCAGTCAGCTAAGCATCCAACTTCAGCTCAGGTCATGATCCCACGGTTCGTGGGTTTGAGCCCTGCATTGGGCTCTGCTGACAGCTAACTCAGAGCCTGGAGCCTGTCTTCTGATTCTGTATCTCCCTCTCTCTGACCCTCCCCTACCCACGCTGTCTCTATCTCTCTCTCAAAAAAAAAAAAAAATAAAATATTAAAAATTTTTTAAAATAAAGTACAAATTAAAATTCTTTAAAATGTAAGATTATGGATTTATACTATTTCTTATTGGGTGGTAATTCATGGTTTTCAAGGAATTGGTTACTTTTTAAAAAAAGTTTATTTATTTTGAGGGAGGGAGGAAGGCGGGGAGAGAGGGAAAGAGAGAGAGTGACTGCAATGTATGAGCAAGCAGGGAAGGGGCAGAGAAAGAGATAGAGAGAGAATCATGGTGTTAGCGCACAGCCTGACGCAGGGCTTGATCTCTTGAACCATGAAATCATGACATGAGCCAAAGTCAGATGCTCAACCAACTGAGCCACCCAGGCACCCCTTTACCTTTCTGCTTTTATTTCAAAACATTTTTTTAACATTATTTTTGAGAGATAGAGAGACACAGAGCATGAGCGGGGAAGGGGTAGAGAGAGAGGGAGACACAGAATCTGAAGCAGGCTCCAGGCTCTGAGCTGTCAGCACAGAGCCCAATGCATGGCTCAAACTCATGGACAAGATCATGACCTGAGCTGAAGTCAGACGCTTTAACCGACTGAGCCACCCAGGCGCCTCTACCTTTCTGCTTTTAAATTACCTCTATTGTTATATTTAAAATGTTTCTTGTAGACAGCATAAAGTTAGAACTTACAGTCTTAAATCTGTTCTGATAATCTCTGCTTTTTAATTGGTATTTAGATCATTAACATTTAACGTAATTATTAATATATCTGGATATAAGTCTATGACTTTATTAGTTTCTGTTTCGGCTTCAGTTTTTTTGTTCCTCTCTTTCTCCCCTTTTCTCTCTTTTCTGGAATGTTTTGAATTGAAGTATCTTCTGATTATTTGAGTAATTTTTAACATTCCATTTTATCCCTATATGTTTTGACCACATATCACCATATAGTCTGTTTTTAGTGACTGTCCTAGGCATTATAGTATACATAACCTTCTGATCTACTTAAAAATAATATTTTTCCATTTTAAGATGAATGCAGAAACCTTATCTCTGTATTTTTTTTACTTGCTCCCCTTTTATGTCATAGCTATCAAAGGTATCACAGTGACATATGCTAAAAATCCCACTAGACAATGCTATAACTTCTGCATTAAACTGTCACACATATCTCAAAGAACTTAGGAGGAATACACAGTCTCTTATATTTATCCGATATTTGTCATTTCAGTTGCTCTTCTTTCACTCTGGAAGTTCCAGATTTCCTCTGGTATCATTTCCCTTTTACCCAAAAGACTTTCTTTAGCATTTCTGTTAGAGCAACTAGTTCTCTTACCTTCTTCTTAATGTATATCTTGCCTTCATTCTTGAAGGTTTTTTTCACTGGAAATGCAATTCTGAGCTGACAGTTCATTTCTTTCAGGACTTGTCTCCACAGTTTCCAATAAAAATCCATAGCCATTCAAATAACTATCCTTTTATATATGTGATTTTTTTTCTTGGCTGCTTTCAAATGTTTTGTCTTTAGTTTTCAGCAATTTGACTTTGATGTGTCTGAGTGAGGATTTCATGGAGTTTATCCTATTTGGGATTCTCTGAGCTTCTTGAATCTGTAAGTCTGTCTTTTGCCAAATTTAGAGTTGTGAACCCATGTTTCTTCAATATTTTTTCTGCATCACGCTTGATCTCCTTCTTGGAGTTGGAAGATACAAACTTAACTTTCTGACATTATCCCCTAAATCCTTGGGGCTCTGTATTCAGTTTCTTTTTCCTCCCATTCTTTTCTCTCTGTTGCTCAAACTGGGTAATTTCTAGTGATCTATTTCAATTCACTGAGTCGTTCTTTGCCATCTCCAATCTGCTATTAAGCCCATCCAGTGAGTTTTAAAATTTTAGTTACTGTATTTTTCAGTTCAACATTTCTTTAAAACAGTGTTTATTTATTTTTTAGAGAGAGAGAGACTAAGAGATGGTGCAAACAGGGGTAGGGGATGGGGCAGAGAAGGAGACAGGAAAATCCCAAGCAGGCTCTCCATTGCCAGCACAGAGCCCGAAGTGGGGCTCAATCTCATGACAGCAAGATCATGACCTGAGCTAAAATTCAAAGTAGGACACTCAACAGACTGAGCCACTCAGGTGCCCCACAGTTCAACATTTCTATCTGGTTCATTTTTAGATCTTCTGTTTTTCTACTGAGACCTTCTATATTTCTATATGATTCAAGAACATTCACACTTCTTTAAGCATGATGTTCCTACTGCTTTAGTGTTTGATAATTCCAACATCTGTGACATCTGGGGATGGCCTTTGTTGACTACCTTTTCCCCCACAAGTCTTTTAAGATCTTCCTGGTTCTTTATGTGTCAAGTAATTACGGTTGATATCCTGAACACTTTGAATATTATATTGTGAGACTCTGAGTATTATTTAAATTCTATGGAGAATGTTAATATTTTTGTTTTAGCAGACAACACCCAGGTTAAGCTCTGCCCCCTGGGCCAAGTGGTGAGAGAACAGAGAGAAAAATAAAAGCAATCAGAATTCCTCTCACGCTCTTAGTCAGAGATTCAGGCAGCTGTGCTGCCACTGCTGCAGCCACAAGACTGCCTCGGGGTTTGGGTGGGGGAAAAAAGGAGACAGAGGAGAAAAAAACCCCAGGGGAATCCCCCAACTCCCTGTGCTGCAGGAATCCCACTTACTGCTCCTTAGATCAGAGAAGGATTCTTGCACCTGCTCTGCAGTTCCAGGTTTCAGGCAATCACAAAGGCCATAATAGAAGTAAAATAAACAGGACACTCACCACTAGCTCCATGGTACTTTGAGTTCCTAATCCACCAGCCAGGGTCCTCAGATAGCTACTCCATGCATTTGGTCCAGGGTTTTTAATTGTGTTTAGAGGAAAAGAAAGGTCTGGGAACCACACCAGGGGCTCTTAACACTATCATACAACCAGGTTAGGGAAGCACTGTATATGTGTACATGGATATTCTAATCAGGAACTGGCAAACTTTCTGTAAAGGGCCAGACAGTAATATTTTTGGCTATTCAGGATATGGTATCTCCTGCAAATACTCAACCTACTCCTTGCTTTCCTTCTTTAATTACGTAATCTCTGCACCCAATGTGGAGCTCAAACTCATGACCCCAATCAAGAGTCACATACTCTACCGACTGAGCTAGGCAGGTGCCCCTCAACCTACTCAGTTCTGCTGTAGTAATGTGAAATCAGCCACAGACACTATGTTAATGAACAAGCATGGCTATCTTGCAACAAAATTTTATTTAAACAAACAGGGGACAGGCTAGATTTGGCCCAGAGACCATGATTTGCCGCCAATCCCCGTTCTACTTCATAAATAAAGTTGTCTAATGAAAAAGTTTACTTTTGGAATCTTTTCCATTCCTCAGATAGCAAAATTCTTCTTCGAATAACTACACAGGTTACTGCTCTGCTCCTCCAGTCCTAGTCCCATCGTGTGCAAGAACTATGGCACACGTTCGATTTTGGTTCCATTGTGCTCTTTGATTCTTGAAACAGTCACTCCTCTGGAGCTAAGATAACATCTTAAAGACTAAAATTCAAGGAGATTTGACTACCCTTATATCTTTTGCATGAAACTGAAATTTTTATTTTCAAATAAAAATCCTCATTCGCAATTTTTTTGAGGAAATGTTAAAGCAGAAGTCTTGGGTAACAGTGTCCCAACTTGTTCTTGCAGGGGCTGATTGACTGAAGGTGTGGAGAAGCCACTAGCCTTTCACTCACCCGGTTTCCTGCCACAGAGATAGAAGGCGAGTCTGTCAGTCAGCTCGTACTGTATTTCTACAAGACGCTCTGCCAGCTCATGGTGCCCTCCTTGCCTACCGAGAGAAAACAAAGTACCAGTTATATTCCTCACCAGTCACTGGCTCTAGAATAAAAAAGGACAGAAATGTCTCCCAAGACACCTGAGTAATTTACCAAATGCAACTTCTCGGAATAATCAACCTTTTGTGTGAGATAAACTTTCCAGGTCTACTCTTATTCCCAACTCTATAAACGTTTTGTAATCTAAACTACTCCCTTTCCTTTAATTTACAAAACAGAATACTTAATAAGGAAATCATGGACTTATGGGAGGAAATGAAGAATAACTCCATCTAAGGAAGTAGAAAATAAAATTAATAAATGGTCTAGAGTAGAGGTTCTGAAAAATGAACTAGACTGCTTTAGAAAACATATAGATATCCATGCCCTGACCTTGGAAATTCTGAATCAGTAAGGATGGGATGAGTGTGAACATCAGTATTATGAAGACGGTCCTTCCCCAAGAGGCTCTTGATGCAGCCAGTCTGACTCTGGATGAGTTCAGTAACCACTTCAAGGTCTTTAATTCAGGGAGAGAGAGACCAAAAGAACGCACAGCTCGCACTTGTAACTACTTTGATGTCCTTAACTTCAATTTCCATAACAGAAAACATCAGGTTTGCCTTTCTTCACTTATGAAATATTTAATCTGTTTGAAATCCTTTTAGTAACAAGGTACATAAATAATTACATTGAGATAGGGCACCTGGGTGGCTCAGTCGGTTAAGCGTCCAACTTTGGCTCAGGTCATGATCTCACGGTTCGTGGGTTCGAGCCCCGTGTTGGCCTCTGTGCTGACAGCTAGCTCAGAGCCTGGAGCCTGCTTCAAATTCTGTGTCTCCCTCTCTCTCTGACCCTCCCCTGCTCACGCTCTCTCTCTCTCTCAGAAATAAATAAAACATTAAAAAAATGATTACATTGAGGGACTATTGTATATGCAAGGTACACGTAAGGAAATTCTAACATAAGTGATAGTAAGTACCATGTACTGAGTGCTCTCTTCTTCTTAAAAGATAAAGCCTAGTTTCTGCTAGTTTCTCTTCTCATTGTTCAAGACACTACAAAATATTCCTCCAACATACCACACATTTGATTTCTGAGATACGCATCTTTTTTTCCTCATTTTTTTAAACATCTGTGAAATCAGGTAGTATCTGACAATTGATGGTACATCCATCATTTTTTTTTTTAAGTTTATTTGTTTATTTTGAGAGAGAAAGAAAGCAGGGGAGGGACAGAGAGAGAGAGAGAGAGAGAGAGAGAGAGAGAATTCCAAGCAGGCTCCATTCTATCAGTGCAGAGCCCAATGTGGGGCTCCAACTCACAAACTGTGAGATCATGACCTGAGCCAAAGTCAAGAGTGGGATGCTTAACCAACTGACCCAGGCGCCCCCATTTATCACTTAACTGGCCGAATTTTCCTCATTTTTTAGTGGTATATGAGATAATGATGACCTGTACAATCGGCAAAGTCTCAGATCTGATGAAATACTATATTTCTCAATATCTCAGCTCACCCTATTCTATCCAGTGAAGCACTCTGCTGGGCCCAACACTCCCTGTCCATCAGTCCCTCCTGAACTTGATTCAGGCCTTTCTTTTTCACTTGGAATGTCTTAGGTCCTCTTTCACACACCCAAATCCAACCCATTTTTCAAAGTCCAACTAAAGAAATTTCTTAATGATTTAGGCCACAATTAAGAAACCCTGTACATGCCTTCTAAGATGAGTTATCCATTCTGGCAATGAATTCCATGTTATCTTGCTTCATTTAACTCTTTCATGCATTTATGAATCATCTCCTCTACAAGATAATAAATTCTGAGAAGGCACAGCTTTGTCATTTCACCCATTTTATCCTCTGCAGTAAAGAGTATGGTGGTTTGCAGTTAATAAAGTTAACATGCAAGAAGAAGGAAAGATAAGCCACCTTCTATCATTTAAAGAATATTCAAGACTAACTTATGGACTTGTTTATTCTTCCAGCATTTCACAAAGTTTTTAAACCAAGAAGAATTTTATAGCAGGCACTCAGATGTCAGCTACCTAAAACCTATAATTAACATTTTACACTATACTTGTTTAATCACATACCTATCTACATAGATCTGTTTTTAAGTTCAAGCAATGACTAAACATATTAAAAAACTGAGGGGTGGGTTCTGTGATTCTTGATACTTGACTTGGACTCTGCCAATGGCCCAAATACTACTACATTATAAGTCATGTGAAAGACTGAAAGCTAACTGGTTAATGGCTCTACTCTCTATGACTTTGCCAGCTTCTAAGCTCATATATATCTGAAATGTCTTCATCTGCAAAATAATAGGATGCAAATCCTTAACTTAAAGGGGTTAAATGTTAATCATACACTATTTAGCCACCTAACAATGAATCACACCCAACATAAATAATCCCTAACCCAGGGAGCGACAAGAATCTAGGTCTCTTACCTTGCATAATCAACAGGAGTTTTTCCACTAGAATCCTGTGTGCCTGGGTCTGCTCCATACACTGCCAATAATTCTGCCTGTAAAATCTGCCCTGCTTTGGAGGCAACATGGAGTGGGGTGTTTCCTTTTTCCTATTAACAAAAAGGAGGCAAACGAGCAAATTAAATAAAACTAAAGGCTACACAAACACAACCCACTTAGTTTCAACTTAATATCTCAATCAATTCATGCTTTCCTCACAGGGTGAAAGAAGTTGGCTTGTGCTCCTAAAGATAACAGCCTCAAACAGGTTTCGAGATTCCCTGTTCTCACGCTTGAATGGAGTTGCTGAAAAACACACAAACCAAAAAAATATTTGTTAAAGGTGTAAAGAGTGGTGTACTGGAGCAGCTGGCAGATCATTTTCATATACATTATGTTAGTAATCATCTTTGTTTGGCTTAGTAAGATGGATGAAGCAGTCTCTCCCTTGCTGATCACGACCACCTCTGGGCCCTCCGCTGGGGCCAAGTGCACTTACTGAGAAGGAAACAGGGCTGGGAAGGCTGATGTGCCCAGATGCATGATCTGTCTAGGGGACACAGCCAGCCCTGGAATGAGAGGCAGTATGAGAAGGTGGTTGAACATGGTTCTGAGGTCTCCAAGACCTGAATTTCAAACCATACAGCCTTCAAGTTGTATGACCTTGTGGAAGTTCTTTAAGCAAACTGAGCCTTAGTTTTCTCATCTCGAAAATGGTGATAACTATGCCACCTTTATGTAGAGGGTAACTGTAAGAAGTCAGTGATATAACAAAATTCTTAGCATGGAGCCTGGTACATAGGAAATGCTCAAAGAATACAGCTGCTGCTGTTCTGACACTGTTATCATCTGTTGTTGTTATCGGTCTGCTCCAAAGACCGCATATCCCACACCGCAGAAATTGCAGGATTCTGCCTTACAGCAAACCCTCTCCACAACATCACTCTCGCCCTTGTATACATACATTACTTTAACCAAGTCTTTCAGGGTGGGAAGTAGGCCTGTCTATACCAAATTCCGTACCACTGCAGAAAAGCTCTTATACATGCAGAAGATGAGCTGCTTTCCTTCAAGTCCAACCTAGAATTGTTCAAAATGACGTAACTCTTAATCTGAGAAAGCAGGTATCTACTGCAGCATCTATGTCCATGTCTTGCTTTTAAAATTAATTTATTTAAGGGGGCTCCTGGGTGGCTCAGTCGGTTAGGTGCCCGACTTTGGCTCAGGCTATGATCTTGTGGTTTGTGGGTTCGAGCCTTGTGTCAGGCTCTGTGCTGACAGCTCAGAGCCTGGAGCCTGCTTTGGGTTCTGTGTCGCCCTTTCTCTCAGGCCCTCCTCTGCTCTCACTCTGTATCTCTCTCAAAAATAAAGAAACATTAAAAAATTTTTTAATAAAAAAAATAAAATTTATTTAATATTTTTAAATTGGTAAAAAAAACACCTTGCCAAGCATTATTAATTAACAGAAATAACAATTATACATGCGTCTATGCAAACTTTTAAAACCTGAGTTGTGAGTGCCCATGCTCTGCATGAACATTTCCTAAAAGCAGTGCTTTGAAAATAAAGATACATATTTTTCATGGCAACTCTCAAAAACATGCAGAGGCCCACATAAAAAAAGCTATCTACTCATTTTACAAGTACATTAAAGAATCCCGAGTACTACAGCTTTGAGTCATCCTGCCCCCTGAAGATCCTACTCAGTGTACAACCTAGATACCTAAAGAAGTCCCTCAAACTTTCTAGTCCCTTCTAGAAACAAACTCAAGAATGGTTCCCATTTCAAAGTTAATAAAAAAAACTTGTAGAAATATAATTTTATTTTTTGTTTTTGTTAGTTTTATTTTGAGAGAGAGAGAGAACATGAGCAGGGGAGGAGCAGAGAGAAAATCCCAAGCAGGCTCCACACAGTCAGCACAGGGCTCGAACTCATGAACCGTGAGATCCATGGCCTGAGCTAAAATCAAGAGTCTTGGATGCTTAACCAACTGAGCCACCCAGGCATCCCTAGAAATACAACTTTAAAACCATATCTGAAAAATATAAATCGTTTTCTAGATACGTACTTATTTTTCCTTTTTGCCCTTGTACCTCCACTAACATGAATGGCTGCCATTGGAGTTAAGATTAAAGATGAAACCAATTCCAAAAAAGGCTGTTATTAATTATTTAGAGTACAGAAAGTTCTTGTGTTGTTTTTCCCTCCTTCTTCTTTAAATTTTTTTTCAAGCAAAACAATACACTGTTTCCTCCAGCAACAGTAGGGATTGTAAAAGGTGTGGCCCACCTTGCTAAGGTCTTTGGCAGTTACACTGTCATCATCCCGGCAAGGCAAGCGATGCACAAATGCCAACATCTGATACTTGGCTCTGATGAATTCCGCTTTATTAGGACTGTTCAAAAACAAAGAAAACAGCTCACTTGCAGTACAGATGTGACATTCCCCATTCTTCAGGTTGTAAAAAGAAGAGGAAGTGACCGTATGCCCCACTCAAGAAGAAAACGAACAATAGAAAAATAAGTTCCAGCATGAGTTTAAGACCTGCAAAACATCGATTAGTCATTCTAATGGCCAGGGCTGCAGAGGACTTGCTTTTTATAGCACCTCTCCTCTCTTTGTAATTTTCTTTTAAAAAAAAATTTTTTTTAAGTTTATTTATGTATTTTGAGAGAATGAGAGAGAGCATGAGTCAGGGAGGGTCAGAGACAGGGAGAGAGAGAATCCCAAGCAGGCTCCATCTGCACCGACAGCGCACAGAGCCTGATGTGGGGCTCAAACTCATGAATTGTGAGGTCATGACCTGAGTCGAGATCAAGAGTGGGACACTTAACTGACTGAGCCACCCAGGGGCTCCTCTTTGTAATTTTCATAATTGACCTAGTGGCCTTGAGAGGAAGGGGCATTTCGTCCCATCCTATAGGTAAGGCATCAGGCAGACTGGAGCCCAGAACCGAGATTTCTGGTCTGACTGCCTCTTGTTTGGGCACCTAAGCTTAAATTTGATTACATGAACAGCCTCCGAACCTGTCTCAAACTGGAGAAGCCACTGACTGGTGCTACGCAATCACGCAAAAGAGATGGTCCTGTACCCAGTCTTCTGCGTTTCTAAAAGCAAAAGGCTCAATGCACAATTGGGGTGTACACACTTCCTGTGCTGCCCTTGTGGAGGCTGGTCAAAAGTCACCGCATACCTTTTAGTGGGCCCTGTGTGTTACAAAGAAATAAAAGTATTAAACATTCCACTCACTGTACTTTATCCTGTGGATTAGCTTTACGTCTTCCACTCATAACAGAGGCAGGGTCCAGCAATGAATGCTCCCATATAGAATTAGCACCGTTATTATACAAGGTTTCAACCATCTAAAACCAAGCAGTATAAAATCACATTGTAATTTCCTTCCACAAATATTCCCTGGGAGCTGTAGTGACTGAACTGGGAAAACCAAGACCCATGACAAATACTAGCATGATGGGGATGTCCCTCAAATCAGTGCTTTCTGATTCTAGAAGGAGAACAATGAATCTGTATGCAGGATTCAGGTTTGACCAGGAGGATAGTAAAGACCTAAGAGGGTTTGATTAAATTGCTTTTATAGATTATAGAGGAAGAGTATTTTGGCACTTTAGCACAGTATCTCCCAAGCCAGATCATCCAAATACTATTTTCAAGATTCCTAACAACCCACGTACTGTCTACTGTCTAGACTATCTGCCTAATATTTTTCTTTAAATCTACTCATTTTTTTGAAAACTTCTAGGAATTATGGCTTGATGTGCTAAAGTTCTCTTATACACATTAAAATGACGCAACCATTAAAACAAATATCTGGGTATCACCTCCATCTGTCTTGAGTACCACTGGTGGATCATGTGCCACACTTTCGGAATTGTTCTTTTAGGGTCAAGCCTGGCATTTTAAACAACTCATCTCTGGACTTTCTTCAGGCCCTATAATGAAATCTGTAAACAAAGACCTGAGGGCGGTAAACACCTACTTTCACATGAGATGGAGCTGTTAGGAACTTCTCAGCATAAGTTATTAATAAACCATACTTTCCTAATTGCATTTCACAGCACGACTTCTGACACAGCCCCATCTGTTTTTTGTATTAGTGGAGATACCATCACATAAGAGACCCAAACCCACTTGTTTTGACCCCTTGGTTTATGCGGGTAAGTTTAAGGGACATGCTGTACAGCTGCCACAGATTCAGTAAAATATGTACTCAAGGCAAATGAAGGCAAAACACATGTTTAATTCTGAGTTCCAATGGAACTTGAAAAATGTGTACCCCAAAATAGAAGTACAGGTGATGTGACATTCAACCTCAAATAAAACAAAGGGCTCACTTTAACACTTGGCAGGGTGCTGGGCATTCAACTGAAACATGTTAACTTAATTTGGTCTCTAACTGGTTAAGAAGAACTTCAAGGAAGCTTAAATCACATGTTTCAGAAATTTCTGAGGAATTTCAGTCCACGTTCCCATCAAAGCAGGAGACTTCCCATCAAAGCAGGAGACGTAATGAAAAGTTTCTGAGACCGCAGCCTTCAGGAACACTTATCACGGCACAGGGAAAAGACGAGCCATTTAATGACACTTCCTGGTGACAGTCTAGAAAGTCAGCAGGGAAACATTACCAAAAACAAACTTTAAAAATCAGTTATCTATCTATAATTGAGGTTTTTTGGATTTGTTCAGAGGGGGGAAAAATCTTAAATGACAAATTCAGTCCTTTATATGGCAGCGATAGGCATGGCACTTCTATTCAGTTGTGATTCAAACATCGTTATAAGATTCCAGAAGTACAGTGAAGGGATGTTAGTTGCTAAAACCAAGAGTGCTGAAAGCTCCAATTATGTGCTGTGCGAGTTTCTACTCTTTACCTGCAGCAGCGTGGGAGGCCACGGCGCGTGCTTCAGGTGCCTTACTTGGGAGACGTGGCGCCCCAGGCTCCGGTGGACACCGCAGCACTCGTCACAGATAAAAGTCCCCCGGTTTACGGATGCCCAGGAAGGGTCTGGAAGGAAGAATGACATCTCAGTGGCGAGGACACAGGGGGCTGCTGTGCTGCCAGATGGCCCCAGGTGACCGAGGTTTGGTTTTTCAGAAAAACAAGGCATTTCTGCTGTTTTAGAATGCTGGCTGACACACCACACTGGTGAGCCTGTCTGATGGTGCCGCCTATGTTGGCTGACTGGGCACAACATGAACTGAGACTAAACACGACTCGAAGCCCTGAATAAGCAGCTGTCTCCTTTCTAGTCCAGGGTCACAGTCTGTAGCCCTGATGGGATCTACCATCTCAGATGATCGCTCCTTCATTCCAGTTAAGAGAAACACACTGAGAGGGTACAGATGAATCATCTCAAATCCATCTCCACCAAGAGCAAGAGAACATAATCATATCAGTGAATAATCCACACGCTTTACCATCACCGAAGCAAATCTACTCATCTACTGCCATACCTCCGCATGGCTCTGGCTTTGTGCTTAGCAGAAAGCTGCAAGAGACACAGTGACGAAACTGCTTGGCTATGGTGGCTCGAAGGACAGACTGAGGAACCTGGCCTTTTCTGCTAGGAAATATTCTATGACATCCGCTACTCGTTTCAGATAAACTGCCAATTTCCCCCTTGCAGTTGATCTGAAGGAAGAGAAGCTGTAAAGGCAGCAGTTCCACAGAGGCAAAGATGTAAAATAAAAGCGAGTAATATTTTGGGGGCGGGTAAGATACTTTTTTCCCACGAAGTCCCCCAGAACTCCAGCAGACATCCTTTGAGACCAGGAATAATTCGCACTTGGTAGGCAGTAAGAACAGTCCACACTGGGCAATAAGCTGAACACATATCTGGAAACTCCAGACAAAATCAGACTTTCTACATGTTGTCAGACTCACAACGGGGTGACAATAGGTGCCACTCGAGCTGCCTGGTCTAAGAGTTATATTTAAAAATTCTTCAATGTCCACAAAAATCTCTGAAATGCATATACACCATCTTTACCATATTTAACAGTTTATTCAAATCCTTTCCGACCATATAATGAAAAGTTCTGAGATTTCAATCAGAGACAAATCCTGGGAGTCAGAGGGTGTGGTGGTTGAGAGGTTGAGAGGGTGGTTTTGCAGACAAGCAGTCACGGGTTGGAACCCCGACTCTGCCACTTCTTGCACAACTGTCTCAGGCAAGTAATTTCTTTGAGCATCCTTGCCACGGATCAAATGGGAATAATAGCATACCTCAGGCAAGGGGGACATCAAGGGTAAGGTGCCTCGTATATACTAAGTACTTAGTAACGTCAACAGTTATAACTTATCTAAATTATTTTCTACCTAACATTCAGATATTGTCAAGAGGCCACTGAAATTCACGAGGACAGGAAAAAGTTTTTGTCAATACTTAAAACATCAAATGTGTCAGATAATCACAACTACTATAGCGAAAAGTCTCAGCGGAGTTTTCGGGTAGTTGAGCGCAGAGGAGGAGCTATTTAGAATGAACTAGATTCATTAGGAAAAAAAGAGTAAAATATTTGCTAAGACGTGATCATGGTTAAGGGTTTGTCAGGAGATAAAACAGAAACAAAATAACTCAATGAAGTAGAACTCTGTCAGTACTACCATATAATCCTGAAAAGCAAAGATTGAAAATATCAAGACAAAGGATGCGTACAAAGATACACAAGAACACTTCTTTTTGTAGTACAGGACTGATACTACTACTACTATTGGGGGGGGGGGAGACCATTTTGAAACACAGCTTTGGTTTTCAAAGATCACTCAGAGGATTCAGTGTTCTTGGAGAAAATTAAATAGGAGTAAGACGACAAATTTTTAACACACATTAAGCAAGGTCCTCAATCACTTCAACATCATGGATCAGAATCTCATGGAAAAAATATTAGTGATCACAATAGAGTAAAATCAAAACCAAGTTCATATGGATTCTGTTGGGTGAAACCTTTCCAGTTTACCTAAATGTTCTGTTCAGGGGCTTCTTGACCAGGATTCTAGGAACACCACAGATGGGCTTCAGAAATGTCTGTGACCCCATGAAGAAATTATAACATGAATCCTGTGTCAAAGAGTGACTACATGTGCATTTTCCAGGCAGAAGGCTTTAGCAGTCATCAGAATTTTTAAAGGGACCCCAAAGAGAAAGAGACGACTCTGACCAGGGTACTGTAGAAAGGGCAGCACAGATTCCTAGCTGCTCAAGTTCACACAACATTTCAAGGTAGCCTAATTATATTCAAAACAGGAAGGAAATGACTCAAGTCTCTGTAGATTAGGCATTTGAGACAACTAAAACGATACAATGGAAGAGAAAACGGTCTGAAATACGCATGAAATGCTGCACAAGGGCAAGGCGGTCATTAGCACGGCAAATGGGGACCTCAGGTTTCCTGTCCCCCATCAACTCATGGGGAGTAAAGAACATACGTTCCAAGAGGAAGTCTGAATCTAGACTCATGTGAATCAAACACATCACAGAAAGTTCAACCGAAAACAAGTAAGAAAATAAGGAAGTGGAACAAATAACATGTTTAGAGAATACGATGGAGTCTGTATAACCCACACCAACTTGAGGTCCTGTTTTCAGCTCTCCACCCTCCTCCCCACCTTCAAAGGAAACTGGTAACCCCACTTGCACTACACGGGCCATGAAACAACCACACAAGGTCTGAGTTATCACAGCACTAGTTAAAATCAGTCTCCACTTCCATACAACCAGATGAAGTTCAGAACGGTTGCAAAAACACTGCCGTTCAACGATTCTGCTGCGATTGTTGATTGGACACTAGATGTACCAAAGAAGGCCATCTTACCTTTGAATGACTTCTAATTTCAAAGCACTGAAATCCAAGCACGGAAAAAAGCAGAGAGACTGTCAATTCAGGGCCAATTGCTAAGAGGGATCTGAGTTCTAAATCTGAAAATTACGCAGGGAAGAATGGTTTTGGGCTTTCAATGCACCCATATGCCTGCCTAGCTTCCCTGAACGCCCAAGTGTGTATATTTGCCAGTGATTTTGTTTATTTTGTACGCTGTAATTAATGTAAGATTTAGAAACTCAACGCTAGCTTTAAGAGACTGCAAAGGTTCTGTACCAAACACCACAATACAAAAAGGAGAAAAAAAACTTAGGTGAGATAATGCTAAGTACATTCATTGACTCTTTCTTCCCACTGAAATATGGTTCTCCCAATTCTCTCCATCGGAAAAAAGAAGGAAATTAAGGCTGGGCCAAATGAAATCACCAGCCCAAGGTCACCCACAGGCGGACCTGGGTTGAACCCAGGCCGTCCAGATCCCAAAACTCTAGACGCGCACTGCCTCCCAAGCGCTGCATGTGTTCGCAAGACCCCGGACGTCCCGGAGATTCTCCCCGGTGGAGGTGGAGTGGGAACCGGGATGTTAGGAGCAGGAAAATCGTCCACCGTAGTCCCCTGGAGAGTACTGGTGGACGGAAGCGGCGAGGGCGCCCACCCTGAGCAGGGGCCCCTCGCGGGGCGGAGGTCTGGGGGACTGCGAGGGAAGGGGGGCAACACCTGCAGCCTCCGGGGGCCGCAGCCGGGAGAACGCTCGCATTTTACTTATGTAATTGGCCTTCCTGTGAATTGCCCAAGCCCCTTCCTGTTGGGGAAGCGGCCCCGACCCCGCAGCCTCCCCGCCCGGCCTGGGACAGAGGGGACGAGAGAGGATGAGAGGGGAGGGAGGGACGGGAGGGCGGCGGCCCCCCCTGCTAGCCCGGCTCTGACAGGCCCCGGACGGGTCCCGTTCCGAGGCCTCCCCGGCTCCTCCTCCCCGCGCCCCCAAGTGTGGGGTTCGGCCGCCGGGACCCGCCCGACCCGAGGGGGCGGCCCCGGGGCAGGGGTCCCTCTGAGTAGAGCTGAGGAGAGCGGGCCCAGCCGGTGGGACTCACCCGGCCCGCTGCAGTCCGCGCACACTTCGCTGCTCCGAAGCCGCTTCGACATGGCTCCCGCCTCCCACCTGCCGGGAATCAGGGTCGCCGGGATAGCGAAGGCGGCGGCGGCAGCGCTTCCGCTCTAACGGGTCCCCGCGGCGGCGCTGGCGGCGGCGCCTCTCCCCTCAGCGCCTCGCAGCCCGGGCGCAGCACGCACGCGCGGGGAGGTGCCCTTCACCGAGGGGCAGATCACGTGACCGGAAAGGGCACGCTGCCTTGTCGCCATCTTGAGTGAGGGCAGCATCTTCTGTCCTACTTAACAAGTTGTCTTCAATTTGGGTTTCGCTCTCGGGTGGAGATTCTTGGTCTCTGCACTGATTAATACTACGGGGAAGCACTGATTAATACTACTGGGAAACAGCAAAATCTAGTGGCCAGAGCCCTGCAGCCACAGCCTTCCTGAGGCAATCAATAGTTAGGTCATTTAGTATAACTGGTCAAGTTCACTCACTTATTCTTTCCTTTGGTCAATAAATATTTATTGCGGGGCGCCTGGGTGGCTCAGTCGGTTAAGCAGCAAACTTCAGCTCAGGTCATGATCTCAACGGTTCGTGAGTTCGAGCCCTGCCTTGGGCTCGGTGTGGACTGCTCAGTCTGGAGCCTGCTTCGGATTCTGTCTCCCTCTCTCTCTGCCCCTCCCAGGCTCCCACTGTCTCTCTCTGTCTCTCAAATATAAATACACGTTAAAAAAATTTTTTTAAATCTATTTATTGAGATCTATTCTCCCGGCGCTGGAGAAAAAAACTGACTAAAGAAGACAAAATTCCCTGTCCTTATGGAGCTTATATTATGTTGTGGTAGATCTACAATAAAATATGTAAACTAAGGAACGTTAGGTGTTTCTCTGAATGCAATTTTAGTCCCATCCACAAAATGGAGCTGATGGAGCGGATTTTTTGTTTTTTGTTTTTTGTGTTTTTATGCATGTTCTGCTACATAAGACTGATTTTTACATTTTAAAGGGTTGTAAAGAAGAAAAAGGAGAAGATGAAGTGGATGAAGAATATTCCATAAAAGTCATATATAGTCTGCAGGGCTAAATATTTACTATCTGACTGAGGACAAATGGAATAATTTACAGAAAAGTGTGGAGTGCCTGCCTCAGAGTAAGTACTCAATAATAATAATAGTAGTGCCCACTAGTATTGATATTCAGTATTTCTATTCTTTTCTAATCTCAATTTTTTTGTTTTTGAGAAGAATAGACAACTTCCAATGATTTATGGGATGGTGTGAAATAAGCACAGTGAGAAGAGTTTAGTCAGCATGAGATAAGAGATGTGACCCTAATGCTAATGAATTGTATGTATTGTACGTAAATGCAATCATGATCTCCATTTAACAAATACTGGATGCCTATTAAGGGCCAGACACTGTTTTGACTTTAGATACTCTGTGGAGTTCCTCAACTTATGAATAGGAGAGATTTTTTAAAAAATATTTTTTATTTATTTCTAGGAGAGAGAGAGACAGCGTGAGCAGGGGAGGGTCAGAGAGAGAGGGAGACACAGACTTTGAAATAGGCTCCAGGCTCTGAGCTGGCAGTCAGCACAGAGCCTGATGCGGGGCTCGAACCCACGAACCGCGAGATCATGACCTAAGCGAAAGTCGGACGCTTAACTGACTAAGCCACCCAGGCGCCCCGAGAGATGTTTAATAAACATGGAACAATGAGCAGAAAGAAGATTAAGTTGCAAAAAGCATCTGAAAAGATAGGAAGTCTTGGAAGAGGTCATAGAAGCCCTGGTTTTGGTCCATCTCTCTGTTTTGTTTTTTTTTTTTCCTTCAATGTTTATTTACTTTAGAGAGGGAGAGAGTATGAGCGGCACAGAGAGAGAGGAAGAGAGAGAATCCCAAGCAATCTGTTGGTGGTGCTTCATCTCATGACTCTGAGATCATGCCTTGAGCCTACATCAAGAGTCGGACACTTAACCGACTGAGCCACCCTGGCGCCCCAGCATCTCTCCATTTTTATAAATGTGTGGCATAGGAATAGCTGCATAACTCCCACACATTCCATAGTGAGAGCCTCTGGGTGCCGGCCTGATGCTCCTGCATCCTGTTTTGGTTTGCAGACTCACAAATCTTCTGGACTCAACACGTGTGGACAATGGATTAGGCCAGGCTTCTTGAACAGCTGTTGTTGCAAGCATCTGAAAAGCTGGATGTGCATAAGCAGGGGAGGCGGAGGGCATGCTTTCAGGATACATTAAATAACTTTGCCCAGCTGTGTGGTCTAGCTGTAGACAACTGTGCAAATAGCTTATGCTGGTGAGTAGTTGTCAGTTGACTTGGCTCTTCATTGAATCAAAGAGCTGTAGTGTCTTAGGTTGAAACCCGAAGAATGAACTAATATTTGCAAGCTGTGGTCAAGTCTGGGTATTACCAATTAGTCTTTTCCGCCATAATCCAAA
This sequence comes from Hyaena hyaena, assembly GCF_003009895.1. NCBI lineage: Eukaryota > Metazoa > Chordata > Mammalia > Carnivora > Hyaenidae > Hyaena > Hyaena hyaena. The sequence goes on from NW_024080632.1 coordinate 15,093,116, forward strand.
ATTCAACTGGCTAGCTTCAAAAACAAATGAGCTGCATATGTGGAATAACTGCCATAGGTTAACTTTGAATCGTAACCCAGTGCAGAGTTCAGATGGAACAGTGGTTCTCAACTGTGGATGATTTTTCTCCGCCAGGGGTCATTTGGCCTAGTCTGGAGATGGGTTTTTTTTTCGGGGGGGGGTGGGGTGGGAGGGGGGAGTGCTACAGGCATCCAGTGGATAGAAAGGCATCCAACAAAGCACGGGACAGCCTCCACAGAAAGAAAATTGCTCGCTCTAAAAAGTGCAGATGTTGAGAAACCCTGAGAAAGAACTATCTCCTTGTTATGCAAATCTTTAATGCCATTTTTCCAGAGTTTAGAATTCTTCCTTTAGGTTTGTTTGGTGTTGCCCACTTCCAAAATGGCTTCTGGCCAATCAGGGATGCACTGCCCAGTTCCAAAAAGGCTGCAAGGGAGTCAGTAACTGGAATGGTTTGGTCCGGGCCTCCGCTGTCACCCCCTGAACTCAGAGTCGATGGAAGAGGCCCAGTTGTGGGCCGAACCATGTGAGGTTGCTGGAGCAGGGAGAAAGGGGCTGGTGAAGGGTAGGCCGAGTTTTCCACGTCGAGGTCCTGGGCTAAGGGAGAGAGTTTTCGCTCTGTTTTGGGATTGTACTGTGTTTTCCGGTGCGCATCTGGGGGTAGGTGGGATCGGACCGACCCCGGGCCCTGTGTCTGGCCTCGCCTCCCCCCGCCGAGGCTTGCGTTGGTTCGCCCCGTGCACTTCCGAGTTTGGGGCAGTTCGGCCCGCAGAAGTCGGTTCGCTAGCTGTCAGCGCTGGCGGGAGCGCGGCGGGGCGCGGGGTGGGCGCGGCCGACCCCCGTCCCCGACCCGGCCCGCGACCCCCGACCTCCCGCGCGTCCTTCACCCGGCCTAGGCCGCCCCGTCGCGTACCGCGCCCCTCACTTGCTGCGTTTTCCCTCTCGCCGGCCGCCGGGCGGACGGGCGCCGGAGACCCCGCCGAGGCTGAGGCTTGCCAAGCGGGCGGTGAGGGCCCGGCTGCGGCCTTCTCGCCATGTCCTCCAGCCGCGACAACAGCGGCCACTTCCCCTTGCACCTCCTGGTCTGGAACAACGACTACCGGCAGCTGGAGAAGGAGCTTCGGGGCCAGGTGAGGGGCGGGGCGGGGGTCCGCCCACGGGAGAGGCGAGGGGAGTCTGGGGTCGCTTCGCCTCCCTGAGCCCATCTCTATCCCTCTGCCTTCGGGGCCCCGCAGACCCCCTCTTCACCTCTGTAGCCTTGGGACAGTAATAATAATAGGACATATATCGGAGTGCTGTGTGCCGGGCCCCGTGCCTAGGGCTTTATAAACCATCTGTATGGCCTTTTCAACAGTCCAAGAGGTAGGTACCTTTATTACATTTGCCAGAGAAGGAAACTGAGGATCTCAGGGGTTCTGTGCCTTGAGTAAGGTCGCCCACCTAATAAATACCAAGTCGAGATTTTAACTCAGGCCAACGGGCCCCGGGGTGCACGGTCTTAACCAATTAGGCTCCACTGCCTCTCCCGAAGAGGCGAAGAGGCGAGGCGAGAGCAGCACAGACCGCTCACCCCACCCACCCTTTTTGTATGAAAGGGCTTGGAGCCCAGGTTCTAACTCGCCCTGTGACCTTGGGCAAGGCATTTTTCCTCTCTGGCCCAGGGAGACTGATACCACCAAAGTTTGAGAATCCCTGGTACACAGGATCCTTAAAATCCCTTCCTGTCCTAAAGTGCTTTGATGCCTCATCTTTTATTTATTGCCGTCTCTTTAAAGCAATGGTTCTCAATTGGAGGTGACTTTGACACACACCTCCTGACCCCCAATGGTAATGCATGGAGACATTTTTGGTTGTTACAAGTAGGGAATGGAAGCTACTGGGATCTAAGAGGTAGGGGGCAAGGGCGCCGCCCACCATCCTGCCCTGCACAAGACAGCTCCCTACAAGGGAAGATTATCTGGCCCAAAATGTCACTCGTGTTTTGCTTGAGAACCCCGGATTTTAAAGGCACCTCAGCAATTCTGGGAGTGATTGGTGCCGTCAAGTGACAAGCTAGCGTACTTAGCAGTTAGGATAAGGATGTGTAATTATTTGGTGTAATTCTTGTTGACTTCATTTCATCCAGTGTGCTGAAGTCCTGATTTTTTGACTGGCTCAAAATCGATGCTGTAATTGTCAAGATACTGTGCTGGAAAAGGAGCAGTGGTTTCTTTTGGTTGTGAGCCAGGTCAGCATCAGCTCGTCTGGGGGATGGTTACTGCTGAGTGTGTTCTTGCACGCTGCTGTATTTTTTAAAAAATTTTGAGCACCTACTGGAAGTTGAAAGTTGCTCTTTTTTCATTTAAAGCCTCAGTCCAGACAGAATAAACTGTTATTGGAAGAGTCATTGGTCTTAATTAGATCATGCCCCCAGAGTAAATGATTCACCATTAGGTGTCCTGGCATACCTGGTGATTTAATTCCCTCTCTTACTGGTCGTGGCTCAGAGGGACTCCTTCATCATCTTTGCTCTCAGCTGAAAGTGTCTCACCTTGGACAGTTGAAAAACGACCCAGGCAATCATGCTGTGCTCTGCACCTGCACTTCCTCAGTTTTGGGGCTGCCCCAGCTTCTTGTGAAATATTGAAATAAAGTACAAAGAAAATCCTAGAACTAAGCTCCCTTTTGCTAGAGAATTTCATCACCACCATTAAACCACATACTCTTGAGGCACCTGGGTGGCTCAGTCGGTTAAGCATCCGACTTTGGCTCAGGTCGTGATCTCATGGTTCGGGGGTCCGAGCCCCGCATCGGGCTCTGTGCTGACAGCTCAGAGCCTGGAGCCTGCTTCAGATTCTGTGTCTCCCTCTTTCTCTGACCCTCCCCTGCTCACACTGTCTCTCTGTCTCTCTCAGAAATAAATAAAACATTAAGAAAATTAAAAATAAATACAAATAAACCACATACTCTTTCAATACTGATTCCTGAAAATGGCAGGATTTTTATTTGTTGGAGGTAAAGAAAAGAGTTTGAGTGCAGTGCAGTTTTTCTTTATAGAAAAACTTGTTCAATAAGAACATGGTCTTGGTTTATAACCTAAAATGTGGCAGGGGGCGCCTAGGTGGCTCAGTCGGTTGAGTGTTGGACTTTGGCTCAGGTCGTGATCTTGTGGTTCCTGAGTTCAAGCCCTGTGTCGGGCTCTGTGCTGACAGCTCAGAGCCTGGAGCCTGCTTCAGATTCTGTGTCTTGCTCTCTCTCTGCCCCTCCCCTGCTCATGCTCTGTTTCTCTCTCTCTCTCAAATATAAATAAACATTTTTTAAAATGTGGCATAGTTATCTCTTCTTTTTGTAAGCTGTAAAAAAAAAATGTCCATTGAAAGTTTGTGTGTCTCTTCCCTTGAAAATGTTAAGGACATCTGTGATGAGAGAATTATAATTTTGCAGCAGATTTTCGTGGAGTGTACTTGTACTGTCAAGGGAGTCAAAGGAAGAGTATTCATTCTTGCTAATTATTTGGTTTTGCCTCTGTTACTGGTTATCACTGTAGATCATTTCACAGTATACCAGTTTCCTCTGGGTAAGAAGTAGTTAAATGTATTCATAAAGAACATCTTCACCCTGAAAGCTTGACTGTCATGACCGCATCATCTAATCTCAGTCCTGAAACTTGGCCACTGAAGGAGTAGAGATGGAGCTGGCTGGCTTCAAGGGTGTGCGTGCTACCTGTGGTCAGCAGGGACCTGTGCTTGGTTTAATGCTCTGCTGTCACTGTTGTGAAATTCCTCATTGTTTTTTTGGAAAAGGAACCTTGCATTTTCATTTTCTGCTGGGCCCTGCAAATTATGTAACCGGTTCAGGGTTAAGAAGTTGATCATTGCCATCATTGACAGGAGATACTTTGTTGCTTTCTTATTTGTCAAGATCTCTTGATGATGAAACAGCTACCTACTTCTGTGACTTGAAGGCAGTTCAGCTAATGGCCAGTACTAATGCTGATTATGTCATGAGCCTGGGCCAGCTCTTTACCCTTGCTGAATTGCTTCATCTGTAAAAACAGAGAGGAGCACTGTAAACCTCCTCTTTTGCCAAGCAGTGGGGTGAAGTGCTTTTTGTGCAATTTTAGATTTGATTCTCCCACCAATCCCCTGGAGTGACTGCTGTCATGACCCCCATTTTACAGATGAGGAGACTAGATAAGGTAGACTGGCTCAGTTGCATGCTCAGCCAGTGTGGCGTCACCAGAAAGCTGGACTCTGCCCTAATGCTGTATTCTTAACCCTTCCTTTCTGCTTCTCTCTGTAAAAGTCCCTCCATCTCACAGTTGTGGACAACGAGGCAGAGAACAAATCGGAGGGTGCGGGCACATAGTAAGCGGGAGTAATCTTGTGTACCATCATTGCTGCCACGACTGTTTCCTTTTTGTATGCTCCAGTTTTGCTGCAAGGAACCTGTCCTGGCTGCGTAATTAAAAACAAAGTCCTGTCGCCCCAGCAATACAAGCAGCTGTTTCACTTAGTGTTTTGTTTGCCAGGAAGCCTCTGCTGGCCATTCCTTCATTCCTTGCATCCCACGAGTGAGACTTGAGGCAGGCATGCTGGTGGCTGTAAGAATTGTAGTTTGTTCTAGGAGCAGCAGCACAGAAAGAATCAAGTTCATCCAGAGGAAGAGGACAGGCATGTCTGTGAGCGTGTGCAAGTCAGCCCCCACCCCAAGGTCTTGCTGCGAGCCGGGGTGTGGACTTTGCCGACTCTGCAGTAGTTTCAGGCTCTCCATGTTGGCTCAGCAGAAGCACTTTATTAAGTGCCTCTTAACGCTTCAGCTCTGTGGTCTTTAATATTCTGTGGGGCCTTGGTTGGTGCAGTGGAAATGATTTGTGTCATGGTTATGATGTTTGTCATTTAGCTAGAGATGTCTGTTAAACATCTCTGGCCTTCTTACAGATGCTGGGAGAATGAGGGAACACTGACAGGGACATATGCAAAGGTCAGCAGTGTGCCTTAGATAGTAGGGAGAGAACCCAGGATCAAGTAGGGCAGCAGAGGAGACCCAACTCGAAGGTCAGCCCCCTGTTAGGAAGCTAGCAGGTGAAAGTCCGCCACCATCAGGGCAAAAGGAAGAGGATGTTCTAGGCAGCAGCAGTGCTCAGAGCTTGACAGCGAGCCACCCTGGGGTTCTCTGCCCAGTCTACAGCGGGCCAAATCGGGCCCTGGGCACACGTTCAGGTTGGCGCCTTTTGGCTGGAGGCCTGCCAGGAGCCAAGCATCCAAGATGCAGGGGTGGCCTGCTCTCGGGTGATCTTCCTTGGCCCTTGGGGGCTCAGGCTCACCTGAGGGAACTACACTCATGGGTACCATTCCCTGCCTGACCTGAGGTGGGCGAGTCAGTGTGGGCCACAGCCTTGGAGGACCAGGGCAGGCCGAGATGTACAGGAATGAGGGTGGTTGACTCTTGAGAGAATGGAAGGCCAATTAGCAGCCTCTTCCTGGAGGGAGATCCCCCAAGGGGCACAGTGAAAGTTTATCAAGCACTCGCCTCGTGCTAGATACCAGGGTCCTGAAGGGTTGAGGAGCTCACCTGAGGGAGATGGGGTCTGGAAGCTGGCCTGTGGTCTGGCCAGACAGCCCACACTCAAAGTTGGGCCTCTTTCTGCCTCCCAAGGGCCGCAGGATGTGAATGAGGCTTGGAGCGAGCAGAGCTGGTAGGCTTAAATTAGCACCTAGGAAGGAGATGTGCAGAAATCTCAGTTCCTCTTTGGGGGTACTGTTATAATTTAAAGGGCTGGGTATTTTTAATTTGATACAGTTCATGATTGAAGAAAGCTAAAGGAAAAACCAAAATGATCAGTTTCCAACATGAATTCCAGGTTAATTTTGAAAACTCTCGCCCACTGAGCGAATGTCATTGGTTGGAGGCCCGAAGCCCCACTATTAAGTGTAATGAAATTTGAACAGATCTCTGTTAGGGAGAAAGTGCCTGCTTATATGAAACTCCATATGTGGGTGTATGATAATAAGAGCTAATTCTCACTGCTTCTTACGGGGTTAAGTATTGAGCCTTTACTCTTATAAGAACTCTGGAAGGTAGGTGTTTTTTATCGTTCCCAGTTTACAAGGAAGCAAACTGAAGCCCAACAGAAATTAAGCACCTCATCAAACGATATATAGACGAAGGATTAGTTTTATATATTATATCAAGCACATACACATGTAGGGCTTTTTTTTAAACATCTTTGTTGAGATACATTTCATACCTTAAAGTTTATCATTCAGTGGTTTTTAGTATATTCACTGAGTTGTGTCACCATCACCACCATTAAATTCCAGAACATTTTCATTAGCCCAAAAAGAAACCCTATCCCCCCGAATCACTCCCGATTTCCCCTCAACTTCTTCACTTCCAGGCGACAACTAATCTCCTTGCAGTCTCTGTAGATTTGCCTATTCTGGACGCTTCCTGTGAATGGAATCAAACAGTAGGTAGCCTTTTGTGTCTTTCATTTAGCATGTTTTGGAGATTCATCCACATTGTGGCATTTTTCAGCACTTCATTCTTTCCTGTGGCTGAACAGTATTCCATTGTCTGCATCACCACATTTTGTTTATCTGCTTACCAGCTGATGGATATGCCCTTCCCGGCCCCCCCCCCACTATTTTACTGTATGAATAATACTGCTGTGCACGTTTGTGTATAAGTTTTTATATGGGTGTGTTTTTCTTTCTCTTGGGTGAATACCTATGAGAGGAGTTGGGGGATCATATGGTCACTCTATGTTTGACTTTTTTTTTAACCCACACTTGATTTATTTTTTTAATATTTTTTTTAATGTTTATTTATTTTTGAGAGAGAGAGCAGAGGAGGGGCAGAGAGAGACTGAGGAGACACAGAATCTGAAGCAGTCTCCAGGCTCTGAGCTGTCAGCGCAGAGCCCAACGCGGGGCTCAGATTCACGAACTGCGGGATCATGACCTGAGCCAAAGTTGGATGCCTAACCAACTGAGCCACCCAGCTGCCCCTGTGTTTGACATTTTGAGGAAGTACCAACTGTTTTTCCAAATTGGCTGCACCCGTTTTCCGTTCCCACCATCAGTGTATGAGGGTTTCCAGTTTCTCCACATTCTTGTCAACACTTGCTATTCTTTATGAGTGCAGTTTTCCTGGTGGGTGTGAAGTGTTACTTAATTGTAGCTTTGATTGACATTTCCTTGGTGATTAGTGAGACTGAACCTCTTTTCATGTACTTATTGGCACTGGCATATCTTCTTGGAAGAAATGTCTATTCCAGTTCTATTCCCATTTAAGCATTGGGTTATTTGTCTTTTTTATTCTTGAGAAGTTAAGGTTCTTCACATATTCTGGATACTAGCCCCTTATCAGATAAATGACTTGCAACTATCTTTTTCCCATTCTGTGGGATGTCCTTTTACCTTCTTTATGATATCATGTGAGGTACAAAAGTTTTTGATTCCGGTGAAGTGCAGTTTGTTTGTATTTTCTTTGGTCTTTTATGTTTTTGGTATTGTATCTAAGAAGGTTTTACCTAATCCAAGGTCACAAAGATGTGCTCCTGTTTTACTTCTAAGAGTTTTATTGTTTTAGCTCTTAACATTTGGGTTTATGATCAATTTATTTTTTTAAGTTTATTTATTTTGAGAGAGAGAGCGAACACATCTGCGTATGCACGTGCACACACACACACCAGTGGTGGAGGGGCAGAGAGAGTGAGAGAAATAGAATCCCAAGTAGGCTCTGTGCTCACGAACCATGAGATCATGACCTGAGCTGAAGAGTCGGATTCTTTTTTTTTTTTTTTTAATGTTTTATTTATTTCTAGGAGAGAGAGACAGAGACAGCATGAGCAGGGGAGGGTCAGAGAGAGAGGGAGTCACAGATTGAAACAGGCTCCGGGCTCTGAGCCAGCAGTCAGCACAGAGCCCGACGTGGGGCTCGAACCCACGAACCGCGAGATCATGACCTAAGCGAAAGTCGGACGCTTAACTGACTAAGCCACCCAGGCGCCCCTGAAGAGTCGGATTCTTAACTGACTGAGTCAGCCAGGTGCCCTGGGTTTATGATTAGTTTAGAGCTTAGTCTTGTTTGGGCTGCTGTAACAAAATACCATAGACGGTGTAGCTTATAAACAATGGATATTGATTTCTTACAGTTCAGGAGGCTCTAAGTCCGAGATAATGGTGCTGGCAGATGAGATGTGGTGGCTGGAGAGGGCTGTCTTCCTGGTCCATAGCAGTAGTTTCTCGCTGTGTCCTCACATGGCGGAAGGGGGGCTGGCAGGCTCTCTGGGGTCTCTTTTACTAAGACACTAATTCCATTCATGGGAGCCCCACCCTCATGGCCTAAGCACCTCCCGAAGGCCCCACATCTAATACCATCATCCTTGAAGGTTAGGATTTCAGACCACATTCAGACCACATGCATCTATTGAGATGATAATGCATTTTTTATCTTATCCTATTGATACATTACATTGATACAGTGATTACATTAATCATCAGGGGTTAATCCACTTTTGCATTCAGGATAAATCTCACTTGGTCCTGGTGTTTTTAACAGCCCTTTTTATGTGTTGCTAAATTTGTTGTGCTAATATATTGTTGAGGATTTTGCATCTATATTTGTAAGAGGTGTTGGTCTGTGGTTTTCTTTTTTTGTGATGCGTTTGTCATCAGGATAATACTGAGCTCATACAATGATTCGGGAGGTTTTCCTTTATCTTCCATTGTTTTGGAAGAGTTTGTGAAGAATTGATATTAAATCTCTGAATGCTTGGTAAAAGTCACCAGTGAAGCAATCTAGGCCTGAAACTTTTTTCCTGGGAAGTTTAAAAATTACTGATTCAGTCTTTCGTTAGAAAATTTTCAGGGTCTCAGCAATAGCACTGCTAGGAATTTACCCGAGGGATACAGAAATGCTGATGCTATGGGGCACATGTACCCCAATGTTCATAGCAGCATTCTCAACAATAGCTAAAACATGGAAAGAGCCTAAGTGTCCATCAACAGACGAATGGATCAAGAAGATGTGGTTTATCTATACGATGGAATACTACATGGCAATGAGAAATAATGAAATCTGACCATGTGTAGCAACATGGATGGACCTTGAGGGTGTTATGCTGAGCGAAATAAGTCAGGCAGAGAAGGACAAATACCATATGTTTGCACGTATAGGAGGGTTAGGAGGAACTTAACGGAGGACCAAAGGGGAGAAGAAGGGGGAAATAGTGGGGGAGAGGGAGAGAGGCAAACCATGAGAGACTCTTGAATACTGAGAACAAACTGAGGACTGATGGGTGTGGGGGGTTAGGAGGGCGATGGGCATGGAGGAGGGCATTTGTGGGGATGAGCACTGGGTGTTATATGGAAACCAACTTGACAATAAACTATTTGTAAAAATAAATAAATTAATGGGGCGCCTGGGTGGCTTAGTCGGTTGAGCGTCCGACTTTCGCTTAGGTCATGATCTCGCGGTTCGTGGGTTCGAGCCCCGCGTCGGGCGCTGTGCTGACTGCCAGCTCAGAGCCTGGAGCCTGTTTCAGTCTGTGACTCCCTCTCTCTCTGACCCTCCCTGCTCACGCTGTCTCTCTCTCTCTCTCTCTCCTAGAAATAAATAAAAAAAAATTTAAAAAAATTAATTAATTAATTAATAAATAAACATTAAAAAATTAAAAAAAATAAAACCACACAACAAATAAATAAATAAAATTAAAAATAAAAAAAAAATTTTCAGGGCCTGGGGCACCTGGGTGGCTCAGTTGAGCTTCCGACTTTAGTTCAGGTCATGATCTCACAGTTCGTGGGTTCGAGCCCCGCATCGGGCTCTGTGCTGACAGCTCAGGGTCTGGAGCCTGCTTTGGATTCTGTGTCTCCCCCTCTCCCTGCCCCTCCCCTGCTCTTGTTCTGTCTCTCTCTGTCTCCCAATAATAAATAAATATTTAAAAAACAAATTTTCAGGGTCCATCTGGGTAGCTCCATCGGTTAAGCGTCCGACTTTGGCTTAGGTCACGATCTCACAGTTTGTGAGTTCGAGCCCCATGTTGGGCTCTGTGCTGACAGCTCAGACCCTGGAGCCTGCTTCAGATTCTGTGTCTCCCTCTCTCTCTGCCCCGCTCCCATTCCCATTAGGTTTCTCTCTCAAAAGTAAACATTAAAAAAAATTTTTTTAAAGAAATTTTTCAGATTTTCTATTTTTTCTTCAGTCAGTTTTGTTAGTTTGTGTCTGTCTAGGAGTATGTGCCTTTCATTTAAGTTCCCTTACTCGGTTGGCATACTGTTGTTCACAGCACTCCTTTTAAATACTTCGTATTTCTGTAGAGTTGGTAGTGATAGCCCCTCCTTCCACTTTTGCTAACTAGAGTCATCTCTCTTTCATCTCTTGGTCAAACTAGCTGAAAGTTTCTCAATTTGGTTGATATTTACCAAAAACCAATTTTTGGTTTTGTTGATTTTTCCATATTCATTTGCTATCCTCCGTTTTGCTAATTTTTACTTTAATCATACACTGTTTTAAAAAAATTAAAGCTTATTTATTTTGAGAGAGAGAAAAAGAGCGTGAGTAGGGGAGGGACAGAGAGAGAGAGAGAATCTCAAGCAGGCTTCACACTGTCATTGCAGAGCCAGACGTGAGGCTTGAACCCACGAACCATGGGTTTATGACCTGAGCTGAAATCAAGAGTCGGGTGCTTAATCGACTGTGCCTCCCAGGCGCCCCAATCATCCACTGTTTTTAATAACTGTCACCATAATATAGTGTTCGTCCTTCTGTCTCTCCTTCCAAATGAGAAAGGGGCAGTGAGGCTCTTCAGAGCTACACTTAGTGTCACACGACACATTGCCGTCTGGCTCGTATGTATGGTTTTTTCTGTGGTCCAAAATAGAATGTCAACAGCTTAGTGTATTTGGCTTTGATGTTACACATCCTATCTAGTGGTTGCCCAGGATCTTAGGTGTAAATCGTTAGTGTGAGATATTAGTTTTGTTCTGGGGCATGAACTGCATGAAATTGAATTTCCCCTTTTCTGCGAGAAATATTGTTAAGCATTTCCTATATGTCAGGCAGTATCCTGAACGCAGCACCTTTCCTGTAGACTGAACTTGTTGGGTGAGAAAACAGTTTATATAACAGATGTGCAAGGAGATAATGAATTTGCTAATTATTTCTTCTGTGCTAAACTTCAACTCAGTTAAAAGTCTTAGGTGTATTACTTTTTTCAAAAACAATGATTTAATGCAAAGTAGAGAATAAGGTGGTGGAAGAAGCTAAGAAATATAAGACTTGGATCCAGCCCTTTGGAATCCTCAGTCTCTGGGGAGATAGACAAACCGTACCCTTGGGAAAAGCCAGGGAATCCTGGGAGGTGCCGTGGGCCCCATTCCAGGAGATGTGTTGGTATTCCAGCGCCCGGAGAGAAATGCCTTCAGCCACTGCTGTTATTCCTCGATAACAGTTCCTGTCTTTGCCGCAGAGTGGCCATGATGCAATGAGCAAAGCAGGGAGCTTCAGTAGCTGGTGGACAGCAGTTGCCTGCCTCTGCTTGCCTTCCTCCCCTGTGGCCAATAAGTGGCATGTTCTGCATATCTTCGGAGGCTGCATAACAACTAGCATCTCAAATCAAGAGAAAGCACATTTTCTAAGAAGTAGATGGCACTTTTATATCCCAGAAGTCCCATGGCAGTTTACTATGTCCTTGGACGAACATTAAGTGTCATCTTGGGAAGGCAGCATTCATCGTTCAGACTGAGCTCACACCAGAGAAACTGCCACTCAGCTCTGGCCACCCAACACAGGTGGCGGAGGGTGGGCCAGAATAGGTATAAATTAGCGTGAAAGCCGAACGGCTGTGTCTAGCTAGCATGGGGAAGAAAACCGTCCAGGGGAAATGGACCAAAATGGCCCGTGCGTGTTCTCACATCCCCCTCTAAATATGCTCGCCCGCACGCCTGGCAGGTCATGTGCACCGCGGGGCCTGTGTGCGCTGCTGCTTTAGGGCTTGGAAATCCGTCCAGAGTTACGAGTGGCGTTCCGGTGGGACCCCAGCTAAAGAATGTAATTTTATTCTGACCCAAATTATTTTCTGAAGTTTCAGTTTTGCTTAAAGTCTACACTTCCTGTTCTAGACCTGAATGCTTACATATGCTTGAGAAATGCCCCATGTTCCGTGTCAGAGGGTGGCTGCCTTTCACGAAAGCCCCTAGTCTTTATTCAGTCTTACTGTGAGCGCTACTGAGAGCAGATGTGTTTCATTATCTGAGGCCTATAGCCAACGTTTATTTATTAGGCATTTAACTTTATAGAAAAAGGAACTCAGGAATTATTATCTTTGTTTATGGCCAGATTAATATTTCAACCACTCCCATGTGCAAGCATTCATTTTTCCATGTATTGCTATAATTAATGCGTAAATACTGTTTTCTATTTTTATACTAAATTTAAAAAATTTAAGTTTATTTATTTATTTTGAGGGAGAGAAAGCAAGTGAGTAGGAGGGACAGAGAGAGAGAGGGTGAGAGAGAGAATCCCAAGCAGGCTCTGCACTGTCAGCTCAGGTCTGACCCGGGGCTCAAACTCATGAACCATGAGATCATGACCTGAGCTGAAATCAAGAGTCAGACACTTAACTGAGCGAGCCACCCAGGTCCCCCTATTTTTATACTAAATTTTCTCTCTCAAACGCATTTCCATGTTTTGATGTAATATACAGTATACAATTCTACAAACACTAGTGTTTATTTCACAGAATGTGGAGGCTCTGGACCCACGCGGTCGAACCTTACTGCACCTTGCTGTTTCTCTGGGACATTTGGAATCTGCTCGAGTCTTGCTCCGACATAAAGCAGATGTTACAAAAGAAAATCGTGAGGGATGGACAGGCAAGTATACTTTTAAAATCACGTTGAAAGCCTTCTGTTTTGGTTTCATCTGAAACCAGACCGAATAAAGCCCAGTCACAAATATAATTGTCCTCAAGTTATCTTTACCTTAAGACTCTTTTTCTTTCTTGGGACCAGGGACCAGGGTGAGTTGATGAGGGCCTTGGGGGCTGCTGGCTGACCTGCAGCACAATGGTCCGGGCCAGCAGCCCTCCGTACAGGGTGACTCCTATCCAGAAAGCAGCTCTCAGTGCAAACCCTTGCACCACACATGAGTGTGGAGGCCAGATTCCCCCTGAGGAATGTGATGTTAACTCCAGTGAATCTGTCAGGATAGGCAAAATCGAACAGAAATTATGGCTATAAGTAGCCTTTTCCAGTGAAACCCTGGCGTTTCACTTGTCTGCAAGCTGTTGTTGGTCTGAGTAATTGTATGTTGGCCGAGCAAGGGAGCACCTAAGCCCTACCTGCCCAATCCACACCTGACCTCAGCCGTGTGGTCTCACAGCGAAAGCCAGCTCTCAGCTCTCTGAAGACACCCCGGATTTCAGAACCAGTGGTCCGAGAAGGGGCGTGGGGGGGAGATCAAATCTGGTTTGATCAAGAGGCTACAAGTGCTGTATTTTCTTTCCATTGTTAAGAGCTAGAAATAAGCAGCCATGGTTATAAAAGTAAGGTGGGACTGTAGCCTCTGTGTCTCTTTGAAGAAAATATTGGTCTTTGGTCTATAGATTCTTTTCAGACTGGCTGAGGGATTTGTCAGAGAGCCTGACATTTCACTGTCTCGATTTCCAGTTTTACATGAGGCGGTGAGCACCGGTGACCCCGAGATGGTGTGCGCCGTTCTGCAGCACCGGGACTACCACAACACGTCCATGGCACTGGAAGGGGTGCCTGAGCTGCTCCAGAGGATTCTCGAGGTATCTGTAAAAATTTGGCGACGCCATAATGTGAGCCAGTTGCGGACAGCGTAGCCAGAGCCACAACTGGGCCTCCACGTATACCTTCATCGTGAGAGTTTTACGAGTAGTCAGTATGCTCTGTTTAGTACCAAATGGTATTATTCCTGATCTATTAAACGTAAGAGTTCTTTTACAAATTACGTTTCTGGGTCACTAGCCCTACCCTTTTAAGTGCTGCTTAAACACAATAACTTAAGACAAATAGACATCAAACAATTAATTTATCTGGGTGCCTAGCTGCTTCTCTTTTAAAAAAAAATTTTTTTTAATGTTTTATTTATTTCTGAGAGAGAGAGAGAGAGACAGCGTGAGCAGGGGAGGGTCAGAGAGAGAGGGAGATTCAGAATTCGAAGACAGGCCCCAGGCTCTGAGCTGTCAGCACAGAGCCCAACACGGGGCTCAAACCCACAAACCGCAAGATCATGACCTGAGCCGAAGTCAGACGCTTAACCGACTGAGCCACCCAGGCGCCCGTGGGTGCCTGTCTTCTTAACGGTGGCCTTCTGAGCACAGGTCATTCTGAGGAAATTGTGCTGAGTATCGGTTACTATACAGGGGTTTCCAGGGCCTGCTCAGGCTCCGAAGTCTGTGTGCACCTTCTCCTTGCCACTCCTGTCGACTCCAGCCATTAGCACTTTGTGACTTTGAATCTGTTGGCTTAGTTAATGGACAGCCCAGGGGTTCTTGGCCAGTAAAGACAGTTATCTGTGAATTAAGGTGCATGGGCTCTGTGATCCTCGAGGGTCATTTTTACAGCAATTTACCTCTAGGCTCATGGACTGTTTTGCATGACAGTTGCCACTCGTCAGACCGGGTTTGTCACCTGCAAGAACCGTGTTAGGAGTCAGTTGTGCAGCATTTTCAGGGCAGGAGGAGACGAGAAAGTGACCGTGCTCAGATTTGCCTGTCATTTATTCTCAGTTTAAGCACACAAGTGAGCCTCTCAAAATATCTCCAAAGATATTTGCCAGATAAATCCGCTGCACAACTTTAGTCAACGTATTTATTGAGAAAAATGAACAGCTCTGTTGAGAAAAGGAACAGCTTTGCGATGAGTAAGACGATCACTGCCCATTATCTGGGCACTCTTTTTGCAAGGCACATTTGTGTGACACTCACGCGAAAGCATTCCTGGAGCTACTCCGTTTTCAAGGACTGCGTGAAACCTTCCATGAAGTATGAAATAGTTGTTTTTAAACAGTGTTGTGCCTGGTGTGCAAAGACCAAGTGGGTTTATTGTTTTCTTATCTAATTTACTGGAGGAGGAACTAAAAACACATCTGCCCACTTGGCAAAGCAGAAAATGACTGAATGTGGGCTCACCCTTCATTTAAAAAATTCAGTGTGAAGGATTTTCTTTTCCTGCCTGTACTGATGCACAGCAGTAAACCGCACTGTCCTGTGCTCTCGTCTTGAAGCTGCAGACAGCCCGTGAATGGCCTGTGTGCTTGGTGGCACCAGATGCTGTGGTTGACATTTTGTCTTTCAACAGTGCCCTTAAAATAAGCCCACCGCTTATTTATCTCCTTAAAATAAGCCCACTGCTTCTTACGTGCTGCCCCTCGGAGGGCCTTTGCCCATCACTGGAATCCTGTTTTACTCTAGACTAGGTCCTTAGCCTTCCTGTCCTGTGCTGTTGTAAAAACCATGACAGAGCCAGGGGAGTGGGAAGGGACAGAGCAAAATCAGGGATTTCTAGCACTTCTCTTCTTGGATGGTAACTGCTGGACTTCTTAAGAGCTCTCCAAGGACCTTCTCTAAAAATTCCTGGCAGGACAGGGGCACCTGGGTGGCTCAGTCAGTTGAGCATCCGACTTTGGCTCAGGTCATGATCTCACAGTTGGTGGGCTCAAGCCCACAGACTCCGTGCTGACCGAGCCTGCTTTGGATTCTCTATCTTCCTCTCTCTCCTCCTCGGTCCCCTCATGCGCACCTCCCCCCACCCCCCCCCCCCCCCGACCTGTGTGCATGCTCTCTGTCAAAAATAAACATTAAAAGAAAATTAAAGAATTCATGGCAGGTCAGAAAGTCATCCTAAACAGGGTTGCTCTGGTGATGTAAAATTTCATAAAGCCAAATACTAAAAGTTTAAGAGGAAAATGAGGGCAGAAGTCTATTAACTGGAGGGAAAATCAACTTCCTGGGGAAGTGATGTCTGGCAGCCTCTTCTGGTTTTGAGGTCCAGTGAATATGAAGCACTTGCCAGCACACAAAACTTTTACAGTCAAGTTCCCTGTAGAATAGGTGGACATGGCATTCCTTTCTCTGTGTTCAGGACAGTCTGTTACCCACATCACATGGCAGCACGTAAGCCCAATTTCCAGGCTCATCTTTCTGCTAATGTTAGGAACCAGATTGCTTCCTACATCAGATTTGATTTTACCTCCCTCTAACCTTGTTGCTTTCAGTTAACTTTATTGACTGTCTAGACATATTTTATATCGAGATAAAATAACAGCCTGCATATAAAATAAGCACTCATTTTGGATGGGTTTGCATTTTATGTCTCTTCTTATTGTCTCTGTTCTCTCCCCTTCCCCCTCTAAGACCTCATGAACTCTTACTGTGTCTGCATTTAGCTGATAGTGCCCAGGGTCACTTACTTTAAACCTTTGTCCTCTAGGCTCCGGATTTCTATGTGCAGATGAAATGGGAATTCACCAGCTGGGGTGAGTGGTTCTGGGCTTATAATTTATTTGTTTCCAGATTTATTGAGCCTGAATAGAAGTTTATTTTTCCTTTATAAAATTTTCATGTATGTATATTTTTAAGTCTAAGAAATGCATGGAAAAAAAATAAGGAAAAACTGTCACCTATAATCTCATTTAAGCACAACTACTATTAATGCTTTGGATGTTTTCCTTCTCGTTTTTCCCCCATGCATAGAGATTTTTCTCAGAAGCATCTGTAAATATAATATAGACACAGTTTTTTCTCCACTTTTTGTCACTTAGACACTTGTCCATCTTATTAGTTTTTTAAAATGTCACTTTAAACAGCTACAATTTTAGTAAGAATATGTACCATAATTTATTATTACTCATTTCCTTACATGGTTCAACTTGCTTCTTTTAAACTTGTTATTAGAAGGAAGAGGAGGAGATGGATGTTGGAATTGCTTGGTTTTTCACAAAGTGGATGTATTTCTCCAAAATCTTATGTAAGGCAAAGTGACTGACAGTAATTCTCATAGATGTTCTGCTTTTATTCCTTGTAGATCAGTTAATAACAGCTCCTAACCCCCAGGCTGCCAGCCATTCCACTCTGACTTCTCTGCCAGGCAAGAAGTCATATTCATAATGAAACATTTAAACAAAGGAAAAAGTATGTAAAAGAAGAGAACGTCAGGTTCTTCTGGAAAACTTACAAGGTCTTCTCTAGTGCAAATATCCACATCTTTCAGATATTTTAGGTTTGATATTTTGAAAGGCGGATATGACAGTGTGTTAGGGCGCAGCCACATGGCAGGAGCAGCATATGTGAGCGAAAAGCCAGATGGACACGCTCGGTAGCCCTGATGATGGTCAAAAAGAGGTCCATGTGGGTATCAGGGATGCCCCTGGGAAATTCACGTAGGGTTTTCTCAGACAAGGCACATCTGCACTTTCATAAAGAGCTTCAGAACAGAAGGTCCATTTTTATTTTTGAAAAATGGCTTCCCCTATTGTAAGCATGGGAGCCACGCCCTGTTCTGATGGTCACCATCACACCTCTCCTGTCTTTCTGTTACTAAAGTTGGAATCCTCATTCCTTGGGCCTACATGCTCCGCTTGGTCCTCAGGTTTTTCCTCAGCAGTACGCTTCTCTTCTCCAGTGCCCTTGGTTTCCAGAATATGCCCGAATGATGTCTGTCGAATTTGGAAAAGTGGAGCCAAACTGCGTGTGGATATCACGTTGCTGGGATTTGAGAACATGAGCTGGATAAGAGGGAGGCGCAGTTTTATATTTAAGGGAGAAGGTGAGTGATTCCATTCATAATCACTGTTCACACTAAGTGACAGAGTGATAAAAAAATTTTTTTTAATGTTTATTTACTTTTTGAGAGAGAGAGAGAAACATAACATGAGTGGAGGAGGGACAGAGAGAAAGAGGGAGACACAGAACCTGAAGCAGGCTCCAGGCTCCAAGCTGTTAGCACAGAGCCCAATGCAGGGCTCGAACCCACAAACCATGAGATCAAGACCTGAGCTGAAGTCCAGTGCTTAACTGACTGAACCACCCAGGCACCATGACAGAGTGATTTTTAACCATCAAAATGTGTTTGCATTCCTATACCTTATCTGATCCTGGGGCATGTGTTTTGATTTTTTTGGTTGGGTTTTTTTTGTTTTGTTTTGGGTTTTTTTGTTTGTTTTGTTTTGTTTTTTGGTTATTCTTGTTAATTATTCAGCTCTTAATTCCTCTGTTTCTTTTTTGGATAGTTCTCTCTGGGTTTTTTGTTTTTTTTTTTTAGGGTTCTTCTGGTAAGGACCAGAAAACCTGCTAGACAAATTCTAAAGGAGCTGTAACACTTTGGCTACTTCTGTTAATTCTCTTGCCTGTATCATTTACCCCCAACACTGTTACCATTTGGACATGTGTCTGTCCCACATTCCTAAACCCTGAGTTTGAGACTGTCTTTTATCTCTTTATATCCCCTTTGTAAGCAGGCATGATCCTCCCCTATTTGAGGGGGAGAAAAGTGGCATTGCCAGTCCACTATGCATAAGTAATTTATGTTAATTGCGTAATTGGTATATTTTAAAAGGTACACAGATGTTTTGCTAACGAATAATGCATATTGTTTTAAGTGTCTGCAACTTTGGGGAAGACGGCCTAGAGCATCCTGTGGGTTGTTGCAAACTGGCCAGATTAGGTAGTCAGTAATCAGTAGTCTTCAGGTTTAACTGATAGATAGCAGTTGGGGAGGGAGAGTGTGAAAGACGATGCATTTTAACTTTTGAGGCTTTCTTGCTTTTGCATCTTGCTGGCATGGCCCTTAGTTACGCTCTTATTTCCATTAACAGACAACCGGGCGGAGCTGATGGAAGTCAACCACGATGACAGGGTGGTCACCACCGAGCACTTTGACCTGTCCCAAGAAATGGAGCGCCTCACTCTGGACTTGATGAAGCCAAAAGGCAGGGAAGTTGAGAGACGGCTCACGAGCCCAGTCATTAACACCAGCCTCGATACTAAAAATATCGCTTTTGAAAGGTACACATTCAGGTTTTGCATTTTAATGTCTGATCCCTTTACTGCCGTCTTTAGTGGCATGTAGATATGAATTGGAAATTATGGGTGGATTGGGATTTTTCTAATATGGCATAATAAGCACTGGTGGATTTTAAAGAGCTCTTTGTTCTAACCAAAAAGAAGCCATAGCTGACATCCTCTTTCATAGATCATTTTTATAGACATTAACATAGATATAGTCTTGGAGAAATGTCTTCATATTCTTTTATGGGCCCTGTCTAATGGATTTTACTTGAATTTTGTTTGTTTGTTTGTTTGTTTTGGTGTTTGGGGATCCACAAGGCTCCCTAGTCCCAAACAATGGAGCTTTGAGAATTTCTGGAAGCTAGAATTGACCCAGTATTGATCGTGGTTGTACTGATACTAGTCAGATTCACACTTACCATACAGTTAAATGTGGTTCTCTTCCCCTGTGAGGCCTAATAGTTTAGAGCAAGAGGCTGGAGGAATTGTGATTACATTCCAGACTCTACCAGAAGAAACTTCGGGAGAGGTTTGTGCCTTGGTTCACCTGGATGAGAACACTGTCTCTAGTCATCTGCCTCTGGGCCTTGCAGAGGCATGAAGAGCTTCTGAATGTAAGGGAAGCAGAGGCCGTCAGATCTGTTAGCCAGAGTGTTTTTCCCCCAGAACGCGCTGAGCTGCGGGAGGCTGTCAGACCCCTGTGTGTTTGCCTGGGATGTCACATCCAGCTCTCTGTAAACCAAAGCAGCATAACCTGAGCTGATAACGTGGACACCTGTTATCCTGGATCTAGGTGTTCTTTACTCTTAAGAATATACTAACTCTCCTCTTTTGTCTTTTTCTTTTCTTCTTTGTTTCCATAAACTATGTTAGTGAGACAGACTTTTCCGTTGAGTCAAACATAAGACTTAAGTGCCCTTTTCTTCAGATTTAGATGGAGCAGTGGAATTAGGGCATCTGGTAGCAGCAGAAGAGAAAGCCAAATGCCAGCCCGTGTGGTGTCCAGTACTGCTGCTGTGTCGGCAGCGGTACCCCTGGGAGGCAGCTCAGTCTCCTGTCACCAGCCTCCCGGCACCGGCCTTGCCAGGTGACAGCTGACTGTCGGGGATTAGCTGTGGCTTTTCCTGGTAGCATCTTGGGAAGCCACCTTCAGGCTCCAGCACTCGCCTCTGTAGACAGTGAGGGCCCATGCAGCCAAGGGCTTGTTCGCAGAGCTGGGAAAGAGCGGGCCTGCCCTCAGTGCCACAGCCCGGCCGCAGGGATAGGAGTTGGGAGCACTGAGTGCCATAGGCAGGGCTGCTAACTAACCTGTGGCTTTGGGGAGGGGGCTCACTCTCTCCACTTTTCTGCTTCCTTACCTGGAAGAACGAAAGGAGTGAATCTCGAGGTGACATTACGATGCTATGAGGAGGCCACCGTTCCCTCTAGCTCATCGGCAGAGTAGCTGGGGTCACTGTTCTGACCTGTACCTCACAAAGAGCATGCCGACTACCGACACCTACCCCACGGAGGGTAGATGGGAAATGACAGCATGATCCGTTTTTACAGAGGGCTGCGGCCCGTCTGGGATTCATAGGATCCCTAGGTCTTCAGACAGTTCAGGTTAACCTCCTTTCACAACTGACAGTGGGTCTCTGGGAGAGGATTTCTGGAAGATAGCTGTTTGTTTTTTTTGTGGTGCCCAGAATTCCCTATGCAGTCAGTGAGCTGCTTATGCATCAAGCAAGGCTTTGAGCTGCTTGAGTGTGAGATTTGCTGGTAGAGAAAGTGCACACCTCCTTCTTGCTGGGGGTGGGAGCATGTGTTTGATTGAACTTGGAAGGTGTGCTCTCCTAGGATAATCGTTTTCATCCATTTCTTTCTTCTGCTCCGTGGCTGAGAGCCTGATGCTTGCTTCCTGGGTGAGTTTCTGGCCTGCCAGTACGCCCCCTCTGGCTGCAGTCTGGGTGGTTCTCTTCTCTGAAAGAGCGTGCTCTGGCAGCCCCAAACAAGTCCTCTGCTGCCCTCAGAGCCTCCCTCTGAACTGCGTAGCGGCTCCAAGCCACGGGGCTTGCTCGGTGGCTCTCTCGGCGGCTCTTGGGGCAGCAGTGTCTGTAGAGACGGCGAAGGTCAAAATGCAGGGGGGGCTGGGGCTTGCCCTGTCATCTTCAGGTGCCTCTGCTGTCAAGTTAGTCAAGGGTTGAGGAGTTAGTAGAATTTTGGGTTTAAAATAGGATGCTGGATTTCATAACCAAGCTGTCAGCGTGGGGATGGGCAGGGAGGCGGAGCAGCCCGAATTGCTATTTGAGTGGCTGCAGAGGGGCGAGCAGCATGGTGGTCTCCAGGGTGCTCCCAGGATGAGACGGGGCCCACAGAGTCATCCTTGGGCACCTGGGTAGACCGAGTGCCAGAAAACAGTTCTGTCCCAGGCAGACTAGCAAGTGACCGGGTGAAAGGCAAGGAACTGAGGGCTGACTCTGTTAACTCTAAAAGGACAATCTTGATTTTCCATCATTGATGACTAAGAGGGGACTCTGGTTTATTAATCAGTGCGGACCCTGCCCACCCCCCCCCCAACTCCACCCCCAGGATTGTGGTTTTGTTTCTCAAATGTAAAGTGGAGATAGCTAGCATTTGGTATAATCCCTTTGGCGTTTCTCTCCCTCCGTGGGTCTTGCTGCACTAATTGTGGGCAACTAATTGGAAAATTAAAGCTCTGGTCCTTCCTTTCTCTGATGAGCTGTAACATACACACAAAACTCTGTATACCCTGTCTGGGCTAATGAAACTGTTTGGACACACGAGATGCAAATTAAACATACGTCCTTTGTGAGCTGGCTGACCGGCCAGTTCCCTGAGCATCCTGCATGGTGTCCCCTCTCCTCTGGGGCCAGAGCAGAAGGCAGGCGGTTGTCCGACGCGGGGCCGAGTGCAGCAGTCACAGTGGAGCTAGGATGTGATGTCCTAGACAAAAGGGCAGACCAGGCTTGTCAGGACCCCCTGTGAGCAGTAGTGTGTCCCAGGATGTGCTGTTTGGAAATAGAACCAGAACCTCTTGGCTGCTCTGGGTTCTCAAGTGCATTTTCTTTTTTCCAGGAGTGTGTTGAGTTGAATAACTGGGTTTTCAGACACTTTACCAGTGCTGTAGCTGCTGCTGGGATGCTAGGCTACTTTAAAAGCAGTGCTACAGCCCTGGAATCCTTGTCTGGGCTGAAAAACTGCTTTCAACATCCTTTCCCCGGCTGCACCAAACCTGATAAGACATGTGACTCCCAAGCCATTCTGCAGGCAGGAATGGCTTCTCCAAGCAGCTTGCCCCCGTGAGGAGCTCCCGCTCCACCTGCTCTCTCCTGAGGGGCAGGATGGTCTGTGCCTCGTGGTTCTAAGAATTCTTCAGTTGAGATGCGGCTGCTCGTGGGGGCAGAGCCACTGATGTCTGTGCCCACAGTTATGGTGATCCAGATAAATGCTCTGACCCAGATCCCCCCCTCCCCCCCGTGGCGAGCCCTTGGACACTGGTCATCTCCACTCATTTCTTTAGGACAGCTGTCCAGTCCATGTCGCCACCTTTGTCGCCCATGCTGGCAGCTTTTGTAAAGAAGCCAAGAATGGAGGCTTTCTATGCTGGGGTGAGGCGAACTGATTAATAACCGTGGGAGGGGGTGGGGATTCTTAAGCCATCTGTCGCTGAGAGCATCCTTTTGTGGACAATAGGACCGTAATCTCCAAGTGTCCTTCACCACCATAAGCTGGGGGAAATAAACTGTAAAGGCTGCAGGGATAAATCTGAATGGCATATTGTACATGTAGAAATTTGTGGTGTTCACTTTTTATCAGAACTAAATCCGGATTCTGGGGCTGGAGGACAGATAAAGCAGAAGTTGTTAATGGTTACGAAGCAAAGGTAAAAGGAAACTCTTAAAATAAGATTTAATATAGCTATTTAGCTTCTATGCAAACGAGGAGTCTGTCAGATTTTTTTCATGCATCTGTGCCATGGAGATGCTCTGGGGGAAAAATGCTGCTTAGTGTCTCTCACTTGGATTTGTATCTGATGTCATGTACAGAAAATGGGCTCGCATGTCCTGAGGAGGTCCCTAGGTATGCAGAGAAACGATGTCATAGAGAATTGAGTACGGGTGCCAGTTGTCCCCAGAGGGGTGACCATTCCTTTAATTCTTTAAGCAGAAAAAGAAAGGTTTAGACTGAAACCTGCATGTTGATCTTTTTTTTTAATAACCTGAATGGGTTTAAAAAAAAAAAAAGTAAAGTAGCTTTAATGAGCCTCCATTTTCATAGTCGGCCTAATTGTAACCAGTGGCCCTGCAGCCCACCTACGTGGCACCAGTGCATTAGGAACGTGGTTGTCATAGTGCAGACAGCTGTCAGTCCAGTCATCTGGCATCTTGTCAGCTGGAAGGCTCTGTTCCTGGCCTTCCGTTAGCCTGCAGCAGAGCAGGGACTGATGGCTCCCGGGGCCAGAGCGCGGCAGGGCCCTCCGGTGACCTCGGAGCGGGCAGAGGCTTACTTCATGCTCAGCGAGACACACGTGGACACAGGTGTTCCACTGCTTCCTCCGTCTTTGCACGTTGGGAATCCACATACGGCATATAGTTAATTCTCTGTTTACCGCGAGCTTTGATTTTCCAGGCCCCCAGATTCCTCAGTCACCTTGACAACAGGGCATTCACTCTGGCAGTGAAAATAATTTTTTGTCCATAGATGGAATCCCTTTTAAGTAATGACTCGCTGTTTCCTCTGAAGTCTTACAGGGAGAAAGAACCTTGTGTTCATACTGTTTTCCTTCTGCCCAGCAGATGGCTGTCTAAGTCAGTCCTGTCATAAGATCACCACGAATCAGCAGAGAAGTACAGGGGACAAGTTTGGGTGCCTTAGCGCTAGAAACCTGGCTGGGAAGCCTAAATATCAGGACTTTTGTCTGAGAGTGTTTAGCAACACAAAGGGCAGCCAGGGAGATGCAGCCCATCCCTGTCCCCGTCCCTATCCCTGTCCCTGTTCACTCCTCGGTATTTAAAACTGTCAGAGATGCCAAGTAGCTGCTGATGCATTTCTAAGTTGATTAGCTTGTATATTTTCTCAGAGGGAGCCTAATGATTGTCACCCATTTCTCATTTTTATTTTGCTGAAATATTTTTCTTTTATTTATTTATTTATTTATTTATTTATTTATTTTGGCTTCAGCATTCTTGCTCTTGCTATGCTTATTTTTTGAGTTTTGATTCCCTGTGTCACTGTTTTCTTTTGCACACATCTCCCAAGGTTTACACAGTAAACAATGTGAGTGTGATAACCAGAATCCGGACAGAACACCTGACTGAGGAAGAAAAAAAGAGATACAAAGGTAATCCTCCCCTCTCCTCCTTAGTCTCGAGAGAGCCTTTGTTGGCTTCGTTCAGTTTTGGGGTTGACATGATCAGGTCAGGCTAATCCTAGCCCTTCCTTTTTACAGTAAGCCCTTCCTAGTAACTTCTTTTTACAAAACCTCCTTTAGTCTGACCTATTCTTGAAGGTATTACCTGTAGCTGGCTTCAAGGAGCATTAAAGCCATTCAGGGGAAGAAACGAGAAGGCAGAGAACGTAGTTAAGGATATTGAAGACTAGTTCTCACTAGAACGAGTGATTTAGTCCAAACTCTCACCGTGAAAGATTTGGACAGAAGTGGGGCTGTGAGCCAAAGCATTGCCAATACGTGCCCAACGCATTGCCCAGCCCCACCAGTGGCCAGTTGTGTGGCCTTATGAAGTTCCCTGTACCCTCTGTGGCTCGGGCCCCTCAGCAGTGAAATGGGGTGCTTGGGAGGATGAGATGAGCTCCCTCATGCAAACCTTTGGGATGTTCCCTCAGTGAAGCAAGCACACAGTTACTGTTCGCCGCCTCCACTACCCCCACTACTGTCCCCGGGACTCTGGTTGGACAGATGAGGACCCTGCGGCCCTGTCACACTCACTCCTGAATCCAGACTCTTGCTGCTTTTCTGCTTTAGTTCTTGTAACTGTTTTTCATCTAGGTTAGAGATCCTGATAAAAAGTGTCCTATAAGCCATAAATTAGCTGATGGTTGACTGCAGATTTTACCACCCTATCCATAAATGGACTTTCTGATATAGGTAGCTGGGATCCAAAACTTTAAAATAGCATGAGAATCTCTTTCTGTAGTCCTAAGTAAAGTATAATATTAGCCATTGACCCTTTCCCCCTCTGTAGCGGACAGGAACCCCCTGGAGTCTTTGCTGGGAACTGTGGAACATCAGTTTGGTGCTCAAGGGGTAAGTGGAAGCAGCAAGTTCTCAGGTTCAAGAAAGGACATGACTTTTCTGTGCCGCGATGGTATTTACTGAATCCTGAACAGGCCACTGTCTGCTGTGCTGAAGAGTTCTCCCAAGATGGAATTCGAGATGCTCTTTTAGAAGCGAGTTAGATGGATCTTACAGATAAGAATTTTAGAAGAGGGTTGTGACTATAGAAATGGGGTGCTTTCTCATCTGTAAACTTAAACAGGATTCAGGCCTTTATATTTCCACCAAGTGCCTTGACAGACAGTTTCTGACTGTAATATATGAAGTTGGTACAGTGGATGGCAGAGTGTCAGAGAAATGAGATTCCCTTTCCAGTGTCCTGAGCGAGAGCATGACAGATTTTGGAACTTAAACTCCATGTCTTCCGGATCTGCCTAGCTTTCAGATATTTCTCTCTCTGTATAATCAGGAGATAAAAATGCAAAGTGGAGAAATGTTTTGACATGGGGAGACCCATTAGGCTTGCAACTTGGTTTCATGATACCTTTATAGATTTTCAGCACAGTAACTTAAAATAACAGGGAGGGGAAATGACTAGAACTTCCTGATCTGTAGCTGGTTAACATGTCCACTGAGTCCCATAGGCCTCCACTTGTGAGCACCGTTTGGCATTTCTGATTCCCCTGAATTCTGGCTCGACAGGACCTCACCACAGAGTGTGCCACCGCCAACAACCCCACGGCCATCACGCCAGACGAATACTTTAATGAAGAGTTTGATCTGAAAGACCGGGACATTGGGAGGCCGAAGGAGCTGACAATTAGAACGCAAAAGTAAGACTCGGCGGCCATTTTCAGCTTATGGATTCTTGTCTCAGAAGTTCTGTTTCCTGGTGTCCTGTGTCCCCTTCTTTTAAAAATAATTTGAAGTTACTTCACCTGATAAAAGCTAACAGTAGATTGCCCATCTTCATAGTAAGCCCTTCTCCAAATAGAATAGAGAGGGGATGTAAGAATTCCTTATGTGTTTTTGCTGCCAACAAGCTTCAGCTGATCAAATGAAATAATTCCACCAGCGATCAGCTTCTTCATGCTTGCAGGAAATTCAGGCTGCTGCAGGGGGAGGTCACAGTGCAGGTCATTTCTCCTGATCGCCAGGCTGCACAGTGATCTGAATTCTTCACAGGTCCAGCCCTGCCCTTGCTCCACATTAAGAGAAGTACGGTGACTGGGAAGACGGGGCAGTAAGGAGGCTGGTGTAGTCCAGCTGGCGTAGAAGCGGTCCAGTTTCTGTGTCTGGGGGCGACAGCCTCAGCCTTGTTTCGGTCGGTCCCGCAGGTTTAAAGCGATGCTGTGGATGTGCGAGGACTTCCCGCTCTCTCTTGTGGAGCAGGTCATCCCCATCATTGACCTCATGGCCCGAACCAGCGCTCACTTTGCACGGCTGAGAGATTTCATCAAACTGGAATTCCCACCTGGATTTCCTGTCAAAATAGGTACCGTCTCATAAACCACAGGAGCCTCTATAACTTCTGCATCTGTAGCCTTTGTGGGGGACAGAACTGCTTCAGGGCTTTGGAACATGTGAGGCCAAGGTAGCAGACAGTAGGCCTGATGGAAGAGACCACGATTACCCTCTCGCTTACTATGGCGGGAAGAAGTGGCATGGTCCTTGGCTTGTTTGCATGTCAAAATCACATGTCCTGACCACCAGTTCTATTTACCGACGATGCTAACAGATGTAAAAAAGCATAAAAATGTGACACCTTCGTTGTTTCCATGTCAAACCTTAAGGTGAGCATCAGATTAGATAGTTTCTTGAGGAAGACTGTGGACACCATGAGTATGTTCTGGGGCCTGCACTGGAATGTGTAACACTGTATATAACACCTACACCTATGAAGAAATTTCAGGTTTGGACAGTGGCATATTCTTGACACATTCTTCAGGGCGTATTCACTGCGATCTAGGAAAAGTTGCTTAACCTCTCTGAATCTCAGTTTCCCCACCTGTGTATTGAGAAGGGTTGTTATGTTAGTGAAGTGCTACTTATAAAAAGTACTTGGCATGGTACTAGCACTGTAAGCGCTCAGGAAATGACGACTGCTGTTACTATTCTCATAACGTTTATTTATAAAAGCTTTTATTTTGTTAGAAATTCCTTTGTTTCATGTCTTAAATGCACGGATTACATTTGGAAACGTTAATGGCTGTAGCACTGCTGAAGAAACTGGATCTCAAAATGTGGAGGGGACCCAGGCGGATTTAGGTAAAAAAAAGTTGGAGCTTTGTGATTAAAAATACACACACACACACACACACACGTGTGCGTGCATACACACATACATACATTCAGTTATTATAACTAATTATTGTTTGACATTGGAGTATCCTAAGTAGATCTCTTCTCTGAATGAAAGAAAAGTTTAGATTTCGTTTAGAGTCAGTGAAAAAACAACTTGTAAAATATGAGCCCACTTGTATGAAAAGAATAGCATAGTCCTAAGACCCAACTTTACTGAGGTGTATGAATGCTCCCATGAGGTATATGAATGTGACAGTTCAGTGTGTTTTGTAAGAATTTATATATTATTTTTGAGAGGGAGAGAGAGAATGAGTATAAGCAGGAGAGGGGCAGAGAGAGGCGCAGATCCAAAGTGGGCTCTGTGCTGACCGCAGAAAGCCCAGTGTGGGGCCCAAACTCAAGAACTATATCATGACCTGAGTCGAAGTCGACGCTTAACTGACTGAGCCATGAGCCACCCAGGAGCCCTTAGTTTATATATTTTATACTTTATTTATTTTGAGGGAAAGTGAGCAGGGGATAGGTAGAGAGAATCCCAAGTAGGTTCCAGGCTGTCAGTGCAGAGCCTGACAAGAGGCTCGACCTCATGACCCTGGGATCATGACCTGAGCCAAAATCAAGAGTTGGACACTCAACTGAGCCACCCAGGTGCCCCTAGTTCAGTGCATTCTGACAGATATGTGTAACCACCACCATAATCAAGATGTAGAATAATTCTGTTACCCCACAAAATTTCCTCAGGTTCTCTTGCCTTCCATCCAAATTCTTTTGGATGCTACTATAAATGGATTAGTTACTTAATTTTATTTTCTAGTTACTCACTGGTAGTTTGTAGAAACATAACTGAATTTTTTTTTAGTGTTTTTGTCTTTTCTTTTTATTGTGATAAAATAGTGTTCTGTGTATTGGGCTAATTGAGGGATACACAGATATTTTATTATCATTTTTATTTTAGTTTACAGACATTCTTTCATGTGTTTACAATATTTCATAGAAAGGAAAAAATACAAGAGATCTTGATGTGTCCAAGTATACACACATACACATACTGCATTCCTCAAAAGACATACAAGTAAACACTGGTTACCTCTGGACTTTGGAATAAGAGAAAGAGGGTGGAGGGAGAGAGATCTTTATTTTTCTTATGACTATGAGTTAATTTTATTACTAAAAAAAAAAATCAAGCCAAAATAAAAGGCAGTATTTTGGTACTTTTCTCTGTCAAGGTTATTCTTCCTCAGAATCTCTCCCACATAGTAGCAAGCCTTGATTTTAATAATTTTAATCCTCTCATTTTTTAAACTAAAAATGTTTTTATATATTTTAAATTATATTTTTTATTTTTTAAAAATAGTTTTAATGTTTTATTTATTTCTGAGAGAGAGTGAGAGAGAGAGAGACAACATGAACAGAGGAGGGTCAGAGAGAGCGGGAGACAGAGAATCTGAAGCAGGGTCCAGGCTCTGAGCTGTCAGCACAGAGCCCGACGCGGGGCTCGAACCCATGAACAGTGAGATCATGACCTGAGTTGAAGTCAGACACTCAACCGACTGAGCCACCCAGGCACCCCTATAAATTTTAAATTATAAATGGGGGGGTGGCTGGGTGGTTCAGTCAGTTGAATGTCTGACTTCGGCTCAGGTCATGATCTCACAATATGTGGGTTCGAGCCCCGCATCGGGCTCTGTGCTGACAGCTCAGAGCCTGGACCCTGCTTCAGATTCTGTCTCTCTTTCTCTCTGCCCCTCCCCCTCTCATGCTCTGTCTCTCGCTCTCTCTCAAGGGTGAATTAACATTAAATAATTTTTTAAAAAATTTTAAATTATAGACATAAAGTGGAACTTTATTTTACTGATCCAGGTACTGACTGTCACCCTTTGTGTTTCAGCTTCCCAGGTCACAAACTTTGAGGTTGATCAGTCTGTATTTGAAGTTCCGGAGTCTTACCATGTTCAAGACAACGGCAGAAATGTGCATTTACAAGACGAAGATTACGAGATAATGCAGTTTGCCATCCAGCAGAGTTTACTGGAGTCCAGCAGGAGCCAGGTGCCTGTCCCAGAGCAAGCGGCGGGGCCGGGGAGGTTTCCAGTTCTAGCTGACTCACGAGACTCACTCTACCTAATGAGTGTGGCATAGTCACTGCGTCTACAGGGATGTCTTCTGCACCTGGTCTTCCACAGGAGCTTCTCACGTGACACCATCTGCACAGCCCCCTCAGGATCAGTCACAGGCTGTCTCCCGATAGACATTCCTTCTCCTCAGGTTCACCCATGCAGCCAATAATCCTGTAAATGTCAGACGGAGTATGCTAATTTTCTAGTGCTAAAACCGTAGTAGGTCCATGCCAGTTCACACTATCATACTTTTCTGGAATATTGTCCCTGTGTTGGTAGGTCTCCTGAGACGGCATGTGGATTAGAGTCCCAGCTTTCTCCCCGCCAAAGACCAGTCACACTGTGCTGTGGCTGCTCAGTAAGCATGTGATGAAAATGGCAGCTGATTCTTGGTTAAATGTTTGTTTGTTTTTTAAAGTAGTTTACTGTTAAGTTGGTTTCCATTTACACCTAGTGCTCATCCCCACAAGTGCCCTCCTCCATGCCCATCACCCCCCTTCTCCTCCCCCCCACCCCATCAGCCCTCAGTTTGTTCTCAGCATTCAAGAGTCTCTCATGGTTTGCCTCCCTCCTTCTCCCCCATTTCCCCCCTTCTTCTCCCCCACGGTCCTCCGTTAAGTTCCTTCTAATCCTCCTATACGTGCAAACATATGGTATCTGTCCTTCTCTGCCTGACTTATTTCACCAGCATAACACCCTGGAGTTCCATCCACGTTGCTACACATGGCCAGATTTCATTCTTTCTCATTGCCATGTAGTATTCCACTATATAGATAAACCACATCTTCTTGATCCATTCATCAGTTGATGGACACTTAGGCTCTTTCCATGTTTTGGCTATTGTTGAGAGTGCAGCTATGAACATTGGGGTACATGTGCCCCTATGCATCAGCACTCCTGTATCCCTCGGGTAAATTCCTAGCAGTGCTATTGCTGGGTCATAGGGGAGTTCTCTTGTTCATTTTTTGAGGAACCTCCACATTGTTTTCCAGAGGGGCTGCACCAGTTTGCATTCCCACCAACAGTGCAAGAGGGTTCCCATTTCTCCACATCCTCCCTAGCATCTAGAGTCCTCTGATTTGCTCATTTTAGCCACTCTGACAAGTGTGAGGTAGTATCTCAGTGTGGTTTTGATTTGTATTTCCCTGATGAGGAGGGATGCTGAGCATCGTTTCATGTGTCTGTTGGCCATCTGGATGTCCTCTTTGGAGAAGTGTCTGTTCATATCTTCTGCCCATTTCTTCACTGGATTATTTGTTTTTCGGGTGTGGAGTTTGGTGAGTTCCTTATAGATTTTGGACACCAGCCCTTTGTCTGATATGTCATTTGCAACTATCTTTTCCCATTCTGTTGGTTGCCTATTAGTTTTATGGATTGTTTCCTTTGCCGTGCAGAAGCTTTTAATCTTGATGAAGTCCCAATAGTTCATTTTTGCTCTTGATTCCCTTGCCTTTGGGAATGTGTCAAATAAGATTGCTACCATTAAGGTCAAGGAGGTTGTTTCCTGCTTTCTCCTCTAGGGTTTTGATGGTTTCCTGTCTCACGTTCAGGTCCTTTATCCATTTTGAGTTTATTTTTGTGTATGGTGTGAGAAAATGATCAAGTTTCATTCTTCTGCATGTTGCTGTCCAGTTCTCCCAGCACCATAAGTTAAAGAGGCTGTCTTTTTTCCATTGGATACTCTTTCCTGCTTTGTCAAAGATTAGTTGGCCGTACATTTGTGGGTCCAATTCTGAGTTCTCTATTCTATTCCATTTGTCTATGTGTCTGTTTTTGTGCCAATACCATACTGTCTTGATGATGTCAGCTTTGTAGTATAGGCTAAGTCTGGGATTGTGATGCTTCCTGTTTTGGTTTTCTTTCAGTATTACTTTGGCTATTCAGGGTCTTTTGTGTTTCCATACAAATTTTAGGATAGTTTGTTCTAGTTTTGATTAGAATGCTGGTGCAATTTTGATTGGGATTGCATTGAATGTGTAGATTGCTTTGGGTAATAATGACATTTTAACAATATTTATTTTTCCAATCCATGAACATGGAATTTTTTTCCATTTCTTTGTCTTCAATTTCCTTCATAAGTTTTCTATAGTTTTCATCATACAGATCTCCTATATCTTTGGTTAGGTATATTCCTAGGTATTTTATGGTTTTTTGTGCAGTTGTGAATGGAATCAGATTCTTGATTTCTCTTTCTGTTGCTTCATTGTTGGTGTATAAAAATGCAACCAATTTCTGTACATTGATTTTGTACCCTGCAACTTTACTGAATTCTTGGATCAGTTCTAGTAGGCTTCTGGTGGCGTCTGTCGGGTTTTCTATGTAGAGTATCATGTCGTCTGCAAAAAGTGAAAGTTTTACTTCTTTGCCAATTCTGATGCCTTTGATTTCCTTTTGTTGTCTGGTGGCTGATGCTAGGACCTCCAGCACTATGTTAAACAACAGTGGTGAGAGTGGACATCCCTGTCGTGTTCCTGATCTCAGGGGGAAAGCTCTCCATTTTTCTTCGTTGACGATGATGTTAGCTGAGGGCTTCTCATAGATGGCCTTTATGATGTTTAAGTAAGTTCCTTCTATCCCAACTTTTTCGAGGGTCTTTATTAAGAAGGGATGCTGTATTTTGTCAAATGCTTTTTCTGCATCTATCAACAGGATCATATGGTTTTTATCTTTCTTTTGCTAATGTGATGCATTACATTGATTGATTTGCGAATACTGAACCAGCCCTGTAACCCAGGAATGAATTCCACTCGATCATGGTGGATAATTCTTTTTATGTGCTGTTGAATTCGATTTGCAAGTATCTTGTTGAGGATTTTTGCATCTGTATTCATCAAGGATATTGGCCTGTAGTTCTCTTTTTTTTTTGCTGGGTCTCTGGCTTGGGAATCAAAGTGATGCTGGCTTCATAAAATGAGTCCAGAAGTTTTCCTTTGATTTCTATTTTTTGGAATAGCTTGAGAAGAATGGGTATTAATTCTGTTTTAAATGTCTGGTAGAATTCCCCAGGGAAGCCATCTGGCCCAAGGCTCTTTGTTGGGAGATTTTTGATAACTGATTCAATTTCTTCACTAGTTATGGATCTGTTCAGATTTTCTATCTCTTCCCATGTGAATTTTGGTAGTGAGTGTGTGTTTAGGAATTTGTCCATTTCTTCTAAGTTGTCCAGTTTGTTGGCATATAATTTTTCATAGTATTCCCTGATAATTGCTTGTATTTCTGAGGGGTTGGTTGTAATAAGTCCATTTTCATTCATGATTTTGTCTATTTGGGTGCTCTCTCTTTTCTTTTTGAGAAGCCTGGCTAGAGGTTTGTCAATTTTGTTTATTTTTTCAAAAAACCAACTCTTGGTTTCATTGATCTATTCAGCTGTTTCTTTCGATTCTATGTTGTTTATTTCTGCCCTGGTTTTTATTATTTCTCTTCTCCTACTGGGTTTAGGGCATTCTTGTTGCTCTGCCTCTAGTTCCTTTAGGCGAGCTGTTAGATTTTGCACTTGTACTTTTTCTAATTTCTTGAAATAGGCCTGGAGTGCAATGTACTTTCCTCTTAGGACTGCCTTTGCCACATCCCATGGAGTTTGGATCGTTGTATTTTCATTTTCATTTGTTTCCATATATTTTTAAGTTTCTTCTCTAATTGCCTGATTGGCCCATTCGTTCTTTAGTAGGGTGTTCTTTAACCTCCATGTTTTTGGAGGTTATCCAGACTTCTTCCTGTTATTGATTTCAAGTTTCAAAGCATTATGATCTGAAAGTGTGCATGGTATGATCTCAATTCTCTTATATTTACTGAGGGCTGCTTTATGTCCCAGTATGTGATCTGTCTTGGAGAATGGTTAAGTGTTGTTTTTTACTCCAGTGTTTCATTCCATCATGAGAGGTATAATCCCAAACTCGGTTAGAGTGTCTAGCTAAGGGGAGGGCAGAGCAGCACAAGCACACTTGCCCTCTGCCTTTCCAGGGGAGTCTTCCCCCAGGTCTCCCCTGCCCGTGACAGTCCAGGGCTTGTGGTCCCCTCTGCTGTCATCAAGTCCTTCCATCCCTGCCCTCCTGTGGCTCTCCTTGACACTGCAGGGGTCGGGCCATTTCTGTTTCCACTTGTGTCCTAGGTTCCTGCTATCTGTCTTTCTGTTCATTGGTCTCTTGTTTCCTTCCATCATTCATCCATCGTGTTAGCAGAGTGGGAATTCCTTGGGGAAGCGGCCCCAGCACCCACACTCACAGCTCAGCTAGGCTTTGAAAGGGGCCCCCACCCTCCAGCGTCAAAGCTCAGATTTTTGGGATTCTGGTTTTAATGCTTGAGACTCAGAGGCTGGGCAATGTGAGCCCTACCCACCTCCAGTTCCCATGGCTCCTTTCTTAGGACCATTCAGTTGCTGCTGGGCCAAGGGCCACACCCAGGGCCAGCACAGTCCCTCTGGGAGGCCTCCTGGCAGAGGATCCAGTGCCTGGACATCACGGTCAGTCCAGTACACCCTCCTTTCCCTCCATAAGTGAGCTTATTTTTTCCCTTAATACCTGCATAAACCTTGTTGATCATAAATTTTGCAAAGGGGAGTAGCCAGAGTCAAAGATGACAAGTATTGAATTATGTAGTGTCATCTTGCTTAAAGGAATTACCTCTTTTGTTCATTTAAACATTGCCCAATGCTATTTTTTTTTTAAATTTTTAACATTTTTTTTTTTTCCTGAGAGAGACAGCGTGAGCAAGAGAGGGCCAGAGAGAGGGAGACACAGAATCCGAAGCAGGCTTTAGGCTCTGAGCTGTCAGCCCAGAGCCCAATGCGGGGCTCAAACCCACGAACCGTGAGATCATGACCTGAGCCAAAGTCGGCTCCCCAACCAACTGAGCCCCCCAGGCACCCCTGCCCAATGCTGTTTTTGATCGATTGTTTTGTGTCAAGAATGAGAGGCTGTGGGTGTTAATTACAGTAGCAGATCACATACCCCCTGACATTTAGGTGATGTTTCTGAGATAACTCAACTCCCTATTCATTTTTCCGCACAGTGCTACCAATGGTGGGCATGTAAACATTTCCAATTTTGTTCTTGCCGCTTCCATTTCCTTATCGGTTGGACACCTGTTTCTTCTAGGAGGTATTCATGTCCATCACATCTGTTTTTTGTAGGAACTTTCAGGACCAGCTTCGAATGGAGGGATCAGCCAGACAGATGCCTACGACGCCCAGTATGAGAGGTGACTGGCATGACACTCAAAGGTCACAGCGAGGTGGACACAGGCACCCTGCCCGGCATGGGAGCCTTCAGAGTTGGCTCTCCTGCCTCCTCTTGTGGCAGTTACTCGCTAAAAATAGCTCTACACTCTTGATAGCCTTGTTTCCAGGAACGGTTGATAGAGTTGTTGGCTAGTCCCAGGCCAGTGCCATTAGCAGAAAGGCACCTGAGAAATGGCTTTTTGATGGCTCTGATCTGCAAAGAATGTATGGTCACACAGGGTCTTAGATCCCTTCAGTGGGAAGTTTGTACACTGTTAGGAATGCTGAGGCTTTGGGGGAACAGCTACTGAGATGAGTAGATGATCTTTTAAAGGAGGAGGTTGTAGAGACTGGAAAGATTTAGTTTATGAAGTATTTTCACATACTCTAGGCATAAATGAAAGCCTGTTGAGGAAGAACTTGGGTTTTGCTTTAAAAGAGATCTGGGTTCTATTGCCAGCCCCCTCACTTAGCAGCTGGGTGGACTTGGGTGGGTGTCTTTGCCTTTCTGAGCCT
The DNA here is from genome assembly GCF_003009895.1 of Hyaena hyaena. NCBI lineage: Eukaryota > Metazoa > Chordata > Mammalia > Carnivora > Hyaenidae > Hyaena > Hyaena hyaena. Next base: position 15,128,548 of record NW_024080632.1, read on the forward strand.
CGGGTTTCTCACCTGCACACGGCACCCACGGCTGCAGAGTTCCGTGGGATTGAATGGCGCGGTGCACTGGGAGGGCCGATAAGGTGCCGGGCCTGGGGTGCTCAGTGTGCAGTTAACTATAGATGCCGCCGCTGATCGGTTTCTTTTCCCCCCTTTCTTGCTTCTACCGCAGGGCCATCCAGGAGAGCCTCCTTGCCAGCTCAGAAGGCCTGTGCCCTGGTGCCTCGAGTGAGACCAGCCGTTTTGACAGCGACCTGCAGCTGGCCATGGAGCTCTCTGCCAAAGAGCTGGAGGAGCGGGAGCTCCGGCTGCGGGAGGAGGAGGCGGAGCTCCAGCAGGTCTTGCAGCTGTCCCTCACGGACAAGTAGCCCCTCCTGCCCCCGCCGGCCCCCAGCTGCGCGGAGCAGAGGTTCCGGGCTGCACTGCAGGGTGGCGCGTCACTAGGGCCTGGGGCCGCAGGTTTGCGGCAGGCGGCAGCTGCCCTTTCTTTACTCAGAGGTGCAAGACCAGGGACTCCGGGGCCCATCCACCACCCTCCCCCAGGACGGGGGCTGGGGACCGGCAGGCCCCGCCTCCAGGCTAAGGGGAGGAGAGGGTCGTCACTTTCCATTAGCTGTATTGGCTTGCAGGTCACGTTTTTTTACTACCAGCTTTAGACAACACCCCCAACCCCGCGAGTTTGTAGATCAATTTTTACCAAGGAGTGATAACCAAAAGTTATTGCAGAGTCAGGGTGCTTTTATACATGAGAGCAGCAGCCTTTTTAGAGCATGGTTTACGAGAATTTATGAGACACTTCTTTACAGTTCACCAAAGAAACGGATACTCTGTGCCGACCTACTCTTTTGTTTTTACCTTTATACAGGGTTTCTAGGACACTTAGCGCTGTTTTTCCTCCATCTCCACCTTCTTCCATTCCTTCCTCCCCCAGCTACAGTTAAAGAGGAGACATGTACAGGATGTGTGTTAGATTAGGGTTAACCCTTTGCATCACATTAGGATATACAAATGACCACGGATGTTGCCTTCGCCTTAAAAATTACCAATAGTTCCAAACCACCTCGCTCCGCCTACGGAGGGTCTGAGCTGAATTTGTAAAGGTGGTTCCTTTGAGAGCAGGATCTTCCAGGCTCAATCCAAGGCAGCTAATCCTGGCCCTGAAGGAGCAGCGAGGAGAGCCCGAGGCCTGTTCTCGAATGGGGCGGGCCAGCCACCAGCGGGACTGCACGAGCCGAAGCAGGTGTGTTCGCGCCATCCCTCGTGGAAGCTTTCCACACAGAGGCCTAGGATGGCCCCACCGCGGGCCTGGGCTCGCTACAGAGGAAGGGGTAGACCTGCAGTTAGGAGAGGAGCTCTGGGTCCCCAAGGGAAGATGACTCTGCATCGCTTTTTAGAGTTCAAATCAGCATCTTTCTGGATAAATATATTTTTTAACAGAATCTTTTTATTATTTTTAAAAGATATAAAGACAACTCCTCCCATCAGTAGCAATACAAGGTTATACATTTTAACCAGATTTTCTCAGGCCTTTTTGGATACCTTTAGTAGTGAACGATTTTATCTGACCCTTCTGTAAATAACCATCGCACGACACACCGGAAGAAGCCCGCGGCACAGAGCCGGGGGTGCCCTCCCTCCGGCCCCCTCTTCATCCCCAAAGGCTGCACTGAAACCCCCCGGTAAACAATAGCCTCCTGCGCTGTGCATCTCTTTCTGATCTGTTGCGCTCCCCTAGGGATAGGAAGGGAACAGACCACTGGTGCAGTGATGTCTGTGTCCTAGGGGAGCGTTGCCAGTAAAACGTCCCGAGTCACCAAGAGCCGTGCTTCTGATCGCACATAACCATCTGCCTTGTTTTGTCACGGTCCAACCCAAACTTTCTCCACACACGAGGCCAGTATACCACGGCAGCACACGCGTTTCAAAATCGCAGCTGGCACCCTGTTCACCCAGCGTGCGCCCTGAGTGAAGGCGCTTCTTGGGAATGGCTGCATTTAGGCCACGGCGTTTCCCCACTGAGGTGAATCGTCACCACTTTCCGTGTTTGCATTCCATTGTTCTGCTTCCTGAGGTCTTGGGCTCCCCAGGAAGTCAGTTGAAAAGGGACTGAGCATTGTGTCCACCGGCTGCAGCGTGTTTCATGTATGTGTCCACTCTCTTAAAACGCAAATAAAGATTGCTTCCCGAGAGGGCGCTCGCACAGTACCCTAGGCCGTCTCGGAGCCTTCTTTCCTTCGCACAGGGTTTCTCTGGCCACTCCCCACATGGCCGTTACCTACATGGCCAGAGCACGAGGATGTCTTGCGATACTCAGCGCATGTGACAAAGGTGACCTGCTCCCGCCAGCCTCCCACTCCGGCCAGACGTCCACTGCCCAACGCTGCTCGTTTCAGACGGTAACTAAAAGCCAGTCAGTGCCAGGGCTGCGCCAGACCCCAGGCATCCTGCGGGAGGAGGGCTGGCTCTGGACAAGAGCGGGAAGCCAGGCCAGCGTCAGCTCGCTCATGTGACTGAATGAACACACTCTCCCCTGGAAGCTGAAGTGCTGGTGAGGGTGTTCTCACAAGTTGAGGTGAGGGTTAGGGCTTCCAGATTTATCCTACACCCAATTATGTTGGGATTATAACAAAAACAGGGCAGCGACCAGTAAAAAAATGTTTGGGTTCCAGAAACAAGGCTTTGCTGTTTCCCAGAAGATGTGAGGGAGCTGCTCTGCTTTTAGGGGTAAAATAATACTGAGCCAGTGTGGGGGCAAAGTGGGAGGACAGCACAAAGAAAACTCAGTCGTCGTCAGTCAAGAGATGCAGTAACTGTGGGTTATTTAATTAGAAAACTAAGGGTTTCTTTACCTCTAGGTTCAGTAAAGCTTAGAGGGCCCAGCTGAGCAGCTTCGGCCTGTAAGACAGTGCTAGAACTGAGGACCACAAAGGTCTCGACACTGCTCCGGGAGCACGCTCAGCCACCACGTATAACGTGAGGGATCGGTCAGGGAAGCTAAGTTGTAAGTTATGACAGGAGACAGAGGCTACCGTAACCACTTTCCTGCTGAACCCAGAAGGCGTCAGAGACCAAGTGCATGACAGCATCTCCACGGGACTATTTGCAGTGCCGGGAAGGGCCTCAGAGTCCACACAGGACCGGCTGTGTCTGGAAATGTGTGGACTTAAGACTGAGGGCCAGCCAGAAAAAATGTAATATACCCCTAAGACTTCCAGAGCCCCTAAGTCCCAAGCAGTGCTTGCAGATTTCTTCATCTCCATTTTAAAGGAAGTTAAGATTAGGGGTGCCCGGGTGGCTCAGCTAAGCGTCCAACGTCAGCTCAGGTCATGATCTCATGGTTCGTGGGTTTGAGCTCCATGTCGGGCTCTGTGCTGACAGCTCAGAGCCTGGAGGATTCGGGGTCTCCCTCTCTCTTGGCCCCTCCCCACTCGTGCTCACTTGCTCTCAAAAATGAACAAAAAATGTTTAAAGAAAGGAAATTAAGATTAATGCTTACTAAGAGAAATCATTTTTATGATTAATATAAAGGAAGAGAATATTCGTCTGAGTATACAGTAGGTGTTTAGGGCACCGTTCAATTTGGAGGTCTGGGCTACTGCCCCACCCCGTATTCCCAGAGATGGAGGTAAAGAAAGTAATTCCACTTGAAAGGACTAGTGGTTAGTCTCTGATGCATAAATGTTTTCAGTAAAATTCACTCCCCCCCAGAATTGAGGTTTGTATTCTTCCTCCTCTCTGTAAAAAGCCTCTTTCTATAAAGATTATTTTTTGTCTGACTTTAGCCTGCAGTCTCACACTGAACAGACGGTAATGTGGGAATGAAGGTGCAGGCTGGGTTTTGGGTTTGTATATGGGAGAACTATTGCAAGATTGTTTCAGAAAGCTGGAACATGATCCTACTGTAACCTGGCTGGTGATAACTGAGCAAACAGCAAGTTACCAGACTTACAGGCCTTCCTGTTGTTTTTTTTTTTAATTTTAGAGACAGAATGTGCAAGCAGAGAAGGGGCAGACAGGGAGAGACAGAATCCCAAGCAGGCTCTGTGCCGCCAGTGCAGAGCCCAACATGGGGCTCAAACCCACGAACCGTGAGATCACGACCGGAGCCGAGATCAAGAGTCGGACGCTTAACCACCTGAGCCCCCCAGGGACCCTGGGCCTACCAACTTTTTACTATTTCCCTTTAAAATCCAAAAATTAGTTATGCATTTTTAGGCATCAAAATAGCGTATCAAAACACAGCGTTCCAGACAAGGTGGGGATGTGCACTCCTGGGACTTCACTGTCAGTGCCAGTCTCAGAATCTCATGCCCTCCTCCCCACTGCAGTCAATCAATCACCACGGTCTTTTATGGCACAGGCCAAATGTGGTGACCCCGCCTTTACTTACACTGGTTTCACAGCATTTGATCTTCCCCATAATTTATAAGAAGATAAAGTGTGTATACATCACTTTACAGATGAAAAAAACTGAGGCTCTGGAGACGTTAAGCCTGTTTGTAATTAGAGCTGGGACATGAGTCCAGGTCTTTCTGACCCCTGGCCCAGCCTGAGAGATTACTTCCGGCCCAGTCTTCTGAGATAATACCTTCGCTTGGGGCAGCTGTCTTATTTCACATATAAACTTACAATTCACCTAAAAGTACCTACTCGGTGCTTCCCTGAGTAGATCGGAATCAAACACCCACCAGCATTTTAGACGCTTAGGAAATCATTACTAGGAGGAAAACAGCATGTGAGATTTTTTTCTTTAATTTTAATTGACGCTTTGCTCAAAAGCACAGAATAGTGAACATTTCATGGCTCAATGTCAGGGTTACAAACAAAATCCTTAAGTCAAACAGTTACAGTATCCCACGTTAGCTATTTCACATTTAGTGCGGATCATTAAAAAACATCAGTGCTGTGACTGAACGGAAGTACAAGATAAGCATTTCAATTTAATAACAAAAAAATTAAACTTAGCACCCTTAAAATAAATACTGACAACCACTTTGTAGTACACAAGTATTTCAGGAGGAAAAAAAATCCAGTTCAGCAGTGCAAAACAGCAGCGTTTCCGAGGTTAAAATTAAATTTGTGCAAACACACCCGCCCGCCACTCTGCCTCCTACAATGAACACACGCTTGTTGGTTAAGAACCTCCTCACCCAGGGCTAAAGACTTCCTGCCGAGTTTCTTTTAGGTTCCAAATCTGAAAAGCTGCCACTGCCTAGAAGGACTTAAGTGCAGCCCAAGGGAGATCCATGTGTGGGGTGGGATGGAGCTCTTGTTCAGGGAGGCCAACCAGCAACCTTCCCAGCCTGACTCCAAGCCTCCCAGCCGAAGGGTGCGTGAGGTCATGGGCCTATGTGATGTGACCCTGACCTGAACGAGGGCATGTGTGTGCAGAGCCGGATGCCGCATGAGGAGCCGACGTTCCCCCCAGCGGACACGGCTTTGCAACCAGAGCATTCTAGGCCAGCTCAGTATTATTAAAAACATATGTGATTCTTAACCCTACTGTGACCAAATGGCTCTTAAGGAGGGAATGTCTACACATTAAGTCTACTTCTCATGAATATTTTCAAACATTCAGTCCTTTCCCGTGTGGTTTTTACACTGTTCACATAGTCACTGTTCCCCATCTTCACACGGACACCTGGAGCTTCAGGTCTTCCTTGTGACAAGCGTGAGTGCAGCCAGATACAAAAACAAACACTGAGCAGCAGACCCAATTATTTGCATTACAGTGTTAGGAAAAAAAATAACTGCCAGTTGTTTTTTCTCTATCATTTCACATTTTACCCACTGTCCAGACCGAAGGTCATCTCCAAGCAGGAAGGTTCTGATTCCCACTTCTCCAATGACCCACGTGCAACACAATTTGCTCTTTTCCCAAATACTCGTGGAAGAACTGGTTTGCTCGGCCGTCACCGACGCCGAATGGGTTTATAGACGCAAAACGCCAGCAGGATCACGGTCACCAGCAGGATGCTGAAAATGGTTCCCATCAACACTGCAAAAGGAAAACAGGTTACCTCCTAACGGCCGCTCCAGGTTCTGTGGCTCATCCGTTCGCTGACAATTTATCAAATGCCATTCAGTGCCACTCAGTGCCAGGCACTGCGCCGGGGGTGTGGGAACAGCCACCAACAGATTCTCTCTTGGGATGTTTCAGCGCATGGGGGGCAGAAACTGTAAATAAGAGCATTTCACGTAGCCTGAAGGAATGTGATAGTGATGGGGAGGCTGGGTAACAGCAGGGAGGGAAGGAGGGAGAGCACCTGAGAAGGTGACCTGATGAAGGAAGGAGCCGGCCATGCAAAGACCTGCAGGGAGAGCACTGCGGCCCCGAGGGCTAGCAAAGGAAGGCCCTGCGGGCCAGACAACCCCAGAAAGCCAATGAGCAGAAGAAGCCAAGCATGCTGAGGAGGGAGGAAAACAAGCAGGAAACGAAGCGAGAGGAAGGCTGGAGTCAGTTCATGCAGCGCTTTGTGGACCACGAAGGCAACAGGGGATCTGCGGTGACTTGGAGGACCGCACACAAAGAATGACATGATCTGATTCAGTTGGGAAAATAGATCCCTCTGGCCGCTGTACGCAGAACTATCTGAGTACAGCGCACAAGAACAGAAGCAGAGAGCCCAACCACATTTTTAATTAAAAAATTTTCTAATGTTTTTTTTATTTTTGAGAGAGAGAGAGAGACAGAGAGAGAGTGCGCGCGTGCGCATGAGCGCAAGCAGGAGAGGGGCAGAGAGTGAGGGAGACACAGAACCCGAAGCAGGCTCCAGGCTCTGAGCTCAAACTCACGAACCATGAGATCATGACCTGAGACAAAGTCCGTCACTTAACTGACTGAGCCACCCAGGTGCTCCTCACTTTTTTTAAATGTTTATTTATTTTTGAGAGAGAGAGAGAGAGAGAGAGATGGTAAGGGTAGGGAAGGTGCGGGGGTGGGGGCAGAGGGGAGGGCAGACAGAGGATCTGAAGCAGGCTCAGTGCTGACAGCCGAGAGCCCAATGTGGGGCTCGAACTCATAAACCATGAGATCATGACCTGAGCTGAAGTTGACGCTTAACCAACTGAGCCACCCAGGTGCCCCCCAACCACATTAAAGCCATTCATAAAAACTGGGGGATTGAAAAAAAGAGTGAAGCATTTCAATCTAGATGAGTCTTGACGATGCCCTCTGAGCCAAGAAGGAATGAACTAACTTCACAAGCCTATTACATTCTGGAGAATAAATTTCACATCTAAAACCTCCAAGAGTTCAGGTGAGAAATGGCGCCTCCAACTCATCACTTGGGTTGAGCATCGGTGCAGTACTAGACATAAGAACGGGCTTTAACATAACCCAGGGCGCCTGGGTGGCTCAGTTGGTTAAGTGTCCAATTCTTGGTTTCAGCTCAGGTCTCAATCTCATGGTTTGTGGGATCGAGCCCTGGGTCAGGCTCTGTGGGGACAGTGCAAAGCCTGCTTGGGATTCTCTCTCTCTCCCTCTCTCTCTCTGCCCCTCCGTCATGTTCTTGCTCTCTCTCTAAATAAAGAAAAATTAAAAAAAAAAAAAAAAAAAAGAACATAACCAGCAACCCAAGGAAGGGAAAGGCAATCCCATCAGACTACCTTAGAGCTCTTTGGAGAGTTCAGAATGTCACCTTCACCGAGCAAACATACATTTGTTTTTAAGTACGTGGGCCCATGCCAGGCTCCAGTTGGGAGCCTGACCGTGGTTGTTCTCCAGTGTGGCTACTGAAAAACAAGATTTGACCACAGTTTTATTTAAATAAAATATTTATTTTGTGACCCCTACAAAAATGCTCCCGCACTAAACCCAGTTATTATTTAAAAACTGTGTGTATGTGTGTATGTGTGTGTGTGTATGTGTGTGTAAGGGGAAGAAAAGACACAGGTGACAAAGACAACCTACAACTTATACAAGCTTAACGTCATATCTCCAAAACAAGCCTTGTTTCCTAAATACCTGCCCTTATTTTCAAAGTCCTGACTTCCATGAATTTCTAAGATTCTGACTGCAACTGAACCCAAGGTTGCCTTATCCTATTTAAGCCATTTTCTTGCATTTTACATGTTGGAAGCGCTCTGGGTAAAAACCGGAAGTGGAGACTAGGATCTCAAAAACGGTTTTAAAATTATGAACTGTTAGTTACACGATATCCATTTGGACGGCGATCCATTTGGGGCCTGACAAATTCTCTTCTTCATCTCTTTACGTCTCTCACACTTTACATGTGGTATTAGCCACTTGAATGGCAGGCTGAGGCAGAATCTAGGGCTATTGAGGTCCGTTCTTATGGTCTACTTCCCATTGGCGAGCTTCATTTCCTACATCTATCAAATGTGGCAAATAAAACCCACCCCACCAGAGTTCTTGAAACCTAACTCTGGTAGCCTATGAAAAGCACTCAACGACAGTGTGAACGTATAACATGCACATGGTAAATGAAAACCGTTATTATGCCTCAAACAGACAACACAGCACAGTGGTCAAGAATCTGGGTTTGGGGTCAGACTTGGTTCCCAGATGGGAATCCCAATGTAGATCATGGACAGGCTGTGTGATCTTACAGAAGTTACACAATCTCTCTGTGTCTGTCTCCTCCTCTGAAAAGATGGGAGACGAAAATTCCCACTGCACAGGACTGTTTAGGGGAGTGTTTCTCAGACCATCTGTGGTAAAGGACTAGTTTTGTTAACTTTTAGCCTGTTCCAGTCCATTACTATGTGCATGATTAATTAGCAGCTCCCTTGACCTGCAAAGCATTACAACTCAGGGACACCAGGTCTCTACTTGCTTGGATGCTGCAACAACGTCAAATTTTTAAATCCCTTAAAACTTAATTTCCATAGTCCTCTCTTTGTGGATAAGTAGTCTGCAGACCACTCTCTGAACAGTACTGTTCTACAGAAGTGCTTCTCAACCAGGGGAGTTTTGCCCTCGTTGCCATCTGGTAATGTCCACAGATATTCTCATTATTCTCATTGGGAGCCGGGTGTGCTCTAGCAGCTAGCATCTAGTGGGCAGAGGCTGGGGATGCCATTCAACATCTTTTTTTTCTAATGTTGTTTTTTAATTTTTAATATTTTTAAATTTATTTTGAGAGTGAACGAGAGAGCAAGTGTACAAGTGGGGGAGGGGCCAAGAGAGAGGAGGGGAGAGAGAGAATCCCAGGCAGGCTCCACCCTGTCAGCAGAGAGCCCAGACGCGGGGCTCAAACTCATGAACCATGAGATCATGACCTGAGCAGAAGTCAGGTGCTTAACTGACTGAGTCCCCCTCCCCCCCGCCCCCGGCCCTCCTAATAGTGCTCAGGATAGTGTACCTCGCCTCCCCCAAGCCCCACCAAAAAGCATCTGGTCCCAACATGTCTGTAGTACCAAGATGGAGAAACTCTTTCCTAAAGGATTAAGCCACAGAGCAGAGCACATGGAAATCACTCGGCAGAGTGCTAGGTACACAGTAAGTGGTTCAATAGGAGTTCATGTGGAGTCAAGATAATCCAAAAATGATTCATTGTGGCATCAGATGCATCAATGAGGTATGGTGGAAAAGGAAGACTTTGAAGAAGTCGGCCAGGCTTTAAGCTCCAGGACCCCTTTCAAAGCCAGACACACCATGAGTATGTAAGTATGTATGTATGTATGTATGTATGTGTGTGTGTGTGTGTACACGTGTCTTTTAGAGCTCCTCCCAAAAGGTAGGTTTCAAGCTCCACAAAACCTAGGTTCTAGTACGGGTTTCTCCTGCTCTCTGATCTCTGAAGGCAGTATGCCTATGAAATCTTCAGTAAGTAGAAATGGTGCGAAGTGAAAAAGCAATTACCATTAATTTACACGGAATCATTTCTGAACTTCCCAGTCCCCAAAAATAACATGTCTTAAGGCTTTTCTGATACCTCAAGACACATCTCAAAGCTCTAACGGCTTGATGCTAAAATGCGGGGCGTAGTTCCAGGGAGGGAGTTTGGTGGTGCCACTTTCGTTGCTCAGAGGTGTGTATTGCAGAAAATCTGCCGAATGCTATTTTCTTCTTCTCTTTCTTAAAAAAAATTTTTAAATATTTTTATTTCTAGGAGAGAGAGAGAGAGAGAGCGTGAGCAGGGGAGGGTCAGAGAGAGAGGGAGATACAGACTCTGAAATAGGCTCCGGGCTCTGAGCTGGCAGTCAGCACAGAGCCCGACGCGGGGCTCGAACCCACGAACCGCCAGATCATGACCTAAGCGAAAGTCGGACGCTTAACCGACTAAGCCACCCAGGCGCCCCTTTTTCTTAAAATTTTGAAAACATTTATTCATTTTTTTGAGAGAGAGACACAGTGTGAGGGGGGGAGTGGGGGATCAGAGAGAGAGGGAGACACAGAATCCGAAGCAGCTCCAGTCTCTGAGCTGTCAGCAAAGAGCCCGACGCAAGGCTCGAAACCACGAACCTTCAGATCATGACCTGAGCCGAAGTCCACCGCTTAACCGACTGCGCCACCCAGGCGCCCCACGCTATTTTCACTTTTTGCATTTTTTTTTTCCATAAAAGGGAAAAATCCTCTTCGGATTTCTTTAGGTTAGCGGAAAACAGATACTAATTTGGGTCTTTTCCTAAGAGTGAAGGGGCATAACGAGAACGTTAGAAATGCAGGGGGATATCACTACTGGCTTCCAATACCGCTACCCTAGCTGTGTAAACGTGGGCAGTTAACTTCATCTCTTTGAGTTTCACTTTGGTCCGTAAAACAGGGCTGCAATCCTCCTTATCTTCCTCATTAAGCCACCCTTGTTGCCTAGCCTGGGCCTGCGCAGCCAGAGAAGTGGGGGCCCGACTTCCAGGCCATTCACGCAACCAGCACACAAGGAGAGCGTACTGGATACGCTGCCAGGCGCCGAGCCTTTCCAGAGGGCTGCACCTGCACACCCGCCCTCCCTCGTCCCCGCCGGCCCTCTGCCGCTCACCCAGGTTCTGCCCACGCAGCACGGCGTACGGCCGGCTCCGCTCCGGCGGCTCCACGGGGCTCGGGGCCTCCGCCTGCCCCGCCAGGAGGCTGCCCACTCCGAAGCACAGCCACCGCCACACACGACGCAGCATCTTTCCCAGGCTCGCGGCGGCGGAGCGCTCACTTCCGCCGCCAGCCTCGCCTCCGTCCCCGCCCGCGCGCCTCCTTCCGCCCCTGCTCCCTCCCCACCCGGCGCGCGTCGTTGCCAGGGTAACCATACATCCAGGGCGAAGCGTCGCTCTGTCGTAAGGGGTTCCTATGGGATTAGCATAACTGCTTGGCGAACGTTTCCGCCCGAGGCCAATTTTCAGAGGGATCACAGGTCCGTCTGGGGCAATTCCACCTCGATCACCGTTCCGCCGTGACCAACGTTCCCCTTTTTTGTGCGCTCCACGCGGGCCTCTTTCCATAGAGGTCTCCTGGGTCCGTTGTGGGTCTATCGAAGGTTTTTTTGTTTTTGGTTGTTGTTGTTGTTGTTGTTTTAACGAATCTGTGCATTTTCTTTTTCGATCTTCGTTACAGGTCCAAGAAATAGACACTGTATTGTCATCTGACGATTGCCACCTTCTCAAGAAGTCCTTACCTGGACATGCTTTTCTAAAATTGCAACTCTCCCACTCCCTCAACATACATACACTCCCTTACCTTGTTCCCTGTCTCACCCCCATCCCTCTTAACTCATCACCACTTATCTTATACATTCAGTGTACATTTTATTATTTTCTGAGTATCTGCTATCCCTCCTGGGATGTCAGGTCCCTGAAAGCAGCGGTTTCATTCTTGCTCGCCGCTCTGTCCCAGAGCCTCGAATAGTAACATGGTACCTTCGGTGAATGCTTGATGAATAAATGGGGACACAGAGCTTAGTTAAGTGTTTGGCTTTGTAGGTGGGGTGGCTTTACCACTGCAGGCACTGCCTGGCCTCATTTTTAAGGCTTGATTTGTAGTGGGGGTTACACTGTTTACCTTACAATGGATGTGGGCTGCAAAGAGATGGAAAAGCATTCTGCTAACTCTCTTTGGTCCTATCCTGTGAAAATTAATAAAGAGAGACCTTGTTAAAATGGACTCCGCATGCTAGAAGGGAGAGGCACACCACTCAATGTTACTTATAGGAAGAACTGTCAATTACAGACCCAACAGAAGAATCCTCAAGGGGAAAGACTCATCAATTCCTGGCCCCAGCAAGAAAAGATGTACATTGCATCTCCCACAAGAAATTGACTACCCTTTGCAACCCAGACAATGAGAAACTGGCACCAACCTAAATTCTTGCTTTTCTCCAATGGACTTTCCTTCAAAATAACTCCCTCCCAACTTTGTTCCTCTTGGCCATGAAATAAGTTCCTCTTCTTTGTTTGTTGGACTTGTCTATGGTCTTGCCATAGCTTGCATATCCTGAATTGCAATTCTCTGTTAATCCCAAATAAACTCATTTTTGCTGGTAAAATATCTGATTATTTTATTCTTAAGCTTAACAGTCCAAATTCAGGAGATCCCAAAGGGGAGTGTCTTCATTTACTTAAAAAAAAAAAAAAAAAAAAACAATAATAGGTGCCTCTCACTCGCCTGACCTCATGTAATTTTCACATTAGTTAGAAAGGCAGATATTCACCAATCATACAGAGGTTTTATAATTCAAAATTGTGATAGATACCATAAGAAGAAATAATAACAAAAATAATTTTGAGTTTAGGCATCAGCAAGGTGTATTGCCATTAAGGTGGTAGATTTCCTTTGTAGATATCTGCTCTGGGAACTACTGGAATATAGGGCATGCAACAAATCTCTGCCTGAAAGAAGGAAAGAAAAAGCTTCTCTTTAGGCAAGATCAGGGAACTGACTCATTTTTTATGAAAGGTCAATTAGCCCATCCTAATATCCATGGGTTCCTGATGTCTTTAAAAGTAGAAAGAGGTGGTACAGCATAGTGACAACGCTTCCAATTCCAGTCTTGTTTTCCACTAGATCATCTCTCTGGATCTCAGCGCTTGAGATATAGGGATGAGATAAAAAGAGAGTTCGCTTCTGAGTTGCTAGAAGATTGAATGAGATAATACATGCAACTGACATCGTACATTTTAAGTGATTGAGATGTTGACTGTTACTATTCTCGAAAATATGTCTTGGAAAAGTAGGTTTAAAATGGACCCTGGGGGGCCTGGGTGGCTCATTCGGTGAAGCATCTGACTCCTGGTTTCAGCTCAGGTCATGATCTCATGGTTCGAGAGACACAGAAACTGACAGCACGGAGCCTGCTTGGGATTCTCTCTCTCTCCCTTCCCCACCCATACTTTATCTCTCTCTCTCAAAATAAATAAACTTAAAAAATTATTTTTAAAAATTAAATGGACCCTAAAAATCATTGTAGTCTAACAGTTTGTGGGTTATTGGAATTCCTCGCTTGGTCTTCTTTCTTTGGCTGCCTATGGTTTAACCATTTCAATTTAAACTTACACTCCCTTCAAAAAAAGGAATGAGAAAAACAAAAAATTGTTTACTGAGAACGTATTGTGTGTAATTATGCCCCGGGCAATTTGACTTCCTTTTTGTTCCCTTTGCCTGTACTGCTTTTCCCTGTGATGTGCATGGCAGGCAACTGTCCACCATTGAGACCTCTGCCCAAATGTTCATTCCTCAGAGTGCCCTTTCTGGAGCCCCCAACACAGCCTCCACACTCACTCTTCTTCAAGCCTGTCTTCTCTTCTGTATAGTTGTCATTGCTATCCTTTTTAATGATTATTTATTTATTTTTGAGAGAGAGAGAGAAAGAGAGACAGAGTGCACAGGTTGAGGGGCAGAGAGAGAGGGAGACACAGAATCCGAAGCAGACTCCTGGCTCTGAGTTGTCAGCACAGAGCTTGACACGGGGCTTGAACTTAGGAACCAGAGGTCGTGACCTGAGCCAAAGTCCGTCGCTTAACCGACGAGCCACCCAGGAGGCCCAGTTGTCATCACTCTCTTAAGCGATTTTCTTCTTTCATTTATTCCCATCGCTGCCTGTCTTCCCCCTAAACCGTGAACTCCATGAAGGCAGGGCAACGTCTAGTCTGTTCACCACTCTGCCTTTGGTGCCTGGAACAGTCCCTTGAACAGAAAAGTTTTCTCCAAAGGTTTATTGACTGGATGTGGAGCAATAATGTTGAGTAAGCAAAAAGGTGAGGAGAGGAGAAAAAACAATAAAAATACTGAAAATAGCCTGTTTTCTCCACTTAGTTACATCACATATATTTGTACAGGACTAAAACAGCTGACCATTTGCAATTAAATATAATAATTTCTACCTCCAAATTGACCTTTTGATGCTCAGCTCATTGTACTTTATACTCTGGTGATTTGTGAACATCTAACTGGACTGTAAACTTCCTCCATCAGGGCTGTAGGACATTCAGTTAAATTTTAATTTCACATAAACAATGAATATCATTTAGTAAAAGCACATCCCTAATATTGCATGGGCTGTCGTATTTGTGGTTTACCTGCAACTTGAACATTACTGGGACTCCTGTATTTTTATTTACTAAATCTGACAACTCTACATTCAGAGCATAACCTGAAACTCATTCATTTTTATACCTTTCCTTCCCAAGTTCCTAACCTGGTGGGTGCTTTGCATGCAGTAGGCACTTAGTAAATGGATGTGTAATAAATATTGTATGATCATAGACCATAGAATTAATCTGTGATATCCAAGTCCCTATGTTTCTAGTAATACATTTCCATTTATAGATTTTTACCCATAGAAACATAAACAAAAGCGGGGCGCCTGGGTGGCTTAGTCGGTTAAGCGTCCGACTTTCGCTTAGGTCATGATCTCACAGTTCGTGGGTTCGAGCCCCGCGACGGGCTCTGTGCTGACTGCCAGCTCAGAGCCTGGAGCCTTTTCAGTCTGTGACTCCCTCTCTCTCTGACCCTCCCCTGCTCACGCTGTCTGTCTGTCTGTCTGTCTGTCTCTCTCTCTCCTAGATATAAATAAAAATATAAAAAAAAAGAAACATAAACAAAAGCAAAAATGACAAAATTTAGGGAGTTGCCAATAATCAATCAGCTAATTAATTAGTATTGTGATTAAAGATACATAATATCTGTCATTTTTACCATTCATAGATGTATAATTCAGTGGCATTAAATACATTAATAATGTTGTATAACCATCACCACTATGTATATACCAAACCTGTTCGTCAACCTCCATTAAAACTCTCTACCCATTAGACAATAACTCTCCCTTCTCCCCTCCCCAGTCACTGGTAACCTCTCTTCTGTTATCAGTAACAGAATTACCTCTACTGTTTTTAAATTCCAGATAACCTCTACTTTCTTTTCCTATGAATTTAGCCATACTGGGTACCTCATGTAAGTGGAATCATCTAATATTTGTCCTTTTGTGTCTGGCTTATTTCACTAAGCATAATGTTCTCAAGGTCTATTCAAATGATCACATATTTCAAAATTTCATTCCTTTTTGTGGCTGAATAATATTCTATTATATATATTTCTTTTAAAATTTTTTTAATGTTTTATTTATTTCTGAGAGAGAGAGAGTGAACAGGGGAGGGTCAAAGAGAGAGGGAGATACAGAATCTGAAACAGGTTCCAGGCTCTGAGCTGGCTGTCAGCACAGAGCCCAACACAGGACTCAAACCCATGAACCGTGAGATCATGACCTGAGCCGAAGGCAGACGCTTAACCAACTGAGCTACCCAGGCGCCCCTATATTTCTTTTTTAAAGTTTTCTTTATTTAAGCAGTCTCTACACCCACCATGGTACTCAGACTCAGGACACCGAGATCAAGAGTCATGTGCTGTTCTGACTGAGCCAGCCAGGCGCCGCCCCTCCAATATATATATTTCTTTTTCTTTCTTTCTTTCTTTCTTTCTTTCTTTCTTTCTTTCTTTCTTTCTTTCTTTCTTTATCTGTCTACCTTTTGTGTATCCATTCATTCATTATTGGACACTTGGGTTGTTTCCACCTTTTGGCTATTGTGAATAATCCTGCTATGAACATTATTATACAAATGTATGTTTGAGTCCCTGCTTTCCATTTGTATATATCTCTCCTAGGTATATGCGATTGCTAGATCAAATGATTAGTTCTATATTTAGCTTTTTGAGAAACTGCCAAACTGCTTTCTATAAGAGCTGCATCATTTTACATCCCCCCCAGAAATGCAGGAGGGTTCCAATTTCTCCATATCATTGCCAACACTTGCTATTTTCTGTTTTTTTTTATATTATATAAAAAATTATATCCACCCTAGTAGGTCTAAAGTGGTAGATCATTGTGGTTTTGATTTGCATTGAGAGGCACCGGTTTGTTAAAAATTTACATTTATTTTGAAATTCCAGTGTAATTAACATAGAGTGTTGTATTAGTTTCAGTGTATAATATAACAATTCAACAATTCTATACTCAGTGTTCATTGTGGTAAGTGTACTCCATTTTTAAAAATTTTTAATGTTTATTTTTATTTTTAAGAAAGAGAGATTGACACAATGAGAGCAGCAGGGGGCAGAGAGAGAGGGAGACAGAATCTGAAGCAGGCTCCAGGTTCTGAGCTATCAGCACAGAGCCCGATGTGGGGCTCAAACCCACAAACGGTGAGATCATGACCTGAGCTGAAGTCAGACACCCAACTGACTGAGCCACCCAGGTGCCCCAGTAAGTGTACTCTTAATACCCTTCATCTGTTTCACCCATCACTTCACCCACCTCCCCTCTGGTGCCTACCAGTTTGTTCCCTATATTTAAGAGTCTGGTGTTTTGCTTGTCTCTTCTTTTCTTTGTTCATTTGTTTTGTTTCTTAAGTGCCACATATAAGTGAACCCATATGGTAGTTGTCTTTCTCTGACTGGCTTATTTCACTTAGCATTATAATCTTTAGATCCATCCATGTTGCAAATGGCAAGATTTCATTCTTTTTTATGGCCAAGTAATTTTCCATTATTTATGTATATATAGATACTATATGTATCTATAGATACTATGTGTATATATTGTGTATACAAATAGATACAAATATATTTATGTATATATAGATACTGTGTGTGTGTGTGTCTGTGTGTGTGTGTGTCTGTGTGTGTATCACATCTTTGTCCATTCATCAATCAGTGGACATTTGGGCTGCTTCCATAGCTTGGTTACTGTAAATAACACTGCAATAAACATAGGGGTGCATGTATCTAATTCAAAAAGAAATATGTACCCCTATGTTTATTGCAGCATTATTTACAATAGCCAGGATATGGGAGGTGCCAGTTTTAACTTAGGAAAGGGGTGTTTTGTGACTGTGGTTTAGGAGAATACTTTGGTGGCCTTTATGGTTATAAAAGGCAAAGCCCAGAGCATAGTCTGGAATGGAGAATTGAAGACAAAAGAAACTAAATTGCTTGAGTAGTAAAATCATCTTAGTTTCTGATTTTCACCTGACACCCAAAATATACATGGTGGAGGCCTTGAGATGAGAGCATGATACAAGTGGGAGAATGGCTGGGCTGGGAAGAAGCCAACTCTAGCCTTCTGGCATCAGAAAGCTCACAAAGACGGACAGTTGGTGCTATCTGGTATTTGGGTGTTTCCTGTGATGGGCTCCAAAGGCATCCTTTGCCCAAAGTTTTAGTCTCCCCTGGGCTGCTATGACAGAATACTATGCACTAGGGAGTTTATAAACAACAAAAATTATTGCTCATGGTTCTGTGTTGAGCAGGCTGTGTTGTTGCTGAACCCAAGTTTGACCTCTCATCACTCAAAAGATCATCATTCATCATTGCCCAAGAGATGAGTTTTGATTGGAAAGGAATTTGAGGTTTATTCAGGAAGCCGGCAACCAGGTGAGAAGGTGGACTCCTGTCCAAAAGCCAACTCTGAGCTTTCTGCCTGGCCCAGACATTTTTTTTTTTTTTTTTTGAGTAGGCTCCATACCCAGCATGGAGCCAAACACAGGACTTGAACTCACAACCCTGAGATCAAGACCTGGGCTGAGATCAGCTGAGCTATCCAGGCACCCCATGGCCCAGGCATTTTTAAAGGGGTTTAAGTGGCATGCCTGGTGGCTCAGTCAGTTAAGCGTCTGACTCCTGAGCTCTGCTCAGGTCATTATCTCATGGTTTGTGGGGTCAAGCCCTGTGTTGGGTTCTATGCTGACAGCACAGAGCCTACTTGGGATTCTCTCTCTCCCTCTCTCTCTGCTACTCCCCCCCGTCCCCCCCACACACACAACTTGCTCTCTCTCAAAATAAATAAATAAACCTAAAAAGATTAAAAAGGGGTTTAGGGTAGTTAATAAGCAAAGGGAGTGCAGTGGTCTGCAACATTACTTCATCAATACAGACTTGATGCCAGCTACAAATGTTATTTCAGTGCTTGGGGGTTGAGCAAGGGGGGGTCTCCTTTTTTTTTTTTTTTTAATGTTTGCTATTTTATTTTAGAGATAGAGTGTAAGCAGAGGAGGGGCAGAGAGAGAAGGAGACACAGAATCTGAAGCAGGCTCCAGGCTCCAAGCTGTTAGCACAGAGCCTGATGTGAAGCTTGAACCCATGAACTGTGAGATCATGACCCAAGCTGAAGTTGGGTGCTTAGCTGGGCCACACAGGCACCCTGGGGTCTCATTCTTGTTTCATAATGTGCATGAGTACTCTGTTCTTTGTGCAAAGGAGGGCATGGGCTACAGATACACATTTGTGTGACCTAAACAAAAGAAAAATATTTTGCTAAAAAAATTGTGAGGCTAATAAGAAAGACAAGGCGGCTTCAAATAGACTTGCTGGCCTCTGTGGCCCGGCAAGCTCTGATTCTTCACTCCTCAAGGCCAAATCTCAAATCTCAAAGCAAGTAAATTGTTTGTTACAAATTTTGGGTCTTAGGTTATCAAGTAAGGAGTGTGTTCAGTTGAAGTAAGTTAACCCTTAAGACCCGCTGGAAGCAACATGGTCATTATCTCCTGAGACATCTTTTTTTTTTTTTTTTTAATGTTTTATTTATTTCTAGGAGAGAGAGAGAGAGAGAGAGCGTGAGCAGGGGAGGGTCAGAGAGAGAGGGAGTCACAGTCAAACAGGCTCCAGGCTCTGAGCTGGCAGTCAGCACAGAGCCCGACGCGGGGCTCAAACCCACAAACCGCGAGATCATGACCTAAGCGAAAGTCGGACGCTTAACCGACTAAGCCACCCAGGCGCCCCTCCTAAGACACCTTTTCCTGTTCATACCTGGTGCCTTCTTGCTTTGTCGTGGTGGAAGGGGCAAGGTAGCTCCATGGGATCTTTTATAATCCCATTTGTGAGGGCTCCACCTTCATGACCTAATCACCTCCCAACGCCCCACCTCCTGATGCCATCATATTGGGGGTTGGGATTTCAATCTATGGATTTAGGGGACACAAACATTCAGACCATAGCAGGGGGTCATGCACAATAATGCATAATACGGGCGTTTGGGGGAATAAAGGAGGGGGTGTGTGTCCATGTTTGGGGTGACTCGGGCTAAAGATATGACGGCAACCTTAGGAGTGTTGAGGCAATCTCCCAGGGTAACAGGAAAGCATATGGGGAGAAGTTGTGAGCAAGAAGTGAACATCAGGAGAATAACGGGAGATGTTAAAGAAGGCTCCAGACATCCCACGGTGTTGATAAAATGAATTCTGGTTTTGCCTGCCCAATATCTATTCCCCTTCTTCCTGTTATAGCGGGTGCGGGGGTGGGGAGGAGACAGGGAGGGAAATCACCCATCCTACCAGGTTTATGGGGTAATGCATCTCCTACATCGTGCCCCCCGTGAACACATGACCAGATTTGACCAATCAGCATCATCCATCCCTCTGGCTATAGTGATTGGGTCCCAATCCTGAGCGTGACTCTGAGCTAGACGAATGGGAATTACAGCCAAGCCTTTTTTTTCTCCCCCTAAGCTATTAAAGGCCACTGTGGGAATCTGCTGTTGAGATGATGAAGCCAACATGCAAGAAAAGAGAGATCTGAGATGATCGTGGGACATGGTGGAAGTACGATGACAATTGAGCCTCTAGCCTGGGACCGCTGGGCTAGATTTTGCAGTCACTTTGCTAGATTTTGCAAAATTCATTTACAGTCATGCAGTCACTTTAGCCAGTCAATTTCACTTTTTTGCTTTGGCTTATTTGTTGAGTTGGGTGACTGTGACTTTCACCCAAAAGGATGAAAGGTCCACCAACATGCTGGACCCTGGAGAAGCCCGAGTTGAAGAAGTACTCCAGTTATCTTAGCAGAGGGAATGGCTGTCTGGATACTTGACCTGTCGCATCAGCTGGAACAAGACACAACCGTCTGCATTCCCATCTCCTCCCTCTGACTTGGGCAGCCTATCTCAGTGCACGTTGTCGTGAAATGGGAATCCCTGATATGGCCTTCGTGTCCTTTTTGACTATTTTTCTTACTGGGCATTGAAGATTACAGTTCAAAAATGTTAAAACTCCAGCATAAGTGGAGTGTCAGAGACGACAGGGGACTGACGTCCAAAAAACTTAGCATACATTTTGCAGCTACATTAGGAGCAAAAAAGCAAGGGACTTCTCCCGGACAGCCTGCCCCTTCTGTTGTTAATGAAGGTTGCCTTTTAAAAATTTTCCTTAAACACAGTCATGTGTATGCTGTTGTGTCCCGAGACAGGGTAAAATTTACTTCTGTGAACAATCTCATTTTATTTATCTTTATTTTTTTTATGCTTTTTTTAATTTATATTTTGAGAGAGAGAGAGCGTGTGAGCAAGTAGGAAAGGGGCAGAGAGAGAGGGGGAGACAGAGTATCCCAAGTGGGCTCTGCACTGTCAGCCTGATGTCATGCTCGAACTCACAAACTGTGAGATCATGACCTGAGCTGAAATCAAGAGGTGGATGCTTAACCAAGCCACCCAGGTGCCCTGCGAACAGTCTCATTTTAAAACCATCAACTCTGGCAGCTTTTGCCCTCCATCAATTTGAGTACAGCCTACTCTGAGCACTTCTAAAGTTATATATTTCGTTTGTTTGATGATGCCAAGTCATAATGTATTCCAGAGACTTATGTTTCTGGCCAGGGAGTTTTCTGTGAAAATGAACCTTCATTCCCTCCCCCCCGCCCCCCCAACGATGCTGTTTCAAAGTTGATATTAGGACTCCGGAATCAACACCAACAACAAGTAAACCATTTGGAATCTGTCACCAGACACTTATTTTCAACTAGCAGGAAGCAAACGTGAGTTCATTTGCTTCATTCTCTTTGTTTTGCAGTTTGTGTGGAAAGGCTCTTGCCCAGGGAGAGGGCAGGGCAGGGGGAAAGGATAGTTGAAGAAATTATCCTGATATTTACATTTGCTGGATGTTCAGTATTTCCTCAGGGGCTGCGACAAGTGCTTGTCTTTTCCTCGAGACCATAATGTATCAACTTTCCCCCTGAACTGGGGACTGAAGGACACACCTAACTCTAGATCAGAAGGAGTTAAATGAGACATTGTCAGTGCAACAGAAAACTGAGGTAGATGAGACATCTACATCCTTCTTTAAAATATTCAGCCATACCTAGTCTCTGTGGAAAATGAGCATGATATTAGAGTTTCCTACTGGCCTAAATCAACAGGAGTGCATGGAGTTTTATCCTCTTTGCTTTCATAGACATGTCATATACTTACTATGTGTCATCCCTATACTAGGAAAAGACATACACTACAAATATAAATATAAGGGACTCTTGGTGCTGATCTGATATTTGAGATGCTAATTAGAATAAAAGACTCAATTGGCCATTCAGCTTTGACCTGAGCTGGTAAAATGAACCAGACCTGGGGCGTCCAATATTGTAGCCACCAACCACATATGGCAATTGAGCTCCTGGAATTCAGCTCCTCTGAATTGAGCTGTGCTCTGAGTGTAAAATGCACACTGATTCTGAAGACAGAAGAAAAATAAATTCTCCTGTTGAGATTTTTAAAACAATGTATTTTTGAAATCAACACATGCTGAAGTGGTGCCATTTTGTCAATTACAATGAATTTTTGACTTGTTTCCGTTTACCATGTTTAATGTAACTCCCAGACAAGCTGTAGTAGACATAGGTGGGTCCCATTCTATTCCTGCCCGTGATTGCCAGTCTCGACTGAGAGCCTCCCAGCTCGCAGAACTGCTCTAGCCTGGCCCTCACTCTGACCCATAGCAGCAGCTGAGAGGTCGAATCAGTCAATGGGGGAAACTCAATTCAGCATCTCGTAGAACAGTCCAAGCCATGATCTGATTAAGGAAAAGGAAGAATGGGGGCACCTGGGTGGCTCAGTAGGTTAAGCATCTGACTTCGGCTCAGGTCATGATCTCACAGTTCATGGGTTCAAACCCCACGTCGGGCTCTGTGCTGACGGCTAGCTCAGAGCCTGGAGCCTGCTTCGGATTCTGTGTCTCCCTCTCTCTCTGCCCCTCTCCCTCTCTCTCTGCCCCTCCCCCACTCACTCTGTCTCTGTCTCTCAAAATAAAAAAATAAATTAAAAAAAAAAAAGGAAAAGGAAGAATAGGTCTTCTCTCCAGCCTGGGTATTGACAAATCTAGTCCCGCCCACAGCTCCTAGAGCAGAGAGCCCAGGTGTACCCAGCGTCCCTAGAGGCATACACTGTGTTTGGAATTGAGTTGGCCTCAGTAATGTTTGCTGTATTCATAAAATATTTCATTCCCTGGACTTTGCTGTCTCATAGTTGCCTTTTGAAGAACCCTGACCAGTAAGTAACAAAGAGGTTGCATAAGATTGGACACCTCCTCTACAGGATTCTTCTCTGGTTTCAGTTCTGAAATGAGATTGATTCAGAAGGGGCTCCCTATGTTAAAGCATTTTCTTGCCAGCCTACCATTCCAGGACCTACCTCTTTTATCATCTTATTATATATGTTTTTAATTTTTTAATTAAAAAATTTTTAATGTTTTATTTATTTCTGAAAGAGAGAGAGGCAGCATGAGCAGGGGAGGGTCAGAGAGAGAGGGAGGTACAGAATCTGAAACAGGCTTCAGGCTCTGAGCTAGCTGTCAGCACAGAGCCCAACGTGGGGCTCGAATCCATGAACCATGAGATCATGACCTGAGCTGAAGTCAGACACTTAACCTACTGAGACACCCAGGCGCCCCTAAAAAAATTTTTTTTAACATTTATTTATTATTGAGAAACAGAGAAAGACAGAGCATAAGCAAGGGAGGGGCAGAGAGAAGGGAAGACACAGAATCTGAAGCAGGCTCCAGGCTCTGAGCTGTCAGCACAGAGCCCAACGCAGGGCTCAAACCCAAACTGTGAGATCATGACCTGAGCTGAAGTCAGATACTTAACCGACTGAGCCACACAGGAGCCCCATGATTATATTTTAATTTCATTCTGGGAGAAGTGAGATTTACTGATGACAAAAGATTGCCACATATGTTTTTATTCCACATTGAACCAAAATTTCAAAAGGAGCAGTAGTTTCAGAAATTTTGAATTTGAGTATTGATAAATATGAAGAACTACCTGAGGTTAATAAATATAATTTTTCCTTGTCTTGTAGACGAAACTAGACCTGTATATTTAATTTCATTAATATTACTCTGTATATGCAATACTCCATATATATCTGTTTAAAAAAAGTGCTTCATCAGTAAATCACACAATGTGTCATAAAATTCCCATTTCACTTTGACTCATTTTTTAAAAATTAAAATCTTCAGGTTTACCAATTAATACCCTTCACTAATATTTTTTTCTCAACTTTATTGGAAGAATGGGGGGACAGGGAAGGAGGAGGTGTAGATTTGAAGGTTTTTGGATTTTTAATGCAAAATAACTTATCCTGTATTTGATACCAGACAAGACTAAAAGGGTCACGTCCTCCTTACACCTTTATGCCATTTCCAGGTGAAGTGCTCTAGGCTTCTGGCTCACTCTGCTACCTAAGAAGGGCCTTCCAGCCTCAGCTCTAAAAACTGCTTGTGCCTCAGCGCCTTGCAGGTTTGGGTATTATATAAACTTTCACAGACTTGCTGAAGGGGATGGTGCCCTCAATGCTGGTCTCCACCTGGGGTGACACCTGACCACCCTCAATCCAGGGGGACTTTGGAAGGTGGGAATTGGAGTTGTAGGCCAGCAGCAGCCTGACTTCCACCTGGCACGGTTCTGTCCAGGCAGTGTGCGAGAGGTACACCTGAGTGATAAGCCGGTGACGCCCTGGGCCAGGATTCCGGAAATCTGCCAGCTTAGGATAAATCATCTGAGCCTGGCCATCTAGATATAAGACCTGGATCTTCAGGGTGTTCTGAGGATCCTGCACGTGTTCCAGGGTTGCCTCAACATCCAGGGCCACAACCAACCCAGATGTAAACTGCAAAGTGTTGTCTGACTCACCTGCTGGTTCAATGATGGTGGCTGAAGCTTTGTGCATCTGCTCTGGAAGGGGGAAGTGTAGGAAGGTACTCTGCCACAGCATGGTCTGTACAATTTTGACCACTTCTATAGGTTTGGATGTCATGAGTCGGGGCATCAGGTTAAGAAGTCTGCCCACAAACGTTTATCTATACAATGGAATACTACATGGCAATGAGAAAGAATGAAATCTGGCCATGTGTAGCAACATGGATGGAACTTGAGGGTGTTATGCTGAACGAAATAAGTCAGGCAGAGAACAGCTACCATATGTTTGCGCATATAGGAGGATTACAGAACTTATATTTGAGGAATCATGGGGTACCAAGCTGAGGGAGCATGGGATTTGGCTGTGCTTAGTTCCAATCTTAGAAGATAGATTCTTCGCTTTGATTTCATTGCCACTCAATGGCTAGAAAGTAGAAATCTCTTACACTCATCACATCTTACTGCACAGTAAAATATAAAATTATAGGTGTATCGAAAACTACAAAGCATATTTTAAACAGATTTGAGATTCAAAATACGGGAAGGTGATAACAATTCATAAATTATAAATATTTTAAATATCCTTATTAGTGACCCTCAATGAAATTTGAGGAGTTTTGTGTGTGTGTGTGTGTGTGTGTGTGTGTGTGTGTGTGTCTCACTTAGTTTGGGTCTTTTTTCTTCAAATGTAGAAAACCGGACGGATTGTAGTTTTTGTTCTTTGGCAGACACACGAAACAAGGTTTGGTGAATGAAGTGGTAGTAAACACAGCTGCCCGCTAGGTGGAGCTATGTCAAAGACGATGGAAGCACTTCCCTGTTCCCTGTCCTCATGCAGGCTTAAGGTGTCCACTCTTACCTTCTGAAATGCTCACCAGAGGGCAAGGACCCACCTTATCCTGCAATTGTTCAGTTCAGTAAACATTTCTGTCCCTTGATAACCAGGAGGTTATCACGACCTGTTTCTTCACAAGACTATTAAAAATTGTAGCCGTTTCAATTCATAGGTACATGTTCAGCCTTCCTATTTTCTGGGTAACTTTGATCCATCTTTAATGACATGGGAAAACTCCGCTACACCCAATGTCCCCTCGATTGTTCCTACCTGTAGGGTATGTTCCTTTTTGTCCCAAGACAAATTTAGCCCTTACTTTGCTCTCCCAGGACAATTCATCAAAGCTTCCAATAGAATCTGTTATTATTTTTATTTGGATGGGTGTGGTCTTAAATTTTCTTTAATGAGACAAATTTAGAAGAGAGCTGGGCCTGTTGTCTTGATTTTGGATATCAAATACAAGGAATATCCAGCAAAAAGTAGATAACAAATAGTTACTATTGGATTGATAAATGATTTTATCCAACCCTTTGAAATGCATCAGATTTCCTATACATTGCCTCCTGACTTTCATTCTCTCTATACTTTCCTGGTTATCCAGGCATGGGATATAAAGCAATAGAACATAATCGAAGGGATAAAACTTGATTGTACACTATAAAAAGAATAAAGCAAAGGAAATTGACCTGAGTTGTGGCACAACATCAAGAAGGGGAAATATTATCTAAAAATTATTTGTAATTTCCTATCTCAGAAGTAAAGTCTACAATTCTCATGCTTCTTGTACATTTTCACATGCTTCCAAACTTGAGCTGAACAAAAGAAAGCAAACATGAACCTCATACAATGCCAATATTGAGAAATGGTGGTTGTATTTGACTCTGAGGGACATCCTTCTAAACGGACTATCAATGCTCTGGGTTCACACCTTTGTCAGCCACCAACAGATTCAAAACTCATACGCTTTATTAGGGTTAACAAGGGGTGGAAATTATGTGACATGGCTACTCAGTAATGATTTTCATCTGACTATGAATTTTAGTTTGGATAAAAGATGCCGGATATGATTTATTGCAATACAAGTTGCCTCATTTCTATTACACCCTCTAGCAAAATTCTCAAACCAGAAATGTTATTGTCCAGTTTCAGGTGATTTTGGACATGTTCCAGTTGGCTTCACAAATCCTTGAAACTACATATTTGCAATCACGGGGAGAAATACCTGGTGTCCACAGAGTAAACTCTTAGAGAACACTTCTGGAAACACTTTTTGTTACATTTGTTCAAAGATTTTATTTTTTTTATTATTTTTTAAAAATATTTTATTTATTTCTAGGAGAGAGAGACAGCGTGAGCAGGGGAAGGTCAGAGAGAGAGGGAGTCACAGACTGAAACAGGCTCCAGGCTTTGAGCTGGCAGTCAGCACAGAGCCCGACGCGGGGCTCGAACCCACGAACCGCGAGATCATGACCTAAGCGAAAGTCGGTTGCTTAACCGACTAAGCCACCCAGGCGCCCCTCAAAGATTTTATTTTTAACGGGGCTCCTGGGTGGCTCAGTCAGTTAAGCGTCCAACTATGCCTTAGCTCATGATCTCTTGTTTTATGAGGTTAAGCCCTGCATCAGCTCTGTGCTGACAGCTCAGAGCCTGGAAACTGCTTGGGATTCTGTGTCTCCCTCTCTCTCTGCCCCTCCCCCACTTACACTCTGTCTCTGTCTCAAAAATAAATACATATTTTTAAAAATTTTACTTTTAAGTAATCTCTGCACCCAATTTGGGGCTCAAATTTAAGACCCTGAGATCACGAGTCACACACTCCACTGAACGAGACAGCCAGGCACCCCCTCATTACTTTTTATAAAATTTAAATTTATATTTAAATTTAAATTACGTCAGTGTGGTCTGCGTCTAATTACTTATAGACAGATATAGACCCTTTAATATTGGGTTAAAAGAGGGGCGCCTGGGTGGCTTAGTCGGTTAAGCGTCCGACTTTCGCTTGGGTCACGATCTCGCGGTTCGTGGGTTCGAGCCCCGCGTTGGGCTCTGTGCTGACTGCCAGCTCAGAGCCTGGAGCCTGTTTCAGAGTCTGTGTCTCCCTCACTCTCTGATCCTCCCCTGCTCACGCTGTCTCTCTCTCTCTCCTAGAAATAAATAAAAATATTTTTAAAAAAATATTGGGTTAAAAGAGATCAGAAGGAATCCTCATTTTTCGTAATAAGAGTTAATAGACATGGGTTAAGACAGGATTTCTTAACCTGGGCGCTGTTGACGTCTGGGGCAAGATAAGTCTTGTGAGGAGCTGCAGGGTGCCTTGCAAAATGTTTAGCGGCATCCCTGGCCTCCACCTGCCAAATGCCAGTGGCGCCTTCCCCACCTTTGACAAACTTAAATGTATCCAGAGTTTGCCAAATGTCTCCTGTGGACCCAAATTCTCCCTGGTTGGTAGAGGGAGAAGTTGGTTTTTCAAGATCGAGGATCTGGAGCTCTACCCGAGAACTACTCTCTTGATAAACCCACAGATCCTGAAATTCCAGGGTAAGGACCTATCCCTACAACCCCCTTTCTCACTAAAGACTCAGAGATCATTGGTATCACCATTGATTCTCCATTAAAGGCAGAAATTATCTGACTTTTGGCATTTTACCTGCCTGTGTCCCTCAGTCCTGAGTGCAGAGCAGAATGACCTGGTAGGTCTGTGATAAAAGACTGATGACTGAGGGGCTCCTGGGTGGCTCAGTCAGTTAAGCGTCTGGCTTCAGCTCAGGTCATGATCTCATGGTTGGTAGGTTCGAGCCCCATGTCAGGCTCTGTGCTGACAGCTCAGAGCCTGGAGTCTGCTTTGGATTCTGTGTCTCCCTCTCTCTCTCTGCCTCTCCCCCACTCATGCTCTGTCTCTCTCTCTCTCTCTCAAAAATAAACATTAAAAATTAAAAAATAAAAAAAGAGTGATGACTGAGTCCTGCTCCAGGCACAAGTGAGCCACCTGGAAGAGTGGGTCATCAGTACAGATTGGTTTCCTTGGCGACATCTATTCTTTGAAGAACAATTTCAGGTGTACAGTATAGTGATTTAGGTCTATGTGTTCATGCTGCGCTCACCTCAAGTGTAACTACCGTGTGTCACCATGTGGTGCCATGACGATACCATTGACTGTATTTCCTATGCTAGACCTTTCATCCCCATGACTTATTCATTCGATAATTGGAAGCCTGTACCTCTCACTCCTCTTCATAACCATGGCTAGCTTTCAAAGGTGTAATTCCAGTATTTAAATATCTCCCATAATGGATTATCCTGATAACAACTGATGGATGGAAAAATACAATAGAATTATAGACTCATTAAAACAGAATAACTGCCTAGCATTGAACTGAGCTCATCAACAAAAAGGTTAAAATCAAATGCAAAACCTTACAAAACAGATGGCAGTGTGTGTGGATCCACAGATCCACGTGGATAGACAACGTCAAGAAGGTAGCAACGCGGGGCTTCACAGCAAGCAGTGTGAGCAATGGGACCCTGTCATTCGAATCGTAGCGTGCCCTTGGTTCCATTTGTGGATCAACTATTTCACGCTACTTGAGGTTGCCTTTGATGGCAAAGCCACAACTCTGTTTCTCCTTTCTTTTCTTTTCCTCTTCTTGGCATCCCCTTCCAGAAAGAAGGGTAGCTCATCAAAGCCAACTGCATACTTTTTAAGCAACCTCATCCACCTACATTGTTCTCTTGTCCAAGGCAGGCAGAGCTCTCTGAGTGATTCATGAGGTACACTGCCAAGCGCTGGAAGTCACTCTGTGTCCTCCTAATCATCTCCCATTTGGGTGGCCAGTTGAAGGAGCTTCCTCCTGGCAGGACAAATGAAGAGACATCACAATGGGTAGGGAGAGGGTTGGAACTCTACCACTGCATCCCCCAGTGTGTATTCAGTCTGCCTATGTATAGACTGACTCTTTCACACTGATTGGGTTGCCTTACGGTAGAAATTCAAAGGCTGTTTCTCCTTCTTTTTTCTTCCTCTTGTTTGCTTTCCTCCAAGGAGGATGGCCCAGCAGCAGCTCAGTCCATGCTCATGACCCAGTCACTACCATACAGTCTTGCCCCGTATCCATGTCAACAGTGATTGCTTGATAATTCCAGAGCAGCTCCAACAATGGACGGACAGTAACTCTGTGACCTCCTAGGGATAGTGAAGGAGCAAAGGGAGAGGACAGGAGAAGAATTGTTTTGTTCTATTTCTATGTTGAGCTTCTCTGTTTTTGCCTGAGATAGAAATGTTGATTTCTTAATTTTCCTCTTTTTCTAGTGAGTTCAGACATGACAACATGACAATGTATTTTTTAGTTTTAGGTACCACTTCTCAGGGTGGCGGAGGGGGAGGCTGTAAACTGTATGGCAGGGGGCTGTCACTCAG
Organism: Hyaena hyaena; assembly: GCF_003009895.1. Lineage (NCBI taxonomy): Eukaryota > Metazoa > Chordata > Mammalia > Carnivora > Hyaenidae > Hyaena > Hyaena hyaena. The sequence goes on from NW_024080632.1 coordinate 15,158,134, forward strand.
AAGCAACTTTTCCTTCTTGACCTAAAATCCTGTGTGCTCACAGGATTCTGGAAGGGAAATATGTTTTCAGAATCATCATGATTCTGTGAATAATGATTTTGGTTCATGATAGACCTCACCTCTGAGGAGGCTGTTTCATTAGCTTCAGGGCATGGGACCAATCCTGATTAAAGAGAAGGAATCCTAGTAGCATCTAATTGGTCTCTGAGAAAAGAAGGCTGGAGGAAGTGATGAATTATGGAGGGCCTGGCCCAGCCTATGGAGATGTGGAGGAATCACTGAGACGGGGCCCTTTAACCCCAAATCCCTAGTACCTTCTCTCACACCCCTAATTCCTGGGGAAGACCCCAAATTTCTACACTGAGTTTGGCATCAGTAATAATTTCAATCCTGCTCCTGTTCCTCCTTATGTGGGGCACAAGCCAGGCCCGAAACCACAGTGATCCCAGAGTCCTTGCTCCGTCATACTTCACCATTAAGGGAATAGGCATTAAATAAAACAACAAGCAAATGGTGATGAATAGTGAGCAGCTTCCCCCCAAGATGTTGGGGCCAAGCCTCACCCTCATGTGCTCTACCTCTTTCTCAAATATCAATAAACATTAAAACAAAAAAAGAAACCTATCCCTACTTTTGGCAAAAGTTACTGATAATACAATCGACACCCTAGTGGGAATACATATCATTCTCAACCCACTGGCATGCATAGTAATGGACAGTGACATTGCCCTAGATTTCCTGCTGGCTGGTCTTTGTGGTATCTGTGTCATTGCTAACACTTTTTGTGCTTGGACCAATAAAGAAGGGTAGGCAGAACAGGCTATGAAGTGCCTTAAGAGGAAGCTGTTTGGCTTACGGGATTTGTTCTCTTGGCCTGGGTTGGGCAATTGGAGTTCCTGGCATTGAAGAACCTAGTATGGAATGTTAATTGCTCTTGTTTGTTTCTTTGTCTACCTGTTTCATTGTGGTTATGATGCTGGTTCATTGCATTTCTATCTGGAGTCTTAAATGTTTTTATATAAAATGTTCTCTCATCAGATGACTGCCATGATGAGAACAAAATGGTCAAGATCTTCCAAGGCAGGTGACAGTGAAGATGGTTGACAGTGTCCAACAGCAAAGTGTGGAATCTCAGGTTTTCTCTGAATGGGCCAACCTCTCACAAGTGAGATAGTGACCAAAGTGGGGGACTGAGAATGGAAGATACAAATGGACGGTGGCCTGACCGTATATAAAAATAGGACTCTGACCTGAGGTCTGCAGCAACCAGCCCAGGAAACCAACCATTTTCTACAGTTTCCAACCCATTCTTTAGAAGTCAAACTTGTAGAAATTCAGATCACTATCTCAAGCAACCAGCCAAGGAAGCTAAATCGTAACCTCTGTAATGACTGGCCCAAATGGCTAGGACTTGATTTATACCTGGGAGTGTCCCTGAGTTTTGTCCCCACTTGCAACTTAAGACCAGTAGATAAAACAAAAGATGCACTTGTAACAATACATGGAATTGTTGCTTCTAGACCACTCTCTGTAGTGTCCTTATGCCACTAGCCTCCTGCATACCCGAATCCTTCTCTTCTGCCTCTACAAAGTTTCCCTACTCTTCTGTACACATTTGAGTTGGCCCAAATGCAAGTGATGTTGGCTGACTCTCTTGCTCTAGCAAGTTCTGAATAAATCACCTTTACTTATTATCATCTGGTCTTCATTTCTATCCACAGCACCAGTGAATAGTGTCGAGAAACCATGAATGGTCCAAGTAGGGCACTGGGCTAAGTCAGGAGTGCTGGGCCCACCCTGCTGGGGACCCAGAAAATCTGGTTCTAGCTCAGGTACTCTCTACACAGGTGTTTTCATTCGGAATGTCCTGGGTTCTGAGTTATCTTGGGAGCCAAACAGGCACTGGTCACTGAGGGTGGTCAGCTGGTCACCAGGAGGGCTCCATCTGAGACAGGGGTTATATAAGCACTAGGGGTGATGGCAATAGTTGGGCTTCCCCTCATCCTTCAGAGGGGCTTTACTTGGGGGCTACTACATCCTGTTTTGGGTCAAGGATTGAAACCTAAGTTGGGAGGCTGTTAGGATTTGGACTTCCTCTTGGCTCAGGCGCCTTGTCCAGAGCATCAATGGTCTCCCGCAGAGACCTTAGGGTAGGAGGATTTAGAAAGAGACTGAGGGAGCTCTGGTTCAGGGGTGCAGAGCATGAGCTCAGGTGTCCTGAGCAGCACCCAGGCATCCAGGGATCTCCCGCCCCAGAAAGCCAACTACGTTCTTGTCCCTGGCCCCCCACTCTTCAGTATGGTGGCTCGTGGAGAGTCACTTATTCTCTCTAAATTTCAGGGCTTCCACTTTAAAATATGGGTTACAGGCCCTGCTGTGCCCCCACACAACTCAATAGGGCTGACATGGGAATCACAGATCACAGATATTCTCTCTCAGCTGTGAAGCATCATTCCCACACAAAGGCTAATACTAAGCTTCCATCCTCCCTTGCTGTGGATCCATCCAAATCCCATCTCTGGATTCAACCACTACCAAATATCTATGTCATTCTTATGATTATTCTGTGATAGAACATTTAAGACAGTTATGAAACACCAGTCATTTATTTTTCTTTTTTCTTTTTTTTTTTAATGTTTTATTTATTTCTAGGAGAGAGAGAGAGAGACAGTGTGAGCAGGGGAGGGTCAGAGAGAGAGGGAGTCACAGACTGAAACAGGCTCCAGGCTCTGAGCTGGCAGTCAGCACAGAGCCCGACGCGGGGCTCGAACCCACGAACCGCGAGATCATGACCCAAGTGAAAGTCGGATGCTTAACCGACTAAGCCACCCAGGCACCCCACCAGTCATTTATTTATCTTAAGGCTTTACTTGTGTTTAATCATTTTTAGCCTCACAGCATCATACTAATAAGTAGGCCATATTTACACGTCCATATCTCAGAACAGGGAAAAGAGACACAGAGGGGTCTATGTAACTTTTTCAGGTACATGTAGCTTCTAACTGGAGTTTGGACCCTGGCCATCAGTCATGGCCAATGTACTTTGCTATTTGTGTTTCTATAATACTTCAGTGAAATAAAGGTATTTGCTCACAGGACCTGTCTGTTGAGTGTTCTAAGGGCACACCCAACTGCAAGATCTCTAGAAGTCCAACTTGGATTCAAGAAGCTCTGCTGCTCAGCTGGTAAATAATGGAATCAAAAGATTGAGTTTTGAATACATCATCACTAATTTTCCTATGGTCTTCTGCAGCAAGAGGTCAACAGTTCTAGTGTCAGGCATTTCCCAGGATCTCATTTTAAGGATTAGAAGATATGTTCACCTGAGGTCAAGATTATCAGCTGGCATCAAGCAGTGGTTCAGAAAACTCCACATCTGGCAAACAACAGGGGGTACCTTATAAATGACCCCATTGAAGGTATGGTGGAAATGGACTCAGTTCATTCAAGGATAATGATTCTACTTTAGTCAGTGTCTCGTATTTAAGAGAAAAGTGCAAAAATGCTAAGCCATATTCTTCTGTATGCAACCGTAAATGATCAAGTCAGTCAGTTGTGAGATAACTATACAGAAGTCAAGCTACATTTGTAAATCAAGGTTGGGTGCATGTTTAATGGTAAACAACATTTCTAGTTGATGTATAGACTTTTAGTTGATTTTTGAACATTGGCTGAAATATATCTTTCTGAGACAGTGTTTCCAGATTAAAAAAATTAATAGACAGGGCACCTGGGTGGTTCAGTTGGTTAAGTGTCCGACTTCAGCTCAGGTCATGATCTCATGGTTGGTGGGTTTGAGCCCCACATCAGCTCTGTGCTGACAGCCAGCTCAGAGCCTGGAGCCTGTTTAAGATTCTGTATCTCCCTCTCCTTCTGACCCTCCCCTGCTCATGCTCTCTCTCTCTCTCTCTCTTTCTCAGAAATAAATTTAAAAAAACATTTTAAAAAACCTTAAAAAATTAATAGACGTTATTTATAAAGGAGGTTTATTTTTTAATGTTAAAAATTAAAAAAATATTTATTTATTGTTTAATTTATATTCAAGTTAGCATATGGTGCCACAATGACTTCAGAAGTAGATTCCTTAATTCCCCTTACCCATGTAGCCCTTCCCCCCCCACCCCCGCCACAATCCCTCCAGCAACCCTCTGTTCTCTATATTTAAAAATCTTTTATGTTTTGTCCCCTCCCTGTTTTTATGTTATTAGAACGGGAGGTTTAGATGAACATAATGTTATAGCCCCCTCCCCTGTTTATATGTACTTTGGCCAGTACATACAGAGCTAGAAGATTAGAACACTGTGTGCACAGCAAGCTAGCCTCATCCTTGCAAGTAAGTTTCTCAAGAATTGCACCAGAAAGTTCAGCAGGAAGCCAGAGGTTAGCACAATAACTGCACTTTCTGCCTCTGTAGCCTACTTGCCACATAGACAATATTTGTAACTTGAAGAAACAGGTCCAGTCATGTAGATGCCTGGGAAGCTAGGCAAGCCTGATAAGCTCAAGAATATAATCTCTCGGGGCGCCTGGGTGGCTTAGTCGGTTGGGCGTCCGACTTTCGCTTAGGTCATGATCTCGCGGTTTGTGGGTTCGAGCCCCGTGTCAGGCTCTGTGCTGACTGCCAGCTCAGAGCCTGGAGCCTATTTCAGAGTCTGTATCTCCCTCTCTCTCTGACCCTCCCCTGATCGTGCTGTCTCTCTCTCTCTCCTAGAAATAAATAAAAATATTAAAAAAAAAAAAAAAGAATATAATCTCTCCCCTGCTGCTATTTGGGGCTGCTTGATTTGGGTGCTTCCCAAGCATGCTCAGTGCTGAATAAAGAAGTGTGTGACGCCAATCTGTGTTCCTGTATTTTGTTCACCGATCTCGGCTCAGGGGACTACAATATTTGGAGGCCCCCGTGAGATCCTCAGGAAAGTCCTGAGTGTGAACATCCTGGTAGCCACTCCCAGCCCAGCCGCTGTGCTCTGACTGGGTCTAGGGTGTGGCCACCCTGAGATGTTCCAGGGCCCGGGTCCGGTGAGGCATGCAGTGACCGAGCTTGGACTGGTGCACCTGGACACCCTTCCTGTTGCTGGCTCTCCTTGGACGACCGCTCATTGAGGACCAGGTATTCCTGTTGAGTACTCAAAAGGATGGAGGGAGGGCTGGACGCAGCCTGAACTCCCTTGTCCACGGCAAGGAGAGGGACGTCCTCTGAGCCCCTGGTTTCTGGTTTCTGCTAACTGTGGTCTGGTCTGTGGCCGTTTGTCTGTGTTTTGAGTGTCTGTGTTTAGTGCTTGCAATGGGGGGTGGGCCATTGAAAAAAACAGACCCCCTTGGGTTGTATGCTCAGGCATTTCAAGGAAGGATTTGTGGAAAGTGTTGATTATGGTGTAAAATTAACTCCAGGAAAATTGAGAATGTTTTATGAATTGGAATGGCCCTGTTTTGAGGTCAGATGGCTGTCATTTGGGTCTTTTGACCTATACATGGTACAGGATGTTGTGACAGATAATCCTGGTCTCCCTGATCAGCTCCCCTACATTGACCAATGGCTGAACCTAGTTCAACAATCTCCCCCCTTGGCTAAAACAATGTGCACTCTTGGCAAGTCCCAGAGTGTTGATTGTGGGAACTCCCTTGAAATCCCCGTGCCGTTCCCCAGCATGTTACAATCCCCTCCTGAAGATTCTGACGTGCCTCTCCCATATAACCCTAGAACATCGGGTAATGGGGAGGGCCCTCTATCTCCTCCACACACCTATGCAGAAACTCTTAAGGTCCCCAGCAGTCCGTTGCATCCCCGGACAGCTCTACCTCACCTCCCTCCCCATCGGCTGCAGCCTGGTCCTTCTCTTGCAGCAGCCCTGTCAAAAGAACTGGGCATAGACCCTTCATGGTCTATGTCTCCTTTTATACATCTGATTTATACAATAGGAAGGCACAGAATCCCCCTTTCTTTGAAAAGCTACAGGCTCTCACAGGATTGCTAGAGAGCATTTTTCAGATACATCGCCCCACATGGGATAATTGCCAACAGCTCTTGGTGACTTTGTTCACCGCTGAGGAAAGAGGCAGAATTCGGGCAGAGGCCCAAAAAATAGCTACGGGTGGGAGGTCAATTGAGGAAACCCGTCAGCAAATTGAGGATACATTTCCCTCAGAGCGTCCCACCTGGGACCCCAATACCGGGCCAGGTGGTGCGGCATTAGACCAGTACCACCAGATTCTAATTGGAGGGATCCGTATGGCTGCCTGTCAGCCCACTAACTTATCCAAGGTGACAGAAGTTATTCAAGGCCCACAGGAATCTCCAGGCACGTTCCTAGAACGCTTACAGGAGGCCTACTGGGTTTATACCCCGATCGATCCCGAGGCCCCTGAAAATCAGGCAACAATTAATGTTGCCTTTGCTACTCAGGCAGCCCCAGATATACACAGAAAACTGCAAAAATTGGAAGGATTTGCTGGCATGAATCTCTCACAATTGTTAGATATTACTCAAAAGATGTTTAATAACTGAGAGACACCAGATGATACAAAAGGTATGGCCAAAATTATGGTAGCAGCCACGCAAGAGGAAAAGCACAACAGAACAGGACAAAAGGACTGGAGCCCATCCTGACACCCTAATCAGCAAGGCCAGGGAAAGTAGACCCCCTTAGGAAAAAACCAGCATGCCTACTGCAAGAAAGAAGGACATTGGAAAAGTGAATGTCCTGAGCGGCCAAATTCCAACAAGGAAGGCCTTAAAAAGATCCTCGTCACTGATGAAGATGACTGAGGGGGTCTGGGCTCCTTATTGGCCCCCTCGGAGCCCAGGATAACCTTTGAAGATAGGGGGCCGTTCTGTCCGCTTTCTCATCGACACAGAAGCAACACATTCTGTGCTGCTGAGGGCGAATGGGCCTCTCTCCAAAACAAATCTACTATTGTAGGGGCAATAGGGACCCTTAAAAAGTACCCATGAACTACTGAAAGAACCGTGGACCTGGGAAAGGGTATTGTTACCCACTCTTTCTTAGTCATTCCTGAATGCCCAGCCCCTCTATTGGGACATGATTTGCTTCAGAAATTACAGGCAACTGTCTCCTCTGCCACCAAGACTCCCCAGGTTGAGTTTCACCCTTCTGGGCCGGCTCCTATCCTGGCTGTTTCCTATTCTCTCTCCCAGGAATACCTACTCCTAACAGAAGCATTGTCTGAATACCAAAGCCATATCCTTACTACATTGCAACAAGAAATTCCTAGTGTGGGCAGAGACTAACCCACCTGGACTGGCTAGTCACCTCGCTCTGGTAATAGTGACAATCTTAGCCACCGCTACTGCAGCAAACATGTGGCAGTGCCCTGTCTAAGGAAGCATGGGAGGGGATTCAGCTGCATATCCAGAAACTATGGGAAGCTGGTGTTTTGGTTCCATGCCAGTCTCCTTGGAACACACCTTTGCTCCCTGTCATGAACCCAGGAACTAAGGACTATAGAGCAGCACAGGACCTTCCTGAGGTCAATAAGTGGGTTGAAACCATCCACCCGGCTATGCCCAATCCTTACACCCTCCTTAGTCTCTTACCATCTGAACGCACTGTGCTAGATCTCAAGGATGCATGCTTCTGCATGCCCTTGGCCCCATGAGTCCGCCCATCTTTGCTTTTGGACTGACCCAAAGGGAGGATTTTTTGGACAATTGACTTGGACACGTCTGCCACAAGGGTTTAAAAACTCTCCCACTCTTTTTAATGAAGCACTAAACTTAGACCTGACCTTTTTCCGTCAGAAATGGCCCACTTGCACCCTGCTACAATATGTAGACGACCTCCTCCTTGCCTCTGACAACCAGGAGGAATGTCTAACAGCTACAAAAGACTTACCTGAGACTTTGGCCAAGCTTGGCTACCGGGTATCTGATAAGAAAGCGCAGCTGTGCGCCCCCTCTGTTACCTACCTGGGGTATAATTTAGAAGGAGGAAAAAGAACTCTTTCGAACTCTCGCATTGCTGCAATCACTGGTATTCCTGTCCCATCTACCAGGAGGCAGGTTTGAGAGTTCCTAGGGGCAGCAGAATACTGCCGCCTCTGGATTCCAGGTTTTGCAGAAATTGCCAAGCCCCTATATTCAGCTACTGGGAGAAATGGGTCCCTCATCTGGGGCCCCCCTGAACAACAGGACTTTGACTCCCTGAAACAGGCCCTCATCTCAACTCCCACCTTAGCTTTCTTAAACAAGCCCTTCCAACTGTTTGTTAATGAATCTTGAGGAATGGCTAAGGGAATCCTTACCCAAACCCTAGGCCCTTTGAGGAGGCCAATGGCCTAACTATCTAAGAGACTTGATCCTGCTACCGGAGGTTGGCCCCCTTGTCACTGGGCCATTGCAGCCACCACCCTCCTCATAAGAAAGCTGATAAGCTAACATTTGGACAACAGCTACAAGTCACTGCCCCCCATGCAGTTGAGACCTTACACCGGGGGGCATCGGAACGTGGATGACCAACTCCAGAATTACCCAGTATCAGGCACTGGTGTTAGACCAACCCCGGTTGTTCTTCTCTAAGGCCACCTGCATCAATGCTGCCGGACCCCCGATGAATCCACTCCAGCACATCACTGCCCAGAGGTCCTAGAGGCCCTCCACTCCAGTCGCCCTTTCCTCAAGAATACTCCCCTTAAGAATCCAGACTTGGTTTTGTTTACAGACAATAGTAGCTTTGTTGACAATGGGGTCCACTATGCAGGGGCAGCCATAGTCACTAAAATGAGACTCTTTGGAGTACTGCCCTTCCCTGGGGGACCTCAGCCCAAAAAGCTGAACTCATTACTCTGACTCAGGCCCTGCGAATGGAGCAAGGAAAGACTATTACCATTTAGACTGACAGCCGATATGCATTTACTACTGCTAATGTTCATGGGGCAATCTATAAGGAACGAGGGTTACTAACCTCTGGAGGAAAGGACATCAAGAACAAGGAAGAAATTTTAGCCCTGCTGGAAGCAGTTTGGATGCCTAAAGCTTTTGCAATAGTACATTGCAAAGCACATCAGAAAGGGGAACACAATGAGACAAAAGGAAACCATTGAGCAGACTACGCTGCTAAGGAAGCAACAAAAAGAAAGGACATCCTAGTTGCTAAATCCCTCACTCTGCCAGAGCTACCCCAGAAGCCCACCTAAACTCCTGAGGACTGTGATCTCTACTGCTCCAGGGGAGGACCCAGGGAAAAGGTGGATGATGGTCCCTCTCCATAGGACAGGCTGGACTCCCACGAGCCTTAGTACGCATCCCTACTCAAGCACTTCCACTGAGCCACTCATTTAGTCCGAACCAAGATGCTCCAAGCCCTGGGACCTCATTTCTTTTTTCCAGGAGAGAAATCTACAGCCGACCACAAAGCTTCCAGCTCTCAGACCTGTTCAAAGGTCAATCCAGGAAGGACTGCTCTGAAAGAAGAAGGGCACCGGAGCTGAGACACCCAACCAGGTGAACATTGGGAAGTCGATTTCACCGAAGTCAAGCCTCCCACATGCAACTATAAGTACCTCCTAATCTTCATAAATACTTTCTCGGGTTGGGTTAAAGCATACCCCACCCGAACTGAAAAAGCCAGCACTGTAACTAAAAAATTACTACAAGAGATACTACCAAGATATGGACTACCTAAAACCATAGGGTCAGATAATGGGCTTGCATTTGTAGCACAGGTGACCCAACAATTGGCAGAAAAGCTAAAAGTTAATTAGAAATTACATTGTGCCTACCGGCCCCAGGGCTCTGGGCAGGTTGAGAGGATGAATCAGACCCTAAAAGAGACCCTAACTAAGTTAAAGTTAGGAACTGGTGGAACTAGGATAGAATTACTCTCCTTTGTCTTACTATGAGTTCGTGTACCCCTTATTGTAATAGCATTACCTCTTTTAAAATCATGTGTGGGAGACCCTCTCCCCTTGTACCCCGAATAATTGATCCCCTGACTGCTGACTGTCCATCGTGCTATCAACGCCAGCTCATCTGATCTTGGACAAGATTTCTGGCTATGCCTAAATCCCAAACCCCCCTATTATATAGGAATGGGGTTTTCCTAGAACCTAACAGCCAATAAAAATAATACAGGATCCAAATGGGACTCCCCACCATCTCACTCTCAGGGATGTCCAGGGGACTGGGGCCTGTTTGGTCTCATCAAGCACTTCGTGGGACACCTCTGGGTATCTAGAAAACTACAACCAGACCATTGTTGTCCCAGGCAATGCAAGTCTGTATTATTAGACACCCAACAGCACCGGCTTGCTTATGACAATGGCCTTACTCGATGCACCTCATTGGGCAGCTTTGACATGGGTGAAACTAACATTTGTATTTTAGTTTTTGTCTTGCCCCAGGTATTCCTCTACAATGTGCCTGAAGGAAGGTTACACTTTGCCTCACAAGGTCACCAAACCCGACGAGGAACCTCTGTCCTCATCCCACTGCTTGTGGGATTGCGTTGCCGGCTCAGCATCCATTGACACATTGGCCCTCATCCGAGGTGAACTTGGCTTGAAAGAACTCAGCCACCAGATAGATCAGGACCTGTACACTCTAAAAGACACCATTGGTCAACTGGTAAAATAGGTAACTCCCTTTCAGAGTCATTTTCCAGAACAGACATGACCTTGACTTACTATACCTGCAACAAGATGGACTATGTATTGCCCTAGGGGAAACCTGCTGTTTTATACTAATAACTCAGGAGTTATCAAAAAAAAAAAAAAAAAAAAAAAGGCTTGTGCTTAGTTCAGAAAAATTTGGATGAAAGAGAATGCATGAGAGCTACTTCTGAATCATGGTATCATAGAATGTTTAATTGGTCCCTCTGGCCGACTACCCTACTCATTGCTGTGGCTGGACCCCTGATTATACTCCTGCTCATGCTCACTTGGGGTCCCTGCATTCTTAACTGGTTACTACACTACATTAGGCAAATGAGACTAGCTACAGCCCTGGGTAAGGAGCTATTTAAAAATTATGAGTCCATGATTTGACTTATTCACAAGAAAAGGGGGGAATGTTATAGCTCCCTCCCCTGTCTATAACCTTTGGCCAGTACATACAGAACTAGAAGATTAGAACACTGTGTGCACAGCAAGCTAGCCTCATCCTTGCAAGTAAGTTTCTCAAGAATTGCACCAGAAAGTTCGGCAGGAAGCCAGAGGTAAGCACAATAACTGTGCCGTCTGCCTCTATAGCCTACTTGCCACATAGACAATATTTGTGTCTTAAAGAAACAGGTCCAGGGGTGCCTGGGTGGCTTAGTCGGTTAAGCGTCCGACTTTCGCTTAGGTCATGATCTCGCGGTTGGTGGGTTCGAGCCCCGCGTCGGGCTCTGTGCTGACTGCCAGCTCAGAGCCTGGAGCCTGTTTCAGAGTCTGTGTCTCCCTCTCTCTCTGACCCTCCCCTGTTCACGCTGTCTCTCTCTATCCTAGAAATAAAAAAATAAAAATATTTAAAAAAAAAAAAAAAGAAACAGGTCCAGTCATGCAGATGCCTGGGAATCTAGTCAAGCGTGATAAGCTCAAGAATATAATCTCTCCCCTGCTGCTATTCGGGGTTGCTTGATTTGGGTGCTCCCCAAGCATGTCCAGGGCTGAATAAAGAAGTGTGTGACGCCAATCTGTGTTCCTGTATTTTGTTCACTGATCTCGGCTCAGGGGGTTACAACAATAAGAGTTGAACAGATATTGGGGCGCCTGGGTGGCTTAGTCGGTTAGGCGTCCGACTTTCGCTTAGGTCATGATCTCGCGGTTCGTGGGTTCGAGCCCCGTGTCGGGCTCTGTGCCGACTGCCAGCTCGGAGCCTGGAGCCTGTTTCAGTCTGTGACTCCCTCTCTCTCTGACCCTCCCTGCTCACGCTGTCTCTCTCTCTCTCTCTCTCCTAGAAATAAATAAAACATTAAAAAAAAAAATTAAAAAAAAAAAAGAGTTGAACAGATATTACAGAAAGTTCGCATAGAGTTTCTCCAATTAATAACATTCTACACCAGTGTGGTACAGTTGTTATAATTAGCAAAAAATATTGATACACCTTTGTTAAAAGATGGCAGCTTACATTAAAATTCTCTCTTTGTGCTTTGACATTCTATGAGTTTTGACAAATGCATAATGTCGTGTATCACCATGACAGTATTCTACAGGAGACCATACACCAGTGTCCCTAGCAGCATTACATTACCCAGAAAGCAGAAATAGCCCCAGTGTCTGTCCAATGATGAATGGACACATTAAATGTGTTATATACACACGTTGAAATACCATTCAGCTATAAAGAGGAATTCAATTTAGAAATATGCCACCACATGGATGGGGCTTGAAAATATATTTTGCTCTGTGTGATCAAGCAAACACAGAAAGATCAATCTTGTATGATTCCACTTCCACGAGGTACTTAGAAAATGCAAATTTGTAGAGGCAGAGCTTAGAAGAGCTTGAAACATTGGAGGGGGGTGGAGTTATTTCTTCCTGGGTACAGAGGTTACGTTGGCTAGGATGAAAAAGTTTTGTGTGTGGAGAGTAGTAATGGGTATACAGCATGTGAAGGTACTTAATGCCATTATATGCTTGTGAATGATTAAAAGCATAGTTATTATGTGTATGTCATCATAATAAAAAAAATTAAAGGTTCCCATAGAGTAGGGGATGAATACAGTAGCTGAATGTAAGAAACACAGAAGCTGAAATGTCTTGTGACATGTGAAGAAGTGGGAATTGTGCTGGGTTTTATAATGGGCAGGAGGAGGGGGCAGCTGGGTGGGTCAGTCTGTTAAGCATCTGAGTGCTGATTTTAGCTAGGTCATGATCCCAGGGTTGTGAGATGGAGTCCCCCATGGAGCTCTGTGCTCTGCGCGGAGCTTGGAGCCTGCTCAACATTCTCTCTCCTTCCCTCTGCCCCTGTCCCTGTGCTCTCTTTATAGCAACGCTTTCAACAATAGCCAAATCATGGAAAGGCCTAAATGTGCATCAACTGATGAATGGATCAAGAAGATGTGGTTTATATATACAATGGACTACTACATGGCAATGAGAATGAATGAAGTCCTGCCATTTTCAGCAATGTGGTTGGAACTGGAGGGTGTTATGCTGAGTGAAATAAGTCTGTCAGAGAAAGACAGGTATCATGTTTTCACTCATATGTGGAATTTGAGAAACTTAACAGAAGACCATGGGGGCAGAGAAGGGGGAAAAATATTTACAGAGAGGGAGGGAGGCAAACCACAAGAGACTCTTAAATACAGAGAACCAGCTGAGGGTTGATGGGGGAGTGGGGAAGAGGGGAAAATGGGTGATGGGCATCTAGAGGGATGAGCACTGGGTGTTGTATGCAAGCGACAAATCACAGGAATCTACCTCAAAACCAAGAGCACACTGTACAAACTGTATGTTAGCCAATGTGGCAATAAATTATGTTAAAAAAATAATAAAGTAACCATACCATTCAAAAATAAATAAATAAATATTTGATCTTGTCAACCTTTAAAATTTTGGCCAATATATTTTGAGAAAAGCAGTGTCTCATTTTTATGTTGTATTTTTGATCACTGATGAGACTTACCAATTTATGTTTATTAGGCATTCAATTTCCAGATCTTGTGAACGGCTTATTCTTATCCTTAAGTCATGTAATTCATTTTTCTTACTGATTGTGGGATTTTATTTATATTCTTAATGCTGTATAACATTCATAGTTATGCACACCACAAATATTTTCTCTCAATCTGACTCCTTGTCTTTAAATCTTGTTTGTACTGTGTTTGGTCCATAAGAAATTTTGAGTTTTTGTTAGTCAAAAGAAAAAAAAGAAAGAAATGTGCGTTCATTATAGAAAAAATTTAAATACCACTGGGAACTAAGAATAAAGGAAGACTTCATCTCTCATCCATAGACCAGAAGAACCACCTCATTTTGATCTTTATCTTTTTCATTGTTTATATATTATACATTAAAACATGTTTTTGATTGCAAAAGTGGGATCATATGGTGTCCACTGTTTCATAGCCTGATTTTAAAATATTAAATGTGGACATGAGTAAAGAAGAAGAGAAGAAGAAGAAGAAGAAGAAGAAGAAGAAGAAGAAGAAGAAGAAGAAGAAGAAGAAGAAGAAGGTGTTTTCTCAGAATTTAAGGCACCAGTGCCTCTTAGGTCTCATTGGCCATAACATACTCATGTGATGTCCAGCTGCAAGGGAGATCGGGAAATATAGTCCTTAGTCCCCGTTTCAAAATTGAGAGTAGGGATTTCATCTAGCCAGTGGCTCGTGTTATGTTTTTTCATCTTAATCTTAGTAACACCCCACAAGACACATGCTATCATCTCTACCCTGTCCACGAAGAAACTGACTCTCAGAAGAGTTGGTGGCTTGCTCGAATCTGATGGCTCCCCCGCAGCAGAGTTAGGGCTTAAACCCAGGCGGGCTTCCTCTGAATTCTGTGACTTCCTCTTCCCCACGTGACACTGTAACACCAGCAGGAGACGCAGGAGGAAGCCCCTAGTAAGGCTTCGCCAGAGGAAAGACATCACCACTTGGCCATCCCACCCCCCCCTCCCCCCCCGCCCCGGCTCGGGAAGGAGAGGAGGTAGGCTGCTCTGCAATGTGAACCCACCCCTGGCAATCACAGGGGAAACGCCAAGATGCGACGAGTGTCCCCCAGCTCGCTGGGACACATAGGCGTGGCCACTTCGACGGAGGCTCCCTCTGGCTTTCTTCACCCGAGGGCCGCCTTGCTCATACGGTATGATCTCAGATTAGAAGCAAATGAGCATCTCTTTTAATTCAGGAGCCCCGACTCAGGTAGATCCCCAAACGGTGCTCCCACTTGGAGTGGGGAGGCTAGAGGTTTTTATGAGGAAGAGGAAAAGGGTCTGTGACTTCATGAGTTAAGAGGGAAACAACTGTCAGTGGATCCTAAAGGGCTGAGCTGCTCCGGGTCACACAGTGACTGACTCTCCTCCTGCTGTTAACAAGTAAGACGCTCCCTGGAGTGTGTGAGTTCCCTGCTCTGGCTTCAGAAAGCCCACAGCCGACAGCCTTATGATCAGGATGTTCACTGTCCCATTGACTTTTCCTGACACTGGCTCTCAAAACAGTTGTTCTGCCCAGAGTTGCTGGAGCAGTTCCAACAAGGCCGGTAAGGCCGGTTCTCTACCACGGCCTCTCTGACTCCATTTCAAAATGGCTCCAGTCATGTCAAGTTTTCATAATCCGAAGTGGCCGTCCCTGTATTGTCTGTGACAGAAAGAATCCCGGGGGTCCAAAAGTCACACGCTTCTCCATGGACATCAGTACCTACTGCTCACTTGAAAGGGACATTCTTTCCCTCAGACCTGTGTACTTGCTTGTGGAAGAAATTCTCTGGTTTCCTCCTTTTATGATCCACACAGTGGACGGGATGACACATATTCCCAAGTCATGTGACTTGTCGTCTTCTTCCACAAAAGGCAAAGGGAGAGACAGAGAAGAGAGACATTGTCTCCCACAGGGTCGTGAAAACTTTATCTGTAAAGGAACAGAGAGAAAGTATCTGAGGCTTTCTGGGCCACAAGGTTTCTGTTAGGACAACTCAACTCTGCCAATGCAGCATGGGACAGCCATAGACAATATGTCAGTGAATGGCTGGGTTCTGATAAAACTTTATTTACAAGAACAGGTGAAAGCCTGAATTAACCCACGAGCCATAGTTTGCTGAACCCAGAACTTAGTGAGTACAGGCACAGATGGGCATCCATCAACACTTCCTACAAATCCCATCTTCTAGGGTGGATGGGAATTATCTGCTTGATCTCCTTGGGTCTCAGTTTTCTCAACTCTCAAATGGGAATAAATAGACTTGCCCCCTGCAATTGTGGTAATAAATTCTCTGTTCTCCAAACAGGTCAAATTTGCTCTGACCTCAGGGCCTTTGCACTCACCTTGCTATCCTTTCTACCCCTAAGTGCCCTTCCTTCCAGCTCTTGCATGCCAGCTTCATCTCATCATTCAGTCTCTTAATTGTAGAGCCTTCTCTGACACCTCTGTCCAAAGTAGTGAATCTTACAATCTGGCACATAGCAGATGCAGAAGCTGACTTGTTTAAAGGACACTGATTCTTTTCTAGATGAGGAAAGATATGATTTTTGCAGCCCAGGAATTTCCTATACTGGGAATGTTACCTTTTCTCCTTTTCCAGAATCTTCAGAGCAGGGTATACATGGGATCTAAAGCTCAAGGCAAGGAAAACCAACAACCTATTTTCCAGCCTGCACTTTTCAACTGTGGGCTGGATGGGAGTATAGAGTGCTCCCATCTGGTGACCCATCCCCACCCCACTAATGAGCCTTCATGAGTCACCCAGAATTTTCCACCTAGATTTATGAAATCCACTTTTGAGACAGACTAAGCAGTTTACAGAGAAGCAATATCATTAGGTTAATGATTCCCCATAAATTATTATCCACGCAGCCCAGTTAATCCCACAGATGGGGCATTAATGTTGGAGGGTCAGTTGCTAGCTTTTCAGAGTTCCCTGGAATGGCCTTGGCTCAGGCAGATGGTACACCCTAAGATTGGCCTGCATCCTCCAAATCTAGGGTTGAATCCCCCACTCCATAATAATCTTCTGTCAGCCACTTTGGAGTTCCCACTGCAGCCTGGGTGCGATGCCCCAGATGAGCATCATGGAATAGGAATGATTTTCTGTCTCGTTTTATCCTCAGCCATGGCTTTTCATTTCCCGCTGATGTCTGATTTATTTATCTGTTTATGAAGCGACCTGTTTGGCTGGAAGCCACAGCCATAGGCATTTGATCAAATAGAGCTGCGAATCTCATCTTCCACCATCCTGAATTTTTATTCCATCATTACTTAACAAAATAGAATTAAGTTGGGGAGAAAGCGAGCTCCTGCATTATGCATTGGCCTCATTTCATTGGTCTTTCTGTTCTCCCTCGGGGTTGCGGTGTTTTCACGTTACCCAGGGTTCCCAGAGAAAAGCGGCTCCGTCTCCAACGCCTGAGTTCCATCTCCAAGAACTGTCATTCTCCGCGCTGGCTTGCTGGGTTCAGAAAGTTGGCAGATTTGTCCAAGGGACATGGATTTCACAAGCATTGTATTGTCTTTAGCCAAGGTGATTCCCGTGGGGCAGCACTCTAGTTTTCCGTAGACGAACAGCTCTTGTATTCTAACCTCCTTAGAATCGAGTCTGTGTTTTTAATTCGTCTCACCCATCTGGGTATTCCTCACCCAAGGAGGCATGGAGTCGTAGAGAGAAAACAATATTAGTACCATTGTCATTGTCAAAATGATCAGACTGATTATCAAAGTCCTTGCCAGGCACCAGCACTTTATGAAGGGTTTTTACATTTAAAAAATGTTTTAGGGGCGCCTGGGTGGCTTAGTCGGTTGAGCGTCCGACTTTCGCTTAGGTCATGATCTCGCGGTTCGTGGGTTCGAGCCCCGCGTCGGGCTCTGTGCTGACTGCCAGCTCAGAGCCTGGCGCCTATTTCAGAGTCTGTGTCTCCCTCTCTCTCTGACCCTCCCCTGCTCACACTGTCTCTCTCTCTCTCAGAAATAAATAAAAAAGAAAAAAAAAGAATTTAAAAAAAAATAAAAAATGTTTTAATGTTTTTTTAAAAAATTTATTTTTGAGAAAGAGAGAGACAGTGTGAGCAGGGGAGGGTCAGAGACAGAGGGAGACACAGAATCCAAAGATAGGCTCCAGGCCCCAAGCTGTCAGCACAGAGCCCGACGCAGGGCTCAAACCCACGAACTGTGAGATCATGACCTGAGCTGAAGTCAGATGCTTAACCAACTGACTTACCCAGGGGCTCCTGGGTTTTTACCCATTTATCCCCACTCTATGGAGGAGAAAACCAAATAGGAGAGAGAACTAGGATTAAATTCCCATCTACGTACCCACCAGAGCCAGGTTCTTAACAACTGTAGGACCCTGCCTCCCAAAGAGCTACTGTCTTCCTTGCCAAGGAGGAAGAGAAAGTAATTAGTATCTACTGGGCATCTGTATACCAGCCACCTTTCCATATTATGTCATTTAATTCTTAAAGTCACCTGTGACATATGCACTAATCCATCTAATAGGCAGGAAAATTGGGGCTTAAAAACATGAAAATAATCTGATTCTAGACCAGAATAGCAGTGATATCCAGCCAAATCGGGGGTCTTAAAGGAAAGGTATCATGACGTCATTTCTACAGCAGAGGGCTAGGTCCTGAGATGGCCTTCGGGGCACTTCTTACTATGCAAAACACAGTACGCATGTGTGCATGGGAATATTTTCCAAGGAAAGCCCTGTAGCTTTGCTCAGACACCTGAAAGGATTAAAACCCCAAGACTGGTTAAGAGGTAACTGGTCTAGAAGTTGGGAAGCTGCACACAGGACGACTTTAAATCCTTGTGGACTTCAGGCGATCAGCCATCAATGCACATATTTTCAGGACTGACTCTGCATGGATGTCATGAGAAATACAGAGGTTGCGACCCATCGTGTCTCAAAGGAGACAAGTGATAGGAGGAACAAGATCGGGGTCGGGTCATTCCCCTGCGTTAACCCCTCACTGGTTTTCCCATCCCCTGGAGAAGAGAGTCCAGGCTGGTCTCTATGACCCACAAACAAGGCTCAAAGCTTGGTTCTTTCTCATCCTTCAGGACTCAGAGTGAAGGTCATTTCACAAAGACCCTCTTGAACTTGTGTGACTCTAGCATATGGTGGGATCCCCCTTAGTTCTTATCACAGCCTATGACTGTTGTATGTTTACTTGCTCACTCTCTGTCTCCCCAGCTGGAAGAGAGCTCATGGGGGCTGAGGCTTGTCTGCCCTGTGCACCATCTGCAGGACCTGCCACCATGCCTGGCATAGAGTTGGTGACCAACCGTATGGAATGAATGAATGCATGGGCCTGTCATTTACCCCTTCTGACCCTGTTTCATCACCCACAAAGCAAAGGTTTGAACTATAGGTGGTCTCCAAATTATGCTCCCCAAAGTGCCTCAAGACCCCAAAGGAGAAAAAGAGGTACATATGGTGGGGTTTCTAGTCTCCTAGTCCCACCCTTTCTATGTATTTTAAATATTGCCACTTGGAGTAGGAGTTCGTGTGAATGAAAAAGAATTCTTCAGCTCAAAGGTAAAGTTCTAAACTGTTGGATGCTGAGACTCTTTTCAGCTCTAAAGTCTATGACCTGTGACTACCAACCACTATGAGTGTCATAGAGAAGGAGCCCTGGCATGTGGGAAAGGGATGAGGTGCCACTGGCTGGGCCATCAGGAAGACCCGATCAAGGGGAAGACTTGAGTCAGACTTGAAGGACACATGGGGAAACCGGAACAGGCAGGCATGGCATCCAGAGCCATTGCAGCGAACGGCACTTATAGAGGGCATTAAACAAGCAAGAATAGTTCTAAGACCGTAGTCTCGAAGGATGCTCCTTGGATCAGCAGCATCACCATCAACCGGAACTTGTTAGAAATGCATATTTTTGAGCTCCACCCCAGGCCTACTAAGCCAGAAACTCTGGGCAGCAGGACCCAGAAATCTGTGTTTTAATAAGTCCTCCAGATAATTCTGTGCACCCTCAAGTCCTAAGGTCATAAAGGTAGGTCAAAAAGGGTGAGATGTCTGCCCAAGTCCAACTACAGAGCAATCATGACACAGTCCTGGGGGATAACTTGCTTCATCTTAGTTTTCTCAGCCCTGGATGCACAGTACAACCACCTGGAAAGACTTTCAAACTCCTAATGCCTGGGCCACACAGAGAGTAAATGAGCCAGAATTGTAGGGATGGTGCCAAGGCATCTGTATCTTTTTAAACCTCCCCTTGCAATTCCACTGTACAGACATGGTTGAGTGGCATGGCGTCTGTACTTCTTTGTAGAACGCATGGCAAGCGTAGCCAGGACACAGCACACCTGGAAATTCTGCCTGATAACTAGCCTGCTGGGGTTCACCGAGCTGCTGCAGAGAGCTTGATGGTGGTACTGCTCACAGGGGGAATTAATGTATTACAAAGGGGAGAATGCATTGAGTTAATTGGTAAATGTACCTTCTAAGTAGTTCTGTGTGAGGGAGAGAGAAAGAGAGGGGGTAGGAGGAGAGGAGTGGTTGAGTACGCTCTCGTTGCTAGAAATAGAATGTATTGTATTGGTAGAATTAGATGAAAAGTCTTAATGATAAAGAATAGACTGAATGCCAAGGACAACCCAAGGGAAAGTATTTTGAGTGGAATTGGGGAAGATGTTATGCAGAAGTCAAGGAAAAGATCAAACCTGTGTCATAGAATTCAGGACTCTGAGATCTGGGGTTCAAATGCCATCCCTCCCATTTCATAGCTATGTGATGCTCCTCTGTTCCAGCCTGTTCGTTTGTAAAATAGGGATAACAATAGTTTCTATCTCACGATTAAAAGGGTCAACCATGCAATGTGTTTATGATCATTGCTATAATAATTGTTGTTGTTGTTTATGGGATTGTGGATAAAAAGGGATGCACTGAACCAGGAACTTGAGGATTTCCTGGCATGGGGCATCCTTCTTTTTTTTCCCCAAGAATATGGCTGTGACTCTGGCAAAAAAGCCATGTATATGTGAATCCATGCAGTCTCACGTGTTCTACCTGTGTTGACTTCTTAACAGGTGCAGTGAGTGTTGCTTCCACTGCTCTCCATCTTCTGATCATCATCAAAGAACATCAAATCAGCCCTAAGGGTGTAGGAAGAGCTCAGAGACTGCTGACCAACATAGTGGCTGAGTTGGCATCAGAACCCTTTCCACACTCCAAGCACATAGGAATGCTGGACAAAGTATAACATCAAACGCTTCAAATACATAGCTTGGATCAAAAATAAACATAAAGGAAAAGAGAATCCCAGGTGTCAGAAAGGATGAGCAAACGAAATGAGCCATACGGTCCCTGTGGTATCAGAACTACATATACCTAGAAAGTCATAATGCCAATGCCTGGAGAGCAGAATTGCATCCACAGAACAGGAGCTAGTAAAGCCCAAAGCAGGGAAACATAAAGGGCTTTCCATCTGTGAAAGGGGCACTGGAAAGCTCTACCCACTGGCTTAAGCACATGGCTGGAAGGCAAGTTGGCCACCCCAAACCACAGGGGGTAAAAGATTCATGGGGAGAAATTTAAATATCAAGGCTGTGCCATGAGCTTCCCTGATCTTGGCCCCTGGGAATCCCAAAGAAAAATTTCCCACTAAAGATGAGTTCACAGTTAAAAATTGTAAAGCACATAGGAAACCAAGCCCCCATGAGAGTCAGAAGATACAACTGATCAAGGATTTCACCCCATGGAAACTACATGCACAAGTCTGTTTAAAAGTCTCTTTGAGGGGCGCCTGGGTGGCTTAGTCGGTTGAGCGTCCGACTTTCGCTCGGGTCATGATCTAGCGGTTCGTGGGTTCGAGCCCCGCATCGGGCTCTGTGCTGACTGCCAGCTCAGAGCCTGGAGCCTGTTTCAGTCTATGACTCCCTCTCACTCTGACCCTCCCCTGCTCACGCTGTCTCTCTCTCTCCTAGAAATAAATAAAACATTAAAAAATAATAATAAAAAAAAAAAATAAAAGTCTCTGAGGTTATTTGAGGGTATGTTCAACAAAAAAAAAGGGAAGAAATGGAGTCAGCAGCAGCTACAGATCATTAATCATGAGACACAAAGCCTGCATGAAGGAGATTTATGTGGTAAGCATTGGGTGGTCTCCTGTTCGGTCTCTGCCTGCTGGCTTCAAGGATGCAAGGCAGAGGAGTGAGGAAGGGGCACTCATACCTGTGTAGACTGATATGGTCTTTCGAGAAAAGGCAAGTACCAATATGGTTCAGAAGCCTTACATTTTTTTGCACACTTTGGAGAGATTCACTCTTAGGGATTTATTCTAAAGAAATAATCATGGATATGAGCAAAGATTATCTATGAGGATTTTTTTTTTCAGCGCTGAAAAATTGGAAGCATTCTAAACATCCAGTAGCATGAGATTTGTCAAATAAATGAGGATAGATCCAGATGCTGGGATTCTAGGAGGCATTAAAATGGATACTGTAGAAGAATGAAGAATGTTTAATGGCACAGAAAGATGTTCATAACATTGGAGGTAAAAAGGCAGACTTTTATTGTTATTGCATGGGCAATGCAGATTCCATTTTATAAATGTAAGATATATTGTGGTTTGATATTTAATTATGGAAACTGGATTATGAAAAATAGATATAACACTAGAAGCAAAAGTCACAAATAGAATTCTCTTTGAGCATTGATATGTTATATCATGGATGGAAAGATATTACTGGGCTTGTTGAAAAGTAAAAATTGCCTTTAATGGAAAAAGATAGGGAAACTTTGGAGATGTTACATGATTGGGTAATGGGGAAAGAATGGACTATTAAATAAATGATGCAGGATCAGTCTACCCACATGCAATTTGAATAAAATCGAATCCTTATCTCCTTTCACACATAACAACTAATCCAAGTAGATTAAATACCTACATGTGGGAAATCTTTCAGTAGAAACTATAGAATACTTTATGAACTTGGGGGTAGGGGCAGAGTTCTTAAATAAGACACAAAATGCCCAGATCATAAAGGAAAAGATTGACAGTCACCTACATTACAATTTAAAATCTATGCTTCAAAAGACACCCTGTGGCACCTGGCTGGCTTAGTCGGTAGAGCATGTGATTTTTGCTCTCAGGATCCTGAGTTCAAGCACCACATTGAAGGTAGAGTTTACTTAAAAAAAAACCAAAAAACAGTGCTCGCTTCGGCAACACATATACTAAAATTGGAACGATACAGAGAAGATTAGCATGGCCCCTGCGCAAGGATGACACGCAAATTCGTGAAGCGTTCCATATTTTTTGAGCACTGAGTGTTATGTAGAAACTAATTTGACAATAAACTATTTGTAAAAAAAAAAAAAAAAAACCAAAAAACAAAAAACCCGCCTGAGTGGCTTAGTGGCTAAGCTGTCAGACTTCAGCTCAGGTCATGATGTCATGGTTTGTGGGTTAGAGCCCAGTAGGGGCTCTGTGCTGACAGCTTAGTGCCTTGGAGCCTGCTTTGGATTCTGTGTCTCCCTCTGT
Organism: Hyaena hyaena; assembly: GCF_003009895.1. NCBI lineage: Eukaryota > Metazoa > Chordata > Mammalia > Carnivora > Hyaenidae > Hyaena > Hyaena hyaena. The sequence continues at coordinate 15,181,223 of NW_024080632.1, forward strand.
CTCTCTGCCCCTCCTCCGCTTGCGCGCATATGCTCTCTCTCTCTCTTTCTCCCTATCAAAAATAAATAAACACTAAAAAAAAAAAAAAGACACCCCAGAAGGAAAAAAAAAAAGAAGCAAGGGAAAATATTTACAACGTATGAGTAAAAGAAAGTATGAGTAGGAGAAAATATTTACAATGAATGCACCAAATTGGCAAAAGATCAGTATTCATAAAAGTATAACAAATTTCTCAGGGAGCCTGGCTGGCTCAGTTGGTGGAGAGTGCAACTTTTGATCTCAGGGTTGTGAGTTTGAGCCACGCGTTGAGTGTAGAGATTACTTAAAAAATAAAATTGTTAGGGGCGCCTGTGTGGCTCTGTCGGTTGTGTCTGATTTAGGCTCAGATTGTCATTTCATGGTTCATGAGTTCAAGCCCTGGGTCGGACTCTCTGCTGTGAGAACAGTGCCTACTTGGAATCCTCTGTCTCCCTCTCTCTCTCCTCCCCTCCCCCTCAAAAAAAAAATCTTTAAAAAAAAGTATAAAAAATTGCCACCCATGGAAACCAGGGATACAAGGACCCCAGCAGGCTCCATAATTAGATATATGGCTCTTAGCTGCCTCTGATCAGTGCTAAGTAGCTCTTAGTTACTATTTAAAAAAACACTTTTTAAAAAATGTTTATTTATTTTTGAGAGAGAGACACAGCATGAGCAGAGAAGGGGCAGAGAGAGAGGGAGACACAGAATCCAAAGCAGGCTCCAGGCTCCAAGCTGTGACTACAGAGTGGATGCTGGGGTTGAAACACAAGCTGTGAGATCATGACCTGAGCTGAAGTCGAACACTTAACTGACTGAGCCACCTAGATGCCCCTGTGATGGGCTTTTACCCAGATGTAGGGCGATGGGCTGACTGAGACGGACAACGGGAAGGCTTCGACCTGACCAAGGGCCGAAGCAAGTGTTGAGTCCCGATCCGCGGTTCCGTGGCGACCTCATACGGCTTAAGGCGGCGTCAGACTTCCTTGGGAGTCTGATCCGGGTCAGGGATTGAAACTGAACCCGCCAATGCTAAGAGGAGCCTGAAATATCTCTGAGAGGAGAGCGGCCGGAAACGGACAAAGCGGGTGTGCGTCCTTTCCAAACTGGTCCCCCTACATCCCTGATCAACCCTTTCTTGTGCGTGAAAGTAATCTGTTAGGGAGAGGAAATGGGTGGAAAGCAGAGTAAACCGACTCCCCTAGAGTGTATGTTGAGGAATTTCAAAAAGGGATATTCAGGAAATTATGGTGTAAAATTAACTCCTGAAAAGCTCCGGACATTCTGTGAAATTGACTGGCCATCCTATGGGGTGGGCTGGCCCTCTGAGGACTCACTTGAGAAGGAACTAGTTGGCCGAGTGTTCAGAGTCATTGCAGGGGACCCAGGCCACCCTGACCAATTTCCTTATATTGACTGTTGGCAAGACCTGGTCCTGTCCCGACCTCCTTGGCTAAAAGTCTGTATTGAAGAGAGCTGTAAAGTAATCCTGGTTCGCCTCACGGCTTCCTCCAAATACCGGCCAGAGGTTAAAAAGCCCATACAGACAGGAGAACCTGAAGAAACCCCGCCAACCAGCAGATGAGTGGATGATTAATGCGGCTTTCGTAGGCCAGGCCCAGGGAGATACTCGGCGCAAGCTGTAAAAACTAGAAGGTTTCACTGGCATGAATATCAGTCAATTGCTAGAAGTAGCAACCCAGGTGTTCATTAACCGTGACCAGGCAGCACGGAAGGAAGAACGCCGAAAGATGCAAAAACAGGCAGATTTATTAGCTGCTGCTTTGGCGGAGCAGTCAAGACACCCCCAGAAGAAAACCCCGCAGGGAAAGGGCCAAATCCAGAAAGGAGAGCAGCAAGGAGGAAGGTCTCACCCTAGATGGAAACTAGGCAGGAATCAGTGTGCTTTGTGCCATCAGGAGTGCCCCCAGCGACCAGATGATTCTCAGCAAGGTCCTAAGCAGAAAAAAAGGGGCCGTATGGTCCAGGGCTGGTACCAACTGGCACCGCAGCCTCATGGGGCCCCCAAGGATGATTTTGTGGGACTAGCCGCCATGGA